>NC_082644.1:25743100-26058400 GCF_028023285.1 Balaenoptera ricei
CAAAACAGTATGGTACCGACACAAAAATGGAGACATAGATCAATGGAACAGAATAGAGAGCCCAGAAATAAACCCATGCACTTATGTTTAATCAGTCTATGACAAAAGGAGGCAAGAATATACAATGGAGAAAAGACACTCTCTTCAATAAATGGTGTGAGAAGGGGCTTCTCTGGTGGTGCAGTGGTTAAGAATACGCCTGCCAATGCAGGGGCACAGGTTCGAGCCCTGGTCCAGGAAGATCCCACATGCTGCAGAGCAACTAGGCCTGTGCGCCACCACTACTGAGCCTGTGCTCTACAGCCCATGCGCCACAACTACTGAAGTCTGCGTGCCACAACTACTGAAGCCCACGCGCCTAGAGCCCATGCCCTGCAACAAGAGAAGACACCACAATGAGAAGCCCGTGCACTGCAGCAATGAGTAACCCCCGCTTGCCGCAACTAAAGAAAGACCACGTGCAGCAACAAAGACCCAATGCGGCCAAAAATAAATAAATTAATTAAAAAAAAAATAAAAAGATCCTGCATGCTGCAACCAACAGCCAAAATAAATAAATAAATAAATATTTTAAAAAATGGTGTGAGAAAACTAGACAGCTACATGTAAAAGAATGAAATTAAGACATTCTCTAACACCATATACAAAAATAAACTCGAAATGGATTAAAGACCTAAATGTAAGACCAGATACCATAAAATTCCTAGAGGAAAACATAGGCAGAACACTCTTTGCCACAAATCGTATCAATAGTTTTTTGGATCCATCTCCTAGAAACAAAGGAAATAAAAGCAAAAATAAACAAATGGGACCTAATTAAGCTTAAAAGCTTTGGCATAACAAGGGTAACCATCAACAAAATGAAAAGACAATCTACTGAATGGGAGAAAA
This sequence comes from Balaenoptera ricei, assembly GCF_028023285.1. Taxonomy (NCBI): domain Eukaryota; kingdom Metazoa; phylum Chordata; class Mammalia; order Artiodactyla; family Balaenopteridae; genus Balaenoptera; species Balaenoptera ricei. Next base: position 25,743,992 of record NC_082644.1, read on the forward strand.
TATTTGCTAATGATATGACTGAAAAGGGATTAATATCCAAATATACAAAGAGCTCATACAACTCAACATCAAAAAAAACCAAAAACAAAACCCGATTAAAAAATGGGCAGAGAACTGAATAGACATTTTTCCAAAGAAGAAATACAGATGGCCTACAGGCACATGAAAAGATGTTCAGCACTGCATGATTATCAGGGAAAGCAAATCAAAACCACAGCTGTCAGAATTGCTATCAAAAAGAACACAAATAACAAATGTTGGTGAGGATGTGGAGAAAAGGGAACTTTCCTACAGTGTTGGTGGGAATATAAATTGGTGCAGCTACTGTGGAAAACAGTATGGCAGTTTCTCAGAAAACTAAAAATTGAACTACCATATGACCCAGCAATCCCACTCATGGATATGTATCTGAAAAAAAATAAAAACACTCATTTGAAAAGACACATGCATCCCAATGTTCATAACAGCATTATTTACAATTGCCAAGTTATGGAAGTAACTTAAATGTCCATCAACAGATGAATGGATAAAGAAGATGTGGTATATCACACACACACACACGGTGGAATACTACTCAGTCATTAAAAGAATGGAAAATTGTCATTTGCAGCAACATGGATGGATTTGGAAGGCATTATGCTTAGTGAAATAAGTCAGGCAAAGAAAGACAAATACTGTATGATATCTCTTATATGTGGAATATAAAAAATACAACAAACTATTGAATATAACAAAAAAGAAGCAGACTCAGAGATATGGAGAACAAACTAGTGGTTACCAGTGAGGAGAGGGAAAGGGGGAGGGGCAATATAGGGGTAGGGAAGTAAGAGATACAAACTATTAGGTATAAAGTAAGCTCCAAGAGTATATTGTTACAAGCTTTTGCACAGCAAAGGAAACCATAAACAGAACGAAAAGACAACCTACAGAATGGGAGAAAATATTTGCAAAAGATGCAACCAACAAGGGCTTAATTTTCAAAATATACAAACAGCTCACACAACTTGACAACTAAAAAACAAACAACACAATCGAAAAGTGGGCAGAAGACCTAAAGAGACATTTGTCCAAAGAAGAAATACAGATGGCCAATAGGCACATGAAAAGATGCTTGACATCACTAATTATTAGAGAAATGCAAATCAAAACCACAAAATGACCTCACACTGGTCAGAATGGCCTTCATTAAAAAGCCTACAAATAACAAATGTTGGAGAGGGTATGGAGAAAACAGAACCCTCCTACACCGTTGGTGGGAATTAAGTTGGAGCAGCCACCACGGAAAACAGTATGGAATTTCCTCAGAAAACTGAAAATAGAATTACCATATGATCCAGCAATCCCACTCCTGGGCACATATCCAGACAAAACTATAATTCAAACAGATACATGCACCCCTATGTTCATAGCAGCACTATTCACAGTAGCCAAAACATGGAAACAACCTAAACGTCCATCGACAGATGAATGGATAAAGATGTGGTACATATATACAATGCAATACTACTCAGCCATAAAAAAATGAAATAATGCCATTTGTAGCAACATGGATGGACCTAGAGATTATCATACCATGTGAAGTAAGTCAGAAAGAGAAAGATAAATACCATATGATATCACTATATGTGGAATCTAAAATATGACACAAATGAACCTATCTATGCAACAGAAACAGAATCAGAGACATAGAGAATAGATTGGTGGCTGCCAATGGGGAGGGGGGTAGGAGAGGATTGGATTGCTAGTTTGGGATCAGCAGAAGCAAACTGGTATATATAGAATGGATAAACAACAAGGTCCTACTGTATAGCACAGGGAAATATGTTCAATATCCTGTGATAAATCATAATGGAAAAGAATATGAAAAAGAATGTATATATATGTATAACTGAGGCACTTTGCTGTACATCAGTAATTAACACATTGTAATTCAACTATACATCAATAAAAAATAAATTTAAAAAAGAGTATATTATATAACATGGGGAATATAGCAAATATTTTATAATAACTATAATGGAAGATAACTTTTAAAAATTGTAAATCACTATATCGTACACCTGTAGCATATAATATTGTATATCAACTATTCTTCTATTTAAAATAATTTAAAAATTGAACAAAACAAAACACAGAAACTTTTAAAGTACCAAATAAATTTGGTTTTCTATTTTAAAAACCAATATCTCTTTTCCATGGTTCAAAATTCAGTAAGGACAGAAGGATACACAGGAAAATCCTGCCCCTCCCACTCCAGGTCAACCACCCTATCCTGCCCATTTCCTGTGTACCCATTTAGAATGTCTTTATGCACAAACAAGTGTTTTGTCTGTATATTATCTCATTTTTGTCTAGCTGTCAAACTTTTGTGCTTTTGTTTTTCCCTTTTGATACATCTTGGAGGGAGTCTTCATGAGTATGAGGCATGCCCTGATTCTTTCTTATGACTTGCCCTCACCCTCTCTCCTCCTCCTTCCCACTCTTGGCACAAGGTCTTTGGAAAGCAGGGCCAAGGACAGAGGCTCCAGCAGCCCTGTCACCCACCTGAGACCCCAAGATCATGACTTTCTTGCTGACGGCCCCTTGGGAAACTCTGGGGAAGACTCAAGTCCTCATAAGATGTTGCCCCCACACTTCCTTGTGGGATGGATCTGGACATAGTAGGGGGAGATGAGGGTGGGAGGTAAGAGTAGTCCAGCCCAGCCCATGACAGGAATTACAGCTTCTGTCCTGCCTGCAGAAAACCCACTGTGGGGCTGAGAGTCCACCCAAGGGTGCCTGGGCAAGATCTCCTGTGAACTCACACAGCCCTCAGAGGGAAGAAGGGAGGGAATGCTCCTGCACCTGGCAGGTAAGGAGATAAGTACAGGGAGGACCAAGACCTGGCCCATGTGCTCAACCTGGCAAGTGACCTGCTCCCCTGTAAGAATTTCTGAATACATTTCTCTGTTTTTGTTTCTCTGGGGAGAACATCAGTCCAGTTCCTATGCTGAGCCTGGGCTTTGGGACCAGATGGCCTTCACCCGTGTCCCGACCCCACCCTTAGCAGAGGTGCATTCCTGGGCACATTCCTTGACTTCCCTGGCTGCGGGGTCACACCTGGGATACAATTCTGCAGGTTGGAGACTTGAAGGCTCCTGGACAGTGCCTGATACTACATTAAGAGGAGGTCCGCCCCCCCCCCCAACTGGGGTTGAGTGTTCCATCTCACATCATTAATAGGATGCAGCCCTCCTCCTCCTGCCTATGGCCCATGAGCCTTTCTAGAGGGCACAGAGGTCCCCAACTTGCCCTTCTCAGAATTCTGGTTGCTCTTTCTGTGACTATCTGATAATTTGACACAGGAGTGTGATCTCAGGTGACTTCAGGTGGATTGGTCTCCTCTGTCTCTCCCTGGCTCTTGGCTCTGAGTATAGAGCTGGAGTGCTGTCAGACTCAGTTGGAGCCACCAGTTCCAGGGAAGAGGAGGCTGTGGGACAGTCCCTTAGAGGAGCCTCTAGAACCCACCCCAACCTGCAAGCAGCGGAAGGAGGTGGGGCAGGATGACAGGACTGCCTGCCACTGTGGCTAGACATGGATGTGCCTGGTCAGTGAGAGAGACAGAGCAGAAACAGCCACCCACCCTCTGTCCTGCTATCTGCTCTTTTTCTTTGGAAGCCCACAGCGCTCTCTCTTTCCTGGTTCAGGTGGTATAGGTGGAGCCAAACCTGGGACCCAGTCCTGGCCAGTCAGACCATGAAATTCTCCTGGGCCAGGATAAGTTCAGGGGTAGGCATGTGGCTGGATCAGAGCTTGGCAGAATGGATATAAAAGCACCACACAACTTTGTGCTGTTTATAAGAACTTCACTTCAAATTCAATAGTACAGGTAAAAGTAAAAGATTGGAAAAGACATATCAAGCAAATATTAATTTTTTAAAAGTAGAAGTAGCTACATAAATATCAGATAAAGTAGACTTCAAAGCAAAGAAAGTTATTAGAGACAAAGAGACACATTACATAATGAGAAAATATCAGTCTACCAGGAAACTTAACAGTCCTAACCCTACAAAAACAGACCCTCAATATGCATGAAGCAAAAACTGGTAAAGCTAAAAGGAGAAATAGACAAATCCACAATTATATTTAGAGACCTCAATACCCCCATCTCAGCAACTGATAGAACCATGAAATAGAAAGCTAGCAATGCTTAGAAGAACTGAACAAAGCAATCTACCAACAGAATTGAATTGACATTTATAGAACACTCCACCCAACAACAGCAGAACATACATTCTTTTCAAGTGCCCATGGAACATTCACCAAGGTAGACCATATCCTGGGCCATAAAACAACCCTCAACAAATTTTTAAAAATAGAAATCATGCAGAGTGTGTTCTCTTACCATAATGGCACCAAACTAAAAATCAATAGAGAAAGACAAGAGGAAAACCTCTAGATACTTGGAAATTAAACAACATACTTCTAAATAATCTATGGGTCAAAGAGAAAGTCACAAAGGAAAAAAATCTAAATATGTGTGATTCAACTCAACAGTGCTGAGAAGAAACTTTACAGCACTTAAGTGCTTACATTAGAAGGGAAGAAAGGTCTCAAATATATAATCTTAAGTTTCTACCTCAAGATATTAAAAAAGAAGGGAAAAATAAACCAGAAGGCAATAAAATGTAGGAAGGAAATAATAAAAATAAGAGCAGAAATTAATGAAATTGGAACTATTTTAAAAATTAGAGAATGTCAATAAAACAGAAAGCTGATTTAAAATATCAATTAAACTGATAAGCATGTAGCAAGAGTGACAAAAATAAAAAGAGAGAAGATTCAAACCATCAATATCAAGAATGAAGTAGGGGACATCACTACAGATCTTGCAGCCACTAAAAGGCTAATAAAGGAATACTATGAACAACTTTATGCTCATGAGTTCAGCAATTTAGAAGAAATGGACAAATTTCTCAAATACCGCAAACTATGAAAACTCAACCAAGATTAAATAGATAATATCAACAGTCTTGTATCTATTAAAGATATTTAATTTGAATTAAAAAGCTACCAGGCTAGAAATTTCCAGGCTTAGATGGTCTCACTGGAGAATTTACCAAACATTTAAGTAACACTAATTTTACATAATTTCTTCTGGAAAGTAGAAGAGGAGAGAACACTCCCTAACTCATTTTATGAGACCTTCCACAAGTAAATGGCTAAACAAACTGTAGTACATAAGGTATACCATGGAATAATACTCAACAATAAAAGGGAATGAACTATTTTTTTCCTTTCAGTTTTATTGAGATATAATTGACACACAGCACTCTGTAAGTGTAATGTGTACTACATAATGATTTGACTTACATGTTTGTCTCTTCACTCTTTGCTTGCTTATGGCATTTCCATTATGGCTCATTCTGACATTAAATCAAAACGTAGAACTTTATAATTACTCCATATTTGTAATACTGGGTCTTTTTCTCTGTTTGAATACTGGCTGATACAGATGTCCACAATGTAAGTGTCTCCAGAGAAACAGACTCTTATGGATAAGTTCCCTGTATTGGCTCTGAGTTTCTGGAGCTGGTTCTCTAATCTTCCTAGATTTAAAGGCACTAGTGACCCTGCTTTTAGTGGTAAAGAAGACAATGGCAGTCTGTGTCAAGATGTGGCAAAAAAGTTACTCAGATGATTGCTGTTGGACATTTTGTAATCAAACACAAATGGCAAGAGTCTGGGTAGCCACATATTTGCTACCTTAGAACATTTTAGTCAAAATAAGGAGTATAATGGATTTGGGCAGTTGCTCCTAAATGTGTTAAAGAGAGTGGGGAAAAAAGAAGATGAGCTCAAGCTTCAAATTCCCAGCTCAAACTCTGCATTGATGACCTGAAGTCTTCTACATGTTCCCGGGAACCCTTATCTCATATAGCCACAGGGCTGGGATTTCTGTAAGCCAAACATAGAAAGTCATCTTGTGAATGGTTGATTTATAAAGCAAACTGAAGCCCCAATCCTGCATGGTGTTTGCTATTAAGGTGAGGGCAAGAAATGGGAAGAAATGGTATCTTGAAAGTTGGAAGGGGGATACATGGAAAGATACCAATGAAAGTGGAGACATTGAACCCTTAAATTCTGCTAAGTCATCTTGACCAGGAGAACCAGTTCTCCCACCCCTGCCTGAGAAGTTTATCTGAAGAACCTGTAATGTCCCCCTCTCCCACCATGAAGCCTTGCAAGACATTGCTGATTTTACTCAGGTCCCACCCCTACCCCTACCACCCCTCTTTGCTTCTAGACATATGACTAGATGCAAGTCCTAACAGACCCCAAAAGACGAGGTAAAAATTATGACCCATGAGGAAGTGCAACCCCCAAAAGAGTGACATGATTTTCCCAACTTATACAGACAGAAATCCAGGGGATGTGTGGGAATGAATATTAAGAGTATGAGATAATAGCAGAAGAAACATAAAGTTGGATAAGAGGACTTTACTGATATGGACCCACTAAGCAGAGATTCTGGATTTAGTATTGCAGCTTGAGGGGAGAGAAAGGGCTTTAACAGTTTGTTTGGTTTCTTGGCTAAAACGTCGACCAAATGGTAACCCACAGTAGATGAGTTTGAGATGCCAGAGCTGCCTTGTTTTACTGCAGAGGAAGAAATCCAAAGGCTTAGGGAAATTGTAGTGTTAGAAGGGGTTTGTCATTTAAGATCTGCTCACTGCCCTTTGCTCACCAAAAGGAAGGACACACCTTTATCACAACTGTGAGAAGTCAATTTGTGGGGGGAGTCCCAGCATCCTTGAAGAGTTCTGTGATTGCTCTTCCTTGTAGGTCAGAAATTACAGTGGAAACTGCTGTCACTAAATTGAGAAACCTAAAGGCAATGGGGATAATTGGATCCTGGGGTGACAGAGGCCAAGTGGTAGCCCTTAATCACCAAAGGCAAGGTGGGCATGGACAGTAGAGTCAAAGAAGCAATCAGAATAGTCTGACTTGCAGAGACCTATGTGTTGACCAAAGGTCTTGGTGTTTCTGGAAGTGAAATAGATGGGTAGTCCACTAAATACTTGATCTGTATGAGCAGAAAAGTTCTAGGTCAATGAATAAAAGTCTAGCCTGAATCATAAAAGCATAGAGTCACAGCCCTCAATCAAATGCCAGACTTGAGCCAGTTTACAGACCCAGAGCCCCTTGAATGAAAGGGAAGACGGATCCCCTTCAGGAAGGACTCCATTACACTGTGAAACCTTACACTGTTAATCTTTTTACCAGCCTTCTCAGAAGGGACCTATGGCCATTCACCAGGATGACTGTGCAATAGGGAAAAGGGAATTATCAGACTTTTGAGGGATTTCTGACACTAGTTCTGGACTGACACTAATTCTAGGAGACCCCAAATATCCCTGTGGTCCACCAGTCACAGTAGGGGCTTATGGAGATCAGGTGATCCATGGAATTTTAGCTAAGGTCCGTCTCACGGTGGCGCCTATGGTTCCCTGAACCCATCTTGTTGCTATTGTTCCAGTTCCAGAATGAATAATTGGAATAAACATACTTAGTATCTGGCAGAATCCCCATATTAGTTCCCTGACCTGTGCAGTCAGGGTTATTATGGTGGAGAAGGCCAAGTGGAAGCTACTAAAATTGCCTCTACCTACAAAAGAGTTAACCAAAAGAAATTCTTTAAGATATTGCAGAGATTATTGCTACCATCAAGGACTTGAAAGATGCAGGGATTGTGATTCCCACCACATCCCCATTTAACTCTCCTGTCATGTGCAGAAGACAGATGGGTCTTGGAGAATTCCAGTGGCTTATCATAAACTTAACCAGATTGTGACTCCAATTGCAACTGCTGTACCAGATGTGGTTTCATTGCTTGAGCAATTAACACATCCTCTGGAGCATGGTATTCAACTATTGATCTAGCAAATGCTTTTTTCTCCATACCTGTCCATAAGATCCACCAGAAGCAGATTGCTTTCAGATGGCAAGGCTAGCAATATATCTTTACCTTCTTACCTCAGAGGTATATTTCCCTTCCACAAGACATCCCACCAGTCCATTACATTTATGACATCATGTTGATTGGACCTAGTGAGCAAGAAGGAGCAATCACTCTAGACTTATTGGTAAGATATCTGCAAGTCAGATGATGAGAAATAAGCCAAACTAAAATTTAGGGGCCTTCTACATCAGTGAAATTTCTAGGGCTCAAGTGATGTGAAGCATGTCAAGATATTCCTTCTAAAGTGGAGGATAAGTTGTTGCATCTGGCCCCCTAACAAACAAAAAAGAGGCACAGTGCCTAGTGGGCCATTTTGGATTTTGGGGGATATTTGGCTGTGTTACTGTGGTCCTTTTACTGTGTGACCGCAAAAGCTGCTTTTTGAGTGAGGTCCAAAACAAGAGAAGGCTCTGCAACAGGTCCAAGCTGCCATGCAAGCTGCTCTGCCACTTGGGTCATATAATCCAGCAGATCCAATGGTGCTTGATGTGTTAATGGCAGACAGAGATGCTGTTTGGAGCTTTCCACAGGCTGCTATAGGTGAATCCTAGTGCAGGCCTTTAAGATTTTGGAGCATGACCCTACTATCATCCACAGAACTACTCTTCTTTTGAGAAACAGCTCTTGACCTGCTATTAGTCCTTAGTAGAGACTAAACACTACTATTCATGGGTCACCAAGTTACCATGTGACTTGCACTGCCCATCATGAACTGGGTGTTACCTGACCCACCATGCCATAAAGTTGGTTGTGCACAGCAGCACTCCATCATCAAATGGAGATGGTATATACATGATCAGACACAGCAGCGCTGAAGGCACAAGTAAGTTACATGAAAAAGTGACCCAAATGCCCATGGTCCCCACTCCTGCTACATTGCCTTCCCTCTCCCAGCCTTGACTTATGGTCTCATGGGGAGTTCCCTATGATCAGTTGATAGAGGAAGAGAAGAGTTGGGCCTGATTTACAGATGTTTTTGCTCGGTATTTGGGCACCATCTGAAAGTGGACAGTTGCAGCCCTATAGCCCCTTTCTGGGACATCACTGAAGGATAATGGCAAAGGGAAGTCCTCCCAGCAGGCAGAATTCAAAGTTTTGCTTGGAAGGAGAAATAACCAAATGTGCAATTATATACTGATTCATGTGCTTTGGCCAATGGTTTGAGTGGATGATCAGAGACTTGGAAGGAACATGATTGGAAAATTGGTGACAAAGAAGTCCAGGGGAAAAAGTATGTGGGTAGACCTCTCTGAATGGGCAAAAAATGTGAAGATATTTGTGTCCCATGTGAATGCTCATCAAAGGGTGGCCTCAGCAGAGAAGGATTTTAATAATCAAGTGGACAGAATTACATTTTCTGTGGATACCAGTCAGTCTCTTTCCCCAGCCACCCTGTCATAACTTAATGGGGTCATGAACAAAGGGACCATAGTGGCAGTGATGGAGGTGATGCACCTTGGCTGACCTGAGTCCCCAAAATGGCACTATTCCCCAGGGTGATCAGCCAGTTACCTGGTGACAGGTTGATTACATCGGACCACTTACATCATGGAAGGAGCAGGATTTTGTTCTTACTGGAATAAACACTCAGAGTATGAATTTGCCTTCCCCGCATGGAAGGCTTCTGCCAGAACTACCATGCATGGACTTATAGAGTGCTTTATCCACCATCGTGGTATTCCACACAACATTGCTTCTGATCAAGAAACTCACTTCACAGTAAAAGAAGTGCTACAGCAGGCTGATGCTCATGGAATTCACTGGATTCACAATGTCTCCCACTGTCCTGAAGTAACTGGTTTGACAGGTTGGTGGAATGGTCTTTTGAAGACTCAGTTACAGTGCCAGCTAGGTGGCAATACCTTGCAGGGCTGGGCCAAGATTCTCTAGCTGGCTGTATATGCTCTGAATCAGTGTCCAACATATGGTGCTATTTCTCCCATAGCCAGGATTCACGGGTCCAGGAATCAAGGGGTGGAAATGAGAGTGGCAACACTCACTATTACCACTAGTGACCCACTAGCAAAATTTTCGCTTCCTGTTCCTGTAACTTTATACTCTGCTGGCCTAGAGGTCTTGGTTTTAGAAGGAGAAATGCTTCCACTAGGAGACACAACAATGATTCCACTGAACTAGAAGTTAAGGCATCCACCTGGCCACTTTGGGTTCCTCATGCCTCTGAATAAACAAGCTAAAGAAGGGGTTCACTGTACCGGCTGGTTGATACTGATTACCAAGAGAAAATTTATCTACTATTATGCAACTGAGGTAAGGAAGAGTATGTTTGGAAGAGAGGAGATTCCCGAGGGCATCTCCCATGGCCTGTGACTAAGGTCAATGCAAAGCTAAAAAAACCAATAGCCCAGACGCTTCAGGAGTAAATGTTTGGGTCATTCCACCAGGTAAAGAACCATAACCAGTTGAGATGATTGCTGAAGAGAAGATGGAATAGGCAGTGGAAAAAGGTAGTGATAAATACCAGCTTTACCATACGACTAGTTACAGAAATGAGGAATACAGAAATGAGAAATAGTGGAATATTTCTTCCTCATACTGATATGAGTATATGTATATATAAAATATAAATATTAAAATATTTTTACAAATTATTTAATTATTATATTATACTATATTATTATATTATATATAATATAATATATAATATTATATGAACATTATATTATATTATTTATATTATAAAATTAAAAATATTAAAATATATAACATAACCAAATATTTTTAATTTTTTCTCTCTTATGCCTTTATCATCTAATATAAGATATATTAACAGTGTTAACTCTACATCTACTGATAGTACTTAAGTTTCAGGATATAAAAGACAAGAGTGAACATCATCCAAGGATCTTGCGTCTTCTTTTGGGGAAAAGGGTTAGGGTATTTTTGGTTGTAGGCAGGATAATTCTACCATGTTAGGTGGAAGTGTGACTTTGTTATTTATTTGGAGATTAATCTAGTTTAAAGAGATGTTTATGGGTTCCACATTGACAAGGGATGGACCGTAATAGCTTCTTTAATGTGTCAACTTGGCTAGGCTATGATCCCCAGTTATTCAATCAAACACTAACCCAGATGTTGCTGTAAAGGTATTTTTCAGGTATAATTAAGGCTCCTAATCAGTTGACTTTAAGTAATAGAGAGTATCCTGGATAATCTGGGTGGGCCTGACTTAATCAGTTGGGGGCCTTAAAGGCAGGGCTGAGTCTTCCCCAAAAGAGAGAACACATACCTCCTGTGCACCACAGCTTCAGCCCATGTCTGGAGATTTCAGCCTACTCATGGTCTTCCTTCCTGATGGCCTACCTTATGAATTTTGGACTTGCTTAGCTAGCCCTCATCATCACATAAGCCAATGCCTTATAATAAGTCATATATATGTATATATCTCATCTACTGGCTCTGCTCCTGAGGTTGATTCCTGATACACCTTACCTGCCCAGGATGCTTGTGGGTCCTTTCTCTGCAGTAGTCTTGGCCTCAGGTTTCTCCATTAAAATCTCCCTGTCTTCCCTCCCATTGCTCCCTGAAGTTTCTCCCAGCTCTGCTGGTTACATTAATTAAATTTATTTTAATTAATTCATTCAATAGATACTTACTGAGCACCTGCTGTGTGTCAGACACTGTTCTATGCTCTGTGAACACAGCAACACACAAGACCAAGTCCCTGGCTTCTTGGAGAATGCCTACCTATTCAGGAAACAGACAATGAACAAACAAAACCATTGTGAAAACCATCAGGATGTATGATAGAGCATGAATACCCTTGGGTGGCCAGAAGGAACAATGACAATGGTGCCAGAATGAGCTTGGCCTGTTTGAGGAGCAGCCAGCGTGCCTGGAGTGTAGTGAGCAGGACAAGTATAGTGAGAGGTAAGGGTGGAGACAGAGAGGAGGCTTCTCTAGGTAGGCAAGGGGCTCTCTCCAGGTGGGTGAGGGACCTGGAGGTAGGGAGGAGGGGTGGAGCTAGACTCCATGAAGATCATATGCTACAGGGGGCTTGCTGAGAAGCTTGGCACAGCCAACAGGGGTGTTACAGACAGGTCACCCTCATGTTTAGGAGCTGATAGATATCCTCTTGTGGGACAGAGGCATGTAGTGAATCTCTGACCCTCAACTTCCTCATCCTTAGAATCCCACTGCCATCTCAGGGCATAATGGAAAGAACCATGTGAGATCATTGACATGAATGTCTTAGTAACGTGCCTTACACACAGTTGGTGCTCAATAAATGTGAGCTCTCTGTCCCCAGGATCAGGAGAGGAGACTGAGTTCTGGGGATGAGAAGGCAGAGGGGGCAGCTGGAGTGTTGAGAGCATCCAAAATGGCCAACCATCAACCTCCCTCCCCCATGAATGAGAGGTCATCAGAACCACAGATCCAGGGCTTCATTTTGGTGGCCCCCTCACAGCTCAGCAAGTGCTCAGAGTAGTGTGAGAAAGTTCTGATAGCAGAACCTTGGCTAAAGCACAAAAGACAAAATCTCCTCCATAAACTGGGATTAAGTTTGGCTACAATTAACAGAAAAATCCAAATTACAATAGCTTAAGACAGATGGAAGTTTATTCTCTCATATAAAAAGCACAGAGGTAAGCATCAGGGACTCCAACTCTTCTACCTTTCCTGCACAGCTTTTCTCAACACACAGCTTCCATCTCATGGTTAAAGATAGCTGCTTGAGCATCAGCCATCACTTCTGCCATTCCAGAAAGCTGAAAGTAGGACAAGGGGCAAAGAAGGACTCACCCTTCTCACCTTACATCACTTCCAGGGGGTCCCATGTGACACTTCTGCTATCCCTTTGGCTAGAATTTAGATGGACTCATGGTCATGTCTAGCTGCACAGGAGGTTGAGAAATATTGTCTGTGCATGCCCGTAGCTAGCGATTCACTGTGAGTAGGATGAGAAGGAGGAGAATGGGCTACAGGACATAGCCCATGTCATTCCTGCAGCCTGGGTACACTCTGAGTCCTTTTAGCTTCTGTGTCTGTTTCCCTGTCATCATTTCTGAGCCATCAGTAAATCTGTTCTTGTTCTGGCCTGGTCTCCACAGTGCTTTGGGGAGTAAAGGTGAGGGTCTTGAGGTCCTGATGAGCCAGCCACTCTAGGAGGAGCAGGCCCCAGCAGTCAGCATGTGCAGGCAGTGATGATCAGCAAGCGATTCCCAGGTAAAAGGCCCATGGCCAGCTGCCCCCCATAGGAGACATTGTCACACCTGAAGTAGGTACCTTTCATTGGGGCCCTTCTTACCCCACCCCACCACTGGCAGCTGTTTTGAGTCAGTGTTGATGTAGTAGGAAAAGCCCAGAACTTGGAACCAGGCATACCTGGTGTGCTGAGTGACCTGATGAGTTCTATTGCCCTTGAGCCTCAGAGGAGGTTTAATGACAATGGAGGGGTGGTTGAAGTAGAAGATGTACAGCACATCCCACAGTCACTCATGTACTTATTGAGTACCTATTGTGTGCTGGGCATGCACTTGTCACCAGGGATAAGAGTGGTCAGGAGGTGATCAAGATAGAACTGCCCTCATCTTGGACCTTACAGTCCAGTAGGGCAGAAAGACAGTTGAAACAACTCCAAGTGGGAGTGTATTACAGAGGTCCTCTGGATGCTCCAGGGTACATGATCCATGAAGGACACAAGGCCCAGCCTTCTGGAGGAAGCCACAGTCATTGAGGACTGAAGAATGAGTGGAGTAGCTCAGGCAATGTGGTAGGCAGTCCCAGTGTTCCCATCTCTCATTACAGCCTCATGCTCCCTCTTACCTGGACTGTAGGGCTGTATGTGACCAAGATGTATTAGTTTCCTGGGGCTGTTGTAACAAAGTGCCCCCAGCTGGGGGACTTAAAACAATAGGAATTTGTTCTCTCCCAATCTGGAGGCCAGAAGTCCAAGATCAAGGTGTTGGCAAGATTGGTTCCTTCTGGAGGTTCTGCAGTAAAATCCATTCCATGACTTTCTCCTGGCTTCTGATGGCTGCCAGCAATCAATCCTTGGCTTGTAGATGCATCACTCTAATCTCTGCCCGCATTGTCACATGGCCCTCTTCCCTGTGTCTCCTCTGTGTCTCTGTGTCTGCATATGGCCTTCTTATAAAGACACTAGTCACTGGATTTAGGAGCCACCCCAATTCAGAATGGCCTCGTCCTAACTAATTACATCTGCAAAGACCCTTTTTCCAAATAAGTTCACATTCTGAAGTTCTGGTATACATGAATTTTGAGGGACATTATTCAACCCAGTAAACAACAGAATGCAGCATAAATGATGGTGTATCACTTTCAAAATCAGGTCATAAAAGACTGGGCCTTCCACACTGACTCTCTCTTGGATCATTCGCTCTGGGGGAGCTAGTCGTCATGCTGTGAGGACACTCAAGCATCCCTGTGGATGTCCATGTGATGAGGAGCTGAAGACTTCCATGCACAGCCATGTAAGTGAGCTTGGAAGTGGATCCTCCAGCCCCAATCCAGCCATAGGAGACTACAGCCCCTGCTGATAGCTTGACTGCAACTTCATAAGAGACCTGAACCAGATCCACCCAGCTAAGCTGCTCTTGGCTTCCTGACTCAGAGACCGGTATAATAAGTGTTTATTGTTCTATGTTCCTAAGTTTTGGGGTAGTTTGTTATGCAGCCACAGCTAACTAATACACATGAGGAGAGGGAGGGGGAGTGCTCCAGACACAGGGAAGAGCCTAAGCAAAGGCCTTGTAATGGGGTGGGGTCTGAGAAAGGCCAGTGGGAACGTGTCAGGAGATGAGGCCAGAGCAGTTGGCGAAGGCTTCCTGACCAGGCCTGGCACCTGGTACGTCCTCCGTAAACAAATCTTTTGGGGTGACATTTCTTGGAGGAACAGCAGATGGTGCCTCTCCCTAGCTTCCTTCACTTTGCGGGTGAAATGTCTACCCTGACCACAGAATGGAGGCCATCTTATTGGCCCTCCCTGAGCTGCCTTTTTTTATGTCATGTTTTGTTTTTTTCTGGGTTCCTGGTTTACAGTCACCAGATGTTCATTGCTTTTAAACGCACTGGCCAGCATTCATGATGTTCTGGGGGAGACGTGCTGCCCAGCAATGCAGAGTTATTATAAATGACTCCATTAAGGGAGGTGGATTTGCTAAAAGGTTGTCTTCGTTCCACCTGGTCCAAAGCAGCGCTCACATGATCGATGATTGCAGAGCCTTTGGACACGTCTTAAACCTTGGCGCATTCTTAATGCCTCAAAAGTTTCCAATTAAAGTCAAATGGCTCTTGGCAAAGTCCAAGGCATTTTTACTAACTAAAATAAATACCTGGGCAGGCTCCACGCTTTATGACTTCTTCACGCGGTTGAGGATAAACAGCTAGGAGGCCGGGTTAGAGGCATGTTAGGGACGAGAGACCCAGCCAGCCCACAGAAATCACCTAGAGCATGATGTCTGCCTGTGGGCAGGGCAGGGAGCAGAGTCTCCACGGGCACTGGGCTAGTTGGGTCCTGTCACTCCTGTTCCTGTGAGGAAACCACGGCTCAGAGGCAGGCAGCGATGACGACGGGCATGCTGAACGAGGCCCTGGGCTGAGGTAGGAGTTGCAGTCAGCCTTGGCTCAGGCTCCCTCCTGGCCGCCTCATGAGCTCTCCGAGCCTGTCTCTGCACCGGCCTCATAGGGCCATCATGCTGAACAGGTATGTGAAGTCTCTAGAAGGTGCCAGCACAGCGAGACTGAGGGTGTGTCAGCAAAGGAGGGTGGTGATGCCGATGGAGGAGAGCAGGGCTTTGGGTAGGCAGGGCAGGGCTATCACTGCATCTGTCTTGCTCTTTGGGAGGCAGCAGGCTTACCTCGGGCCATATCTTTGAAAGGTAAAGGAAAGGAGGAGATGGGGGACCTCAGAGCATCACACCACTCTGGCAAGGTATCAAACAAACACCCAGGGTTCTCTGGGGGCAAAGAGGGCCCCATGCAGAGCCCTCTGGGGGAATAGGCTGTTCCCACTGGAGAGGGGAAGTCCAGAAAGAATGAGGAGGAAGGCCCCATAGTAGGGGAGCAGCTGCCCACACCCTTCCAAGAGCCTCTGCCATGGCCCCTGGGGTCAGCCACCACACCCTTGGACCACCATGTCCTGGGGTCAGCCACCACCCCTGGGGCCCTTGGGTATCAACCTACACATGGTCTGGACCATTGAAGCTGCACTCTGAGCACCAGCTCCACAGGGAGTGCCGCAGGGAGGAGGGGCTCTTCCTGCCCTCAGCTCATCTGCCTTGGAGTGCCACAAGGCCCTTCCCAGCCTGCTTGCCCCTCCTCCTCCAAGACAGCCTTCCTGCTTGCTCCTGGATGCTGCTTTAACCCTTCTTGGCCCAGATACCTCAGCTCATTGGTAGAGTGTGGTCCCTTGAGGGGTGACCTTCCTCTTGTCAGTGGGCAGGGGAAAGGTAGAGCCTCAGAGAGATAGAAGAGGTGAACCCCTGGGGCTGGGAGAGAAGGCAAGGAGCACCCAGAATGGGACCCTGAGCTCGCAGGAGCTGTTTCTCCTCGGAGCAGAAATCCTGGTTTAACCCAGCCTCACAGCAGTGCCCCAAGACTCCAGCTACTGCTGAAATGAACCTGTATGTGCACCAGGGAAGATGGGGCGACCAGATGGCCCCGAACAGAAAGGTGAGAAGAAAGCAAAGGAGAGAAGACGTTCTGGACGGCATGTTTCCCTCACAAGAAGGAGTCCTGGGGCCTCTGAAGTTGTTGGCCGGGGGCTGATGTGATCCCCTGAGCCTCAGCTTTCTCACCTGTAGGATGGGCTTGTAGAGACAGTCAAGCTCTCTCACAGCATTGCTACAGCAGACAATGAGAAGCCTCCTGGTTCCTGCCTCTCTAGAGCCCAGGACTAGGGAGGTGGTCATGACGTGGGAGCTCACAGGAGTCACAGAGAATGAAGCTGTGGCTCCAGAGGAGGGTTGTGGTCATGGATTTTATGGAAAGAACAAACATGAAAAATATAATCTTGTTTTCTCACTGAGGAGCCCTTGACTGAATCAGCCAATAAGGCCGTTCCCACAGTGCTCCACCTAGAATACCTGCCACTTCAGGGACCAGGGGATTTCACCTTACTCCCCTTCAAACAAATATTTCTTATATTTTTCATCCTCCCCCCCTTTTTTGGTTTGGGTTTGTTTTGAATGATAAATTACTTTATTGCCTTATTTCCTGATTATTTTGCGACACTTGTAAACAATATCCTGACAATTCTGAAATGTATGAGAAATAGGACTGAGAATCTGATAGGGCCAGGGTGTGGAACAGTACAGATCCTTGGCCCCTCACTGGGCATGTGAACCTGCCTGGGTGCTTGGAAAACCAGTTTGGCATCAGCTGGCAAAGCTGACATGCCCATCCTGTGCCACAACAATTCCCCTCCTGGGCAAGTGCCCACACACAGGCACCAGGAAACTTCTCACAGTAGCATAGTTGTGGGGCAGCCATGTGTTCCCTGGAAAGAGTGGACAAATTTGTGATTATTCATACAGTGAAAACAATGTGGCATTGAGAACAAATTAACTACAGGTACATACTTGGCCATTAGCAAAGAGGCAAGTCACAAAAGAATATATATCACAAGGTTCTTTTTAGGGAGGCACAAATAGGTGACAGGATTGTGTCTGAATGACAAAAGGCAGGTTAAAACAGAATTCGGTGTGGCGGCCACGTCTGGGTAGGAGAGAGGTGGGAGGAAGAGACCCTGACAGATACATAGGTGCTCGTTTCTTGGTATTCTTTATACATCACACACATATTATAAATAATCACTTCTAAAAAAATCATTATGCCTAATGACTGTGGGGTTTGAAAAAAAGAATAATCAAAGACTTCAGTATCTTAAGATAGTAATATTACCCTGGAATGTAATGAAACCAGATGTTTAAATGCCTCGCTATTCACATCTTGTGATTAACTCCTTGCTCTCTCTACTCTCTAAGATGTGTGTTTATCAATCAAAAAAGATAAGAATAAAAACAATAAAATAAAATTTAAAAATAAATTAACAAATAAATAATCACTTCTACGAATTCAACGTTATTAAAAAGAAGTTTTTGAAGGTGTATCTGGAAAGTCCCCCAGTTCTTCATGCTTCAGGGGTTCCACTCCCCCACTGCTCCTGCCCTGAGCCACATATGCCTGTGCACCTTCTTTCCTGCTGACCTCCCAGTCTCTCTTTCCCACAGGCCCCTGGGCTTTGCTCTTCCTCTACCAGGCCAAGTCCTCTTCATCCCCGCCATTCGGAAGACTCTATGATATTGTCCTGTCCTCCAGGTCCATCCTTATAATGAACAAGGGATTCATGATAAAATATTCTGGTTTAATATTCCCAGCATGTTGTCCCTGTCCAATTAGTTCATCCTAGATGTCCCAGCCCCTCTTTGCACCTTCCACTAGTAACATGCATCTAGCACCCTTCCAGTACACCAAGATGCAATGTTAGGAGGATACCTTGCTCTAGCCTTCAGACCCCTCGCCTGGTATCCCTTGTCATCTTGCCAGAGACCCAGTCTCCTTCCCAGGGCATTACCCCTTCTTTCCTGTGGAGCATCTCTGCATTTGGGACACTCTGCAGGCTTCCCACAGTACTGGGGGAAGGTGTGACTGTCCAGAAACACAGAGGGTCAGTCCCCAAGTGATGGGCACCTTCACCTCCTGAATTGGGCCCTGCCCAAAATCTACAGATGGCCATTTTTCATCACTGTGCCCCCTCCCCAAAAGTTATGTTGAAGTCCTGATCCCCAGGACCTCAGAATGTGACCTCCACCCTTTTTGGAAATAGGGTCATTACAAAAGCAATTAGTTAAAATGAGGTCAGGCTGGAGTAGGGTGGGCCTTAATCCAACATGACTGGTATCCTTATAAGAAGAGGAGACACAGCCACAGACACAGAGGGTAGAGGCCACATGATGACAGAGGCAGAGATTGTAATGCTGCAGCTGCAAGCCAAGGAGAACCAGGGATTGCCAGCCACTGTTCAAAACTGGGAGAGGCAAGGAAGGATCTTCCTCTAGAGCCTCCAGAAGGAGCACACCCCTGCTGACATCTTGATCTTGGACTTCTGGCCTCCAGAACTGAGATAGAATAAATCTAAGTCATCCCATTAGTGGTACTTGGTTACTGTGGCCATAGGGGACGAACACAAAAGTAATCATCACATCACCCCATCACTCAGAGGAAATTGCTGCTAAGCTTCTGATGACCACCCCTTCTATCAGTTTTTGTGCACTTAGTTGGGCACTGGCTTACAGCTTCTTAGGCTGCTCTGAGACCTGCTTTGTCACCTGAGGCTATTGTAGGCTTTTACATGTAGATCTGCAGCATCATTTTAAATGACTGGAGCACCCCATGAACAGATAGAACATATTTTAACAAAGCCCTGTTGGTGGATACTAAGGTTGCTTTCTCCTCTCCCTCCCTTCATCCTTTGTCCTCCCTCCCCCTTTCTCTCACTCTCTTTCTCCCTTTTCCTCTCCCTCCCTCCCTTTCTCTCTCCTTCTCTCCCTCTCCCTCTCTCTCTCCTTCTCCCTCTCTCCTGTCTCTCACTCTCAAACCTCCCTGACTCTGTAAAGAAATGAGAAAACACAGACCTTTCTGATCACAAATGTTTTTAAATGCCTGCGTATTAATGACTGTTGAGTATGTGTGTTGGCGAGAGGAGGGCGATCTTTCTTGTCTTAAATGAGAAAAAGTCATAGGAAAAATGGGCTTTGTGTTGTCATACATTAGGCTGAGCAGACACCCTCTGAGAGCTGGACCCCAGGGGCTTCCTGAGACCAATTGCATTTTTCCTGAAGGAGTGTGTTTAACGTCAGCACCCTGAGGAGCTTGGCTGAGAAGAGCCCTGAAGGCCAAATATTTACACAGCCAACCTCAAAGCCCCATGGAAATGACCTCATGAACATTGTTTTTAATTCATAAGACATGATGATGAATAAGAGCCACTGCCTTGTCTAATGCTCATTTCTAGAGAGTGGAGGCTGGGAGACTGGGTTCCTGAAAGGCAGTGACTCAGGGATGAGTTTCAGTCCTGACTCCAACTCTCTTGCTGGACAGCCTTACATTAGTCACTGCAGCTCTCTGAGCACCAGTTTCTTCTATGAGATGTACATGGGAAAGATGCCAACTTTCAGCCTCATGGTGAGCATGAAATATAATGGTGAGTAGAGACCTCTCTGCATGCAGGTCTCTTAGGTGGCAGTGGGAATGGGGTTTGGGAGCCTTGTGAAACTGGTCTGCCCTTGTCTGCTACTGAGGTCTTGGCAAAGAGCCACCATGCCCTAACAGGGGTTAAATTAGATGGCTGGTGAGCTTCCAGGCAAACAGTCAAGACGACAGGATGTATCAGGGGTACTGTCTTTCACTCCCAAATTTGGAAACCCTTGGCTCATGAATAGCTGATAGGTGACTGTCCTCTGGTCTACCACTCAGACCCTGCCCATATACCCTTGGACAGCAGTAGCCAACATTCCACTGCCAGCATCTACATCCCTACCTGAGGCCATCTGCCTCCAGAGCCTTGCTCTCTGCCTGTGTGAGGCAGGCCAGAAATGCCTGAGTATTAATGACCTTCAGGGCCAGCCCTCAACCAAAGCCTGGTGGGAGCTAGTGGGTCAATACTCCAACTCCTTTTCCCCTTGTGTTGGCTACTGCTGAGGAGCATGTTCTACATTGGATCTCAGAATTCTCCAGTGGGAGTAGCTCTATTTTCCAACAGTTGTAATTTTGACAGCACACCTTCTATTAGTCTGCCTTCTCTTCCCTGCCTCTTGTCCCTCCCACCTTTGGTGCTGTCTGGGGTCATCTCTCAAATAAGCTACATGCATCTGTAATATTTGTCCATGGCTCTGCTTCTGATGCAGCCCAAGGGATATGCCTTCTTCTTCTCTGAATCAACCAAACTGTGATTCCCCATGGCCTTCACCGACTGTCTTTTCCTTCTCAGAAAATTTCACTCCATCCACCCAGTTGCTCAAACTCAAACTCTTAGCAATGTTTTTGATCCCTTTCCTTCTTACTCAAACTCTTAGCAATGTTTTTGATCCCTTTCCTTCTTGACCCTCCACAGCTAATCCATCACCTGTTGAATCTAACTACAAAACATATTTACAGACTTCATACATCATAATCTTGCTTCTGAAAATAATTATAAAGTAAAAATCTTAAGAGAAGAAGAAAAGAAACACTGCAACGGAAGACTATAGATAAGAAAAACAGCAGACATCTTGTCAGAAAGTATGCAAGCCAGAAAATAGTGGAGAAATTTTTAAAAACTGTATGATTCCATTTATTAAAAAACTGTTTTCATTGAGGTAGACTTTATTTATAATATTAGTCTCAGCTGTACAACATAATGATTCAATATTTTTATAGATTTTACTCCATTTAATGTTATCATAAAATATTGACTATATTCCTTGAGCTGTACAATATATCCTTGTAGTTTGTTATTTATTTATTTATTTATTTATAATTCAGATATAGTTGATGTACAATGTTATATAGGTTACAGGTGTAAAATATATTGATTCACAATTTTTGAAGATTATATTCCATTTATAATTATTATAAAATATTTGCTATATGCCCCTTGTACAATATACACTTATTTTATCCCTTATTTTAGTTTGTACCCCTTGATCCTCTACCCCTATACTTCCCCTCCCCCCTTCCCTCTTCCCACTGGTAACCACTAGTTTGTTTTATTTTTTAGATTCCACAAATAAGTGATATCATGAAGTATTTGTCTTTCTCTGTCTGACTTATTTCGCTTAGCATAATGCCTTCCAAGTCCATTCATGTTTTTGCAATTGACAAAAATTTCATTCTTTTCTATGGCTGAGTAATATTCCATTATATGTATATGTATATATATACATATATATATATATATATATATATGTATGACACATATATATCCAATATATATGTTTCTTTATCCATTCATCTGTTAATGGACACTTAGGTTGCTTTCATATCTTGGCAACTGTAAATAATGCTGCTATGAACATTGGGGTGCATGTATCTTTTTAAATTAGTGTTTTGTTTTTCTCAGATATATATCCCTGAGTGGAATTTCTGAGTCATATGATAGTTCAATTTTTAGTTTTTTGAGAAACCATCATACTGTTTCCACAGTGTCTGCACTAATTTATATTCCCACCAACATTGTATACGGTTCCCTCTTCTCCAACTCCTCACCAACATGTGTTATTTGTGGCTATCATTAAGTGATAGCCATTCTGACAGGTGTAAGGTGATATCTGATTGTGGTTTTGATTTGCATTGCTCTGATGATTAATGATGTTGAGCATCTTTTCACGTGCCTATTGGCCATCTGTATATCTTCTTTGAAGAAATGTCTATTTAGGTCTTCTGCCCATTTTTAAATTGGTTGTTTGTTTTTTAACATTAAGTTGGATGAGCTGTTTATATATTTTGGACATTAGCTCCTTATTGGTCATATCATTTGAAAAACTTTTCTCCCATTCAGTAGGTTGTCTTTTTGTTTTGTTGATGGTTTCTTTTGTTGTGCAAAAGCTTTTAGGTTTAGTTAGGTCCCATTTGTTTATTTTTGTTTCCTTTGCCTTAGGAGACAGATGCAAAAAATATTGCTAATTTATGTCAGAGAGTGTTCTGCCTATGTTTTCTTCTAGGAGTTTTATAGTATCTGGTCTTACACTTAGGTTTTTAATCCATTCTGAGTTTATTTTTGTATATGGCTTTAGAGAATGTTCTAATTTCATTCTTTTACATGTAGCTGTCCAGTTTTCCCAGCACCACTATATTCAAAAAACTATCTTTCAACCATTGTATATTCTTTCCTCCTTTGTCATAGATTAATTGACCATAAGTGTGTAGGTTTATTTCTGGGCTATCTATTCTGTTCCATTGATCTATGTGTCTGTCTTTGTGCCAGTACCATAGTGTTTTGATTACTATAACTTTGTAGTACAGCCTGAAGTCAGGGAGCATGATATCTCCAGCTCTGTTCTTCTTTCTCAAGATTGCTTTAGCTATCGGGTCTTTTGTGTTTCCATACAAATTTTAGAATTATTTTTTCTAGTTCTGCGAAAAATGCCACTGGTATTTTGGTAGGGATTGCATTGAATCTGTACATTGTCTTGGGTAGTATGGTCATTTTTGACAATGTTAATTCTTCCAATCCATGAACATGGAATATCTTTCCATCTCTTTGTGTCATCTTTAGTTTCTTCCAGCAGTGTCTGATAGTTTTCCAAGTACAGATCTTTTACCTCCTTAGATAAGTTTATTCCTAGGTATTTTATTCTTTTTGATGCAGTGGCAAATGGGATCGTTTCCTTAATTTCTCTTTCTGATAGTTTGTTGATAGTGTATACAAATGCAGCAGATTTCTGTATATTAATTTTGTATTATTCTGCAACTTTACCAAATTCATTAATGAGATTAAGTAGTTTTTTTGTGGCATCTTTAAGATTTTCTGGGTATAGTATCATGTCATCTGCAAACAGTGACAGTTTTACCTCTTCCTTTCCAATGTGAGTTCCTTTTATTTCTTTTTCTTCTCTGATTGCAGGGGCTAGGACTTCCAAAACTATGTTGAATAAAAGTGGTGAGAGTGGACATCTTTGTATTATTCCTGGTCTTAGAGGAAATGTTTTCAGCTTTTCACCATTGAGTGTATGTTAGCTGTGGGTTATTATATATGGCCTTTATTATGTTGAGGTATGTTCCCTCTATATGCACTTTCTGGAGAGTTTTTATCATAACTAGATGTCGAAATTTGTCAAAAGCCTTTTCTACATCTACTGAAATGATTATATGATTTTTATTCTTTGCTTTTTTAATGCAGTGTATCACATTGATTGATTGTGGATAGTGAACCATCCTTGTATCCATGGGAGAAATCCCACTTGTTCATGGTGTATGATCCTTCTAATGTATTGTTGGACTTGGTTTGCTAACATTTTGTTCAAGATTTTTGCATCTATGTTCATCAATGATATTGACCTGTAATTTTATTTTTTTGTTAATATCTTTGTCTGATTTTGGTATCAGGGTGATTCTGGCCTCATAGAATGAGTTCAGAAATGTTCCTTCCTCTGCAATTTTTTGGAATAGTTTGAGAAGGATAGGTGTTAACTCTTTTTAAAATATTTTGTAGAATTCACCTGTGAAGCCATCTGGACCTGGACTTTTGTTTATTGGGAGCTTTTAAATTACTGATTCAATTTCAGTGCTGGTAATTGGTCTGTTCACATTTTCTATTTCTTCCTCATTTAGTCTTGTATTTCTAGGAATTTGTCAATTTCTGTGATGTTGTCCATTTTATTGGCAAATAGTTTGTAGTAATATGATAATTTTTATTTCTGTGGCATTGGTTTTTATTTCTCCTTTTCACATCTGATTTTATTGATTTGGGCCCTCTCTCTTCTTGATGTGGCTGGGTAGAGGTTTATAAATTTGGTTTATCTTTTCAAGGAACCAGATCTTTATTTTTCTATTTTTCCCATCTCTATTTCATTTATTTCTATTTTTCCCATCTCTATTTCATTTATTTCTGCTCTGATCTTTAAGATTTCTTTCCTTCTGCTAACTTTGGGTTTTGTTTGTTCTTCTATTTCTAATTCCTTTAGGTGTAAGTTTAGGTTGTTTATTTGAGATTTTTCTTGTTTTCTGAGGTAACTTGTATGTCTATAAAATTCCCTCTTAGAACTGCTTTGCTGTGTCCCATAGACTTTGTCTGATATAAGTATTGCTACCTTGACTTTCTTTTCATTTCCATTTGCATGGAATACCTTTTCCTATTCTGTCTTTTGCAGTCTGTGTGTGTCTTTAGACCTGAAGTGAGTCTCTTGTAGACAGCATATATATGGGTCTTGTTTTTGTATCCTTTCAGCCACTCTATGTCTTTTAATTGCAAGATCGAGTCCATTTACATTTAAAGTAATTACTGATAGCTATGTACTTATTGCCTTATTGTTAATTGTTTTGAGGTTGCTTTTGTACTTCATTTTTGTTCCTTTCTTTTGTTCTCTTCCCTTGTGATTTGATGACTATCTATAGTGTTATGTTTGGATTCCTTTCTTTTTGTGTTGTGTGTATCTATTATGGATTTTTGGTTTGTGGTTACTACTAGGTTTATATATAACTATAACTATATATGATTATTTTAAGTTGCTGACCTCTTAATTTCAAACACATTTTAACAACCCAGCGTTTTTACTCCCCTCTCCTCATGGTTACTGTTTTTGACATTATATTTTACATCTTTTAGTTTTGTGTATCCCTTAACTTCTTATTGTGCATATAGATTATTTTACTACTTTTGTCTTTTAACCTTCCTTCTAGCTTTGTACGTGGTTAATTTACTACCTTCACTGTATATTTGCCTTTACCTATGAGATTTTTCCTTTCATAATTTGCATGTTTCTAGTTCTGGCCTTTTCTTTATTGCTTAGAGAAGTCCCTTTATCACTTCTCGTAAAGTTGATTTGGTGGTGCCAAACTCTTCTAGCTTCTGTTTGTCTGTAAAATTTTTGATCTCTCCACCAAATCTGAACAAAAGCCTTGCTGGGTAGATTATTCTTGGTTGTAGGTTTTTCCCTTTCATCTCTTTAAACATATTATGCCACTCCTTTCTGGCTTGCAGAGTATCTGCTGAAAAGTCAGCTGATAGCCTTATAGTAGTTCCCTTGTATGTAACTTGTTGCATTTCCCTTGCTGCTTTTAATATTCTTTCCTTATCTTTAATTTTTGGCATTTTAATTACAATGTGTCTTGGTATGTTCCTCTTTGGGTCAATCCTGTTTGGGACTCTGTGCTTCCTCAACCTGGATGTCTGTATCCTTTCCCAGGTTAGGGAAAATTTCAGCTATTATGTTTTCAAATATGTTCTCTGTCCCTTTCTCTCTCTCTTCTCTTTCTGGAACCCTTATAATGTGTGTCTTAGTGCACTTGATGTTGTCCCAGAATTTTCTTAAGCTGTTCTCATTTCTTTTATTCTCTTTTGTTGTTGTTGTTCATCTTCAGAGATTTCCACTACTCTGTCTTCCAGCTCATTGATGCATTCCTCTGCACCATTTGATCTACTGATGCTTCCTTCTAGTGTATTTTTTATTTCAGTTATTGTGTTCTTCATTTCTATTTGGTTCTTCTTTAAGAATAAGAAGTTAGAATTTTCTAACTCTTTGTTAAAAACTTATAACTTCTCATTCTGTTCATCCATTCTTCTCCTGAGTTCATTGATTATCTTTATGATCATTACTTTGAACTCTTTATCAGGTAGGCTGGTTATCTCCACTTCACTTAGTTCTTCTGGGGTTTTTTCTTGTTCCTTCATTTGTAACATGTTCCTCTGTTGCCTCATTTTGCCTAATGTGCTGCTTTTTATTTCTATGTATCTGGTAGGTTGGTTACATTTACTGACCTTGAAGAAGTGGCTTATGCATCCCCTCAGTGCGCCCCTCTTTGGTCACCAGAGCTATATACTCCAGGGATGCTCCCATCTGGGCTGAGTGTGTCCTTCTGTTATGGTGGGCTGACTACTATGGCAAGCATGGCTGGCCCCTGGGTCCAGTTGCTGCCAGACCCTGCATTGTGCAGAGGCTACTAGCCACTTTTTGGTGGGACTGGTTCATGAGGTGGCTGATGACAGTACCCTGGGGGGCAGGTCCTGGGGCTAGTGTTGGCTCAGTGGTGGACAGAGCTGTGTTCTGGAGTGGGTGGTTGCAGGGTCAGGGTTCCCAAATCTAGTGTTAGCCTGATGGTGGGTGCAACCATTTCCTGACATGGCTGGCTCAGTGTTCTGGGGTATACCAAAGCAGGTACTTGCCCACTGGTGCATGGTGCTGTATCCTGGGTTGGCTGGTTGAGGTGGCCGATGTGTTTTGGGGCTGCTGTTGGCCTGCTGTTGAGTGGGGCCCAGGTCCTGGGGCTGGTTTCATCTTGCTGGTAGGCAGGTTGGGACTCACAGTTTCCCATGGCTGGTGCCAGTTAACTAGGTTGGAGCTGGGTCCTGGTATCTCTGTCTATAGGGTTCTTGGTGTCTTCCAGCTGGTGTTGGCCTCTTAGTGGGTGGGGCTGGATCTCAGGGTGGCTGACTAAGGGGCCTAAGGTGTCTCAGTGTTGGTGTTGGCTTGCTGGTGGGTGGGGACCAGGAAGCAGGTGTTCCCAGGGCTAATGCTGTCCTGCTGGTGTGTGGCCTGGATCCTGCCATAGCAGGCTGCCTGGTTGCAGTGGTCCTGAGGCTGGTGTCCACCCACTGGATTGGACTGGATGGATTCTAGGGCTAGTGCTGGATCACTGGAGGGGAAAGATGGGTCCCAGTATCTCTGGCTTCAGGGCCCTGGGGGGTCCTGGAGCTGGTGTTGGCCTGCTGCTGGGGAGGGCTAGTACTTGAGACAGCTGGCTGAAGAGTTGTGTCCTAAAGCTTGTGTCAGCCTGCTGGTGGGTGGAACTTGATCCTGAGGTAGCTGGCTGAGGGTCCCCAATGTCTCAAAGCTGGTGTTAGCCTGCTGGAGGGTAGGACTGGGGCTCAGGAGGTCTGAGAGTTGGTGCCAGCCTGCTGGTGCATGGGCTGGGTCCTGCCATGGCAGGCTGTGTGGCTGTGGTGGTCTTGAGGCTGAAGTTGGCTCACTGGTAGGCAGAACTGGGTCCCAGGATCTCTGGCTGCAGATCCTTGGGGGTCCTGGGACACTGATGTGTGGGGCAGGGTCCAGAGCCCTTTGGTGGACAGGGCTGTGTCCTGGGGTGACTGTGGGCTCAGGGGGTCTTAAGGCAGCCTGCCTACTGGAGGGTAAGGCCGTGTTCCTCCCCAGTTAGTTACTTGGCCTGATGTGTCCCAATACTGGTTTCTACAGGCTGGTGGGTGAGGCCAGGTCCCTGTGCTGGAGGTAAGATTCCAAAATGACACTTGCCAGAACCAGTGTCCACATGGTAGAATGAGCTCCCCCAAATGGCTGCAATCAGTGTCTATGTCCCCAGGGTGTGCTCCAGTTGCCTCCACCCCATCCAGGACGTTCTCCAAGATCAGCAGGTGGGTCTGACCCAGGCTCTCTTCAAATTGCTGCTTCTGTCCTGGGCTCCGAAGTGTATGGGATTTTGTGTGTGCCATTTAAGAGTGGAGTCTCTTTTTCCCACAGCCTGCTGGGACTCCTGAAAGTAAGCCCTGCTGCCCTTCAAAGCCATACATTCAGGGGGTTTGTCTTCCTGGTGCAAGACTTCAGGCTGGGGAGCCCATTGTGGAGCTCAGATCTTTCCTTGGATAGACGCTCTGCAATTGTAATTAATCTCCCATATGTGGGTTGCCCAGCTAGAGGTATGGGTCTTGACTATACTATGACTTCTCTTCCTACCATCTCATGGTTTCTTTTTTATACATTTAGTTGTAGAATATCTTTTCTGCTAGTCTTCTGGTCTTTCTCAGCAATAGTTGCCCCTAAATAGTTATTTTGGTGTGCCCATGAGAAAACGTGAGCTCAGGGTCTTCCTGCTCTGTTTTTTAAAGTACTAAAAGAAAAAATATGCCCACCTAAAATGCTATACCCAGCAAATATATATTTGCAAATGAAGACAAATACAACACCAAATGCTGGCCAGGATATGAGGCAACAGGAATTCTCATTGACTGCTTTCACTGCTAGGAGGAATGTAAATTGATAAATCACTTTGGAAGTCAGTTTCACAAAATTAAATATACTTTTATTAAACATGCAGCAGTTATTCCCCTAGGTACTTACTCAAATGAGTTGAAAACTTGTGTTCACAAAAAATACTGCACAGCAATATTCATAGCAGCTTTATTCATAACTGCCAAACACTGGAAGCAAATTAGATGTCATTCAGTAGGTGAATGGATAAACAAATTGTTGCACATCCACAATATTATTTAAAACTATAAAGAAAAAAATATGATCTATCGAGCCACAAAAATTATGGAGGAAAGTTAAGTAAATGTAGCTAAGTAAAAGAAGTCAATCTGAAAAGGTATATACTGTATGATTCCAACTATATGATATTTTGGAAAAGGTAAAACTATGGAGGCAATAAAAAAAATGTCACAAGGCAAATTGCTGCCTTGAAAACTGGAGAGTCCAGCAGATACAGAGAATCACAGTGTACCATGACCTGAATCCACTGCTAGAGTCAGCAACTGGTAAGAACACTTGGAATAAGTGACTAATTGCTAAAGACTGAGCATGGACTAGCTTGAAAGATAAAAATTCCTGGTGGACCAGAAATAAGGGAATCCCCATTTTTGTGAGTTCTACCTCAAGGAGCCCCACCAGTTCTTCATGAAGAAGATCACAAAAAAATACCCTCATACTTCCAGCAGAGAAAGGGGAATAGTAACCAAGAGCATTCTGTTTTCTCTAACAATGGTCTTCCCTCAAGGGAAAATATTTTACCAAAACCTAGCCAAATTAAGTTTTTTCCAGAGCCTCGAGGACTTGGGGGAATGGAAATATCCAATTCTAGCCCACTATAGCCTTCCTGTCTCACCAAAAGGGGTGAAGTTGAGAAGCCCTAATGAAAATCACAGCCTGGGACACAGGTTGATACCTATCAAAGGACTAGAGCATGCTTCCCCTCCATCACTACCTTATCACTAATAAATAGGATTTCTGCATAGTAACAGGGGATTAAAGCCTAAGTCTGAAAGTCTCAGACCTATTTAAGAAGTAAGTCTATACAAACAGCAGGGGAGAGAAAAACAAGGACACCAGAGGAAATTTGAGACTTTGACACCTAAAGCTACAGCAAACATAGCTTCTTTTCTAGACAGATAAATACAAAACCTCACACTAAAGGCCTATTTAACTCAGTTCCTCTTATCTGATACATAATGCCCAGCTTTCAGTAAAAAATTATGATGCATACTTAAAAGCAAAAGACACAGTATAAGAGAAAGCAAGCATCACAACCAGATGCAGATATGGCAGAGATTTTGGATCCATCAGATGAGGAATTTGAAATAAATATGATTAATTGGTCAAGGGATCTAATGGAAAAAGTTGATAATATGCAAGAACAGATTGGGAATCTAAGCAGAGAGATGGAAACTCTAAGAATCAAAAGGAAATGCTAGAAATAAAAAACAATCTAATAAAAGTAAATGCTTTTGATGCACTCACCAGCAGATTAGACATGGCTGAGGAAATAATTATGGAGTGTGAAGATATGTAAACAAAATTGTCCCAAACCGAATAGCAAAAAGAAAAAGTAGTGAAAAAAATAGAACATAATATTCAAGAAAGGTGGAACAACTACAAAAAGTGTAACAAATGCATAATAGGAATATCAGACAGGGAAGAAAGAGAAAGAAACAGAAGAAATATTTGAAGTGATAATTAGCTGAGAATATTCCAAAATTAATGACAGACAACTTACCACAGATCCAGGAATCTCAGAAAATACCAAGCATTATAATACCATAGAATCTATAGGTAGGCATATCATATGCAAATTGCAGAAAATCAAAGACAGAGAAAATAGGAGATCATGGAGGGAGGGAGGGACACAGATTATCAATGAATAAGGATAAGAATTACACTGGATTTCTCTTTAGAAGCCATGAAAGCAAGAAGAGAGTAGGGTGAAATATATAAAGTATTGAAAGTAAAAACCACAAAACTAAAATTCTGTATCCAGTAAAAGCATTATTCAAAAGTTTAAAAAAAAGAATTTCTCAAACAGAAACTGAAGGAATTTGTTACCAGTAGATCTATTTTACAAGAAATGTTTTTAAAAGTTCTTCAGGGAGAAGAAAACTGATATAGGTCAAAACTCTGGATCTACATAAGGAAAGAAACAGTGTTTAAGAAGGAATAAATGAAGGTAACGTGAAGTCTTTTATTTTTCATATTCTTAATTGATTTAAAAAATAGCTTGTCCTGAGACTTCCCTGGAGGTGCAGTGGTTAAGAATCCGTCTGCCAATGCAGTGGACATGGGTTTGATCCCTGGCCCGGGAAGATCCCACTTGCCGCAGAGCAACTAAGCCCCGTGTACCACAACTACGGAGCCTGTGCTCTAGAGCCGTGAGCCACAACTACTGAAGCCCTCACGTCTAGGGCCCGTGCTCCACAACAAGAGAAGTCACCACAATGAGAAGCCCATGCACCACAACGAAGAGTAGCCCCCGCTTGCCAAAACTAGAGAAAGCCCACGTGCAGCAACAAAGACCCAATGCAGCTAAAAATAAATAATTTTTAAAAATTAAAAAAAATAGCTTGTTCAAAATAATAACAGCAACAATTAAGTGATTTTACTCTATGGATAAGTGTGACGAGTGACAGTAATGTTATAAGGAATAGGAGGGAGGAACTGGAAATACTCTAAGGTACCTGCACTACCCATGAGCAGTGCAGTGTTATTTGAAAGTGGACTTAATTTAGTTGTAAATGCCTACTGAAAACCCTAGGGCAACCACTAATTTTTTTTCAAAAGAAGTATAATTAATATTAAGAAAGGAGAAAAAATGGAATTATATAAAATGCTCAATTACAACCGAAGAAGGCAGAAAAAGAGAAGACTAAAAAAAGAAAAAAACAAATAAAAAAAAAAAGAACAATAACAATGAATAGAAAACTGTTCCAAAATATGGTAGATTTTAAGCTAACTATATAAATAATCAGTTAAAATGTGATTGGTCTGATACACCAATTAAAATATAAAAACCATAAGAGTGAATAAAAAACAAGACACAACTATATGTGATCTACATACAGGAGACTTCCTTGAAATATAGTTAAGGGTACAAAAGTAAAGGGAAGAGAAAAGATATAGTATTCTAGTCTAATTAAATATTAATTTAAGACAAAGCAAATTTCAGAGCAAAGAAAATTATGAGGGTTGAAGAGGAACACTACATATGAAGGAGTCAATTCTACAAGAAGACATAACAATTCTTAATGTGTTTGCACTTTACAATAGAGCATCAAAATATGTGGGACAAAACCTGATAGAACTGCAAGGAGAAATAGACAACTCCACATATTTGTAGAATTTGACAATTTTCTACCAGTAATTTTCAGCCTCAGTAATCAGAAAATAAGTAAGGTTATAGTTGAACTAAATAGCCCCATCCATCAGCTGGATATAATTGGCATCTATCAACCACTTCATCCAACAACACAATATACATTCTTCACAAACTTACATGGAACATTAATCAAGATAGACCATATTCTGTTCCTGGGCTTTGCTATATTGGGAGGTTTTTGGTTACTGTTTCAATCTCCTAATCATTGGCCTGTTCAAATTTTCTATTCCTTCATGATTCAGTATTGATAGGTTCTATATTTCTAGGAATTTATCCATTTATTCTAGGTTATTCAATTTTTTGGTATATAATTGTTCATAGTAGTCTCTTATGGACCTTTATATTTCTGCTGGATCAGGTGTAGTGTCTCCTCTTTCATTTCTAATTTTGAGTCTTCTCTCTTTTTTTCTTAGTCTAGCTAAGAGTTTTCCAATTTTATATATCTTTTCAAAAACAAAAAAAAAAAAACAGCTCAGTTTTGTTGATAATTTTTCTGGATCTCTATTTTACTTATTTGTGCTCTAATTTTTGTTGTTACCTTCTTTCTGCTAACTTTGGGGCTAGTTTGTTCTTCTTTTTCTTATTACTTGAGGTGAAAATTTAGGTTATTTAATTGTGATATTTCCTTTTTCTTAATGTTTTTCACTATAAATTTTTTCTTAGTCATGCTTTTTGCTGCATCCCATAAGTTTTGATATATTGTGTTTCCATTTTTGTTTGTTTCAAGATATTTTTAAATTTCTTTTCACCCAGTGGCTTTTCAAGAGTATGTTGTTTAATTCCCACACATTTTTGAATTTCCAGTTTTCCTCCTGTTATTGATATTTAGTTTCCTACAGTTGTGGTCAGAAAAGCTAATTGGTAGTCTTTCAATCTTCTTACATTTACTAAGTCTTGTTTTGTGGTTTAACATATGATCTACCCTGGAGAATATTCTGTCTGCACATGGGAAAAGTGTGTATTCTGCTACTGCTGGGTGGAATGTTCTGTGTATGTTTTAGGTTCATTTGGTCTAAGGTATAGTTCAAGTCCAGTGTGTCTGTATTGATTTTCCATCTGGATGATCTAGTCATTGTTGAAAGTGGGATATTGAACTTCCCTACTATTACTGTATTTTTGTCTGTTTCTTCTTTTGGGTCTGTTGGTATTTGCTTAATATATTTAAGTGTTCCAATGTTGGATGCATATATATTTTTAATTATTATATCTTCTTAATGAATTAACTCATTTATCATTATATAATGACCTTATTTGTCTCTTATTACAGTTTTTGACTTAAAGTATATTTTGTCTGATATAAGTATAGTTACCTCTGCTCTCTATTGTTTTCCATTTTCCTGGGATTTTTTTTCCCATCTCTTCACCTTGAGCCTATGAGTGTCCCTAAAGGTGAAGTGAGTCTCTTGTAGGCAGTATATAGTTAGGTATTATTTTCAACCATTCAATCACTCTATGCCTTCTGATTAAAAGAATCAATAACTTTATACTTAAAGTAGTTATCAACAGGTGAGAGCTTACTAATATCACCTTTTTGTTTTCTGGATGTTTTGTAGTTCTTGTCCTTTCCGTCATCTTTTGCTGTCTTTCTTTGTGGGTTGATGATTTTCTCTATTGATATTTCTTTCTTTATCATTTGTATATCTACAGCAGGCTTTTTCCTTGTAGCTAATGCCACTTACATAAAACATCTTATAGATATAACGGTCTATTTTATGCTGTAACTTAACTTTGATACATACAGGATGTTTCCTTTATACCCATCCCATAATTTATTTTTGATATCATAATTTACCTCTTTCATTTGTATATCCATTAACAAATTACTGTAGCTATAGTTATTTTTAATACTTTTGTCCTTAAAGCCTTTACACTAAAGTGATTAACACACCACCACCTTACAATATTAGAACATTCTGAATTTGACCATCTTCCAACTTTTACCAGCATGTTTCCTTGTTACTAACATTTTTCATTTTAGCTTAAGAACTCCTTTCAGCATTTCTTGTAAAACAGGTCTAGTGGTGATGAGCTCCCTCAGCTTTTGTTGTTTGGTAAATATTTATCTCTCGTTCATTCATTCATTCATTACTGAAAGGCAACTTTGCTGGGTAAAGTATTCTTGGTTGGCACCAAACTCTTTCAGCACTTTGAATATATCACCCCAATCTCTCCTGACCTGCAAGGTTTCTGCTGAGAAATCTTCTGTTCATCTTATGGGGTTTTCTTTATTTGTGAGGTTTTTTTTCTCTTCCTACTTTTGAAATTTTCTGTGTTTGATTTTAGACAATTTTATTATAATGTGTCTTGGAAAAGATCGTTTTGAAATGTTGGAACTTTGGGATTACCTATTAGGTTTATGAACTTAGATGTCTAAATATCTCCCCAGATTTGAGAAATTCTCAGTCATTACTTCTTTAAATAAGCTTTCTGCTTCTACTCTTTCTGAGACTTCAACAATGTGTAGATTGTTCCTTTTAATGTTATCCTACATTTCATTTAATTATTTTTCACTTTCTTTTTCATTCTTTTTTCCTTTTGCTCCTGACTGGATGAATTCAACTGACCTGTCTTCTAGTTCATTAAATCTTTCTTCTGCTTGGTTGATTCTGTTGTTGAAGCTCTCTTTTGAATTCTACATTTCAGTCATTGCAGTCTTCAACGCTAGGATTTCTGCTTTAAAAAGAATTTCTATTTCTTTGTTGATCTCTCATTTTGTTCATGCATTGTTTTCCTAATTTCATTTACTTATCTATTTGGGTTTATTGTAGTTCACTTAATTCTTTAAGAGGATTATTCTGAATTCTTCCATAGACAGTTACTAGATCTCCATTTCTTTAGGTTCAGTTATGGAAATTTTATTAGTTTCCTTCAGTGGTATTATTTTTCTTTGATCATTTATGATCCTGTGGCCTTATATTGTTGTCTGTGAATTTTGAGAGTGTAGACATCTCTTCCAGTCTTCACAGACTAGCTTCAGCAGCCTGTCAAAAATTCTGGGTGGGGAGTCAGATGGTATCCATTGACAGGCTTGCTGTTGGAATTCTTGGTGACCTGGTATTTGGGTGAGTCAAAAGCATTGGGCCCCTGGGTTTATGAATCCTTCCTAGAACCTGGGTTTGTGGGCATTGATTGGTAGCCTAGGGTAACAGGAGGACTTCAGGGCTGTAAAAGCCCTGTACTGGGATCTGCTAGGAACCTGGTTTTTCAGGAGTCTAGCAGGAACCTGGTGTCATGAGACTTGGTTGACACTGAGGTGGGCTAAGAGTCTTGGGCCACTGGAGCTGAGTAGGGACAGCGAGATGGCAGTCACTGGAGTGGATTTGGGGCCTGGATTTGCAAGAGACTTCTAGGAGCCTGGAGCCAAGGAAGCTGCCTAGAGCCATGGAAAAACTCCTTGGTATTTACCTTAATTATTTGAAAATGTGTGGCCATACAAAATTCTGTACACAAATGTTTATAGCAGCTTTATTCCTAATTGCTTACATTTGGAGCAACCAAGTTTCCTTCAATAGACAAACTGATAAATAAGCCATGGTTCAATCATAACATGAGATGTTATTCAGTAACAAAAAGAAATAATCTATCAATAACTTAAAAGCCCTAAGGTAACCTGAAATGCATGTTACTAAGTGAAATAAGTCAATATTAAAAGACTACAAAATGTATGATTCCAACTCTATGACATTCTAGAAAGGCAAAATAATGGAGGCAGTAAAAAGTTCAGTGATTTCCAGGCATAGGGCAATGTGTAAGATTGATGAATAGATAGAATACAGGAGAATTTTAAGGTGGAGAAGTTATTCTATATGTCACTGTTATGATGGATACATGATATTATGTATTTATCAAAACAAATAGAACTGTACAACACAAAAAGTATATGCAAACTATGGACTTCCATTAATAATAATGGTGGTGTGGTGAATTGGAAGATTGGGATTGACATATATACACTAATATGTATAAAATGGATAACTAATAAGAACTTGCTGTATAAAAAAATAAATAAAATAAATTTCAAAAATTAAAAAAAATAATGTATCAGTATCGTTTCATCAAATGTAACAAATGTATTAATGTAAGATGTAATAATAGTGAAACTGTGGGAGTGGGGAAGAGAAGGAGTATAAAGAAACTCTTTGTAATCTCTGCTCAATTTGTTTGTAAATCCAAAACTGCTTTGAAAAATAATGTCTATTAATTTTAAAAATGAAAGCAAATATATCAAAACAATCTTGAAAAAGAACAAAGTTGGAGGTCTCACAGTTCCTGATTTCAAAAGTTATTACAAAGCTACAGTAATTAAAATAGTGTGGTACTGGCATATAGATATACATATATACCAATGGGAAAGAATAGAGAGCCCAGAAGTATAACCACACATTTATGATCATTTAATTTTGATAGGAATACTAAGATCATTCAATGGGAAAATTACAGTCTTCTCAACAAATGGTCCTAGGAAGACTACATATCCACATGCAAAAGAATGAAGTTGGACCTTGTCATACACCATACACAAATAATTAACTCAAAAAGCATCAACATCTTAATGTTAGAGTTAAAACTATAAAAACTCTTAGAATAAAGTACAAAGGAAATGCTTTGTGACCCTGGATTTGTCAATGATATTTTGGTTATGACTCCAAAAGCACTGGTAACAGAATAAAAAATAGATAAATTGGACTATATCAAAAATTTAAACTTCTGTACATCAAAGGACACAATCAACAGAATGGAAAAGTAACCTATGAAATGTGAAAAAATATTTGCAAACATATATCTGATAAGGTATTAATATCCAGAATATATAAAGAACCCTTACAATGCAACAACAAAAAAATCAAACTCAATTTAAAAAAAAAGTGAGCAAGGTGATTAAATAGACATTTCTCCAAAGAAGATATACAAACAGCCAATAAGCAAATGAAAAAGTATTCAACATCACTAATCATTAGGGAAATGCAAGTCAAAACCACAATTAGATACCATCTCACATCCATTAAGATAGTTACTATCAGAAAGAAAAAGGGAAAATAAAAAATTTTGGTGAGGATGTGAAGAAATTGGAACTCTTGTACACTGTTGGTGGGAATGTAAATTGGTGTAGATGCTATGGAAGATAATATGATGGTTCTTGAAAAAATTAAAAATAGAATTACCATATTATCCAGCAGTTTTACTTCTGGGTATATACCCAGAAGAAAGAATTGAAAGTATGGTCTTAAAGAGATTTTTATACAGCAATGTTCATAGCATTCACAATAGTCAAAAGATGGAAGTACATCAGTGGATGAATGGATAAGCAAAATGTGGCATATCCATACAGTGGAATATTATTTAACCTTTAAAAAGCAAGGGAATTCTGACACGTTACAACATGGATAAACCTTGAGGACATTATGCTAAGTAAAATAAGTTAGATACAAAAAGACAAATACTGTAGGATTCCATTTATATGAGGTCTCTAGAGTAGTCAAATACATAGAGACAGAAAATAGAATGGTGGTTGCCAGGGGCTAGGGTTTAGGAGGAGGAGTGAGGAGTTGATGTTTAATGAATACAGAGTTTTAGTGTTATAAAATGAAAAGCATTCTGGAGATGGGTGGGAGGGATAGGTGCATAATAATGTGAGTGTACTTAACACAACTGAACTGTGGACTTAAAAATGATTAAGATGGTAAGTATTATGTTGTGTGTTTTTTTAATATAAACAAATAAATAAAAGGCAAATAAAGACTCAATCAAACAGAAGTAAAGAATTTATTGTCGTTAGACCTGCATTACATGAAATACCAAAAGAATTTCTTTAAATAAGAGGGAAATAATACTTGATGGAATTTGGACTGAGACAAAGGAACAAAGAATGCTGGAAATGGTGAATATGTGGGTAACTATTAAAAAAACTTTTTTTCTCACTTTAAAATCTTTTAAAACAATATTTGACTTTTACAGCAAAAATACATTGCAGGACTTATACTGTATGCAGAAGTAACATGAGTGAAAATGGCACAAAGAATAAATGGAGTGAAATGAAAGTATACTGTTGAAAGAGTCTTAGACTAAAGGTGAAGTGGCCCAATATTATTTGAAGTTGACAGTGATGAGTAAAGTGGTATATTGTAATCCTAGTGCAACGACTGAAAAAGAGATATGACTAATAAGCTATAGCAGAGATTAAACGGGATCATAAAAATAACTGTTCAAAAGAAGGCAGGAAAAGATGAAAAAGAACAAAGTATATATTGGACAAATAGAAACAAAATTCAACTAGTTTGATAATTTACATTAAATGTAAGTGGGTGACAATTCCAAAAATAAAAGATATTTTCAGATTGGATAAAAAAGCAAATCACATGTGTTTTCTATAAGAAATCCACTTTAAATAGACATCAATAGATTAAAAGTAAAAGGATGAAAAATATACACCATGAAAGCACCAATCAAAAGAAAGCTGGAGTGGATATCCTAATTTCAGAAACAGGTTTCAGAGCAAGAAAGGTATATTATCATGGATAAAGAGGAACATGTCAAAATTATAACAGGAATCAATTCATCAAGAGAGCATAATTCTTAATTCACCCTAAATTTGTTTAAGTCTTCAGAAGACAAAAGGCATGAAGCAAAAAGCTAATAGAACTCAAAGGAAATGCAGACAAATTCAAAATTTTAGTTGGAGATTTTAGCACTCCTATCTCAGTAACTGATAGAATAAGTAGATGGAAAATCAGTAGGGATTTAGAAAGCTTGACTAGCACACTCAACCAACTTGAACTAGTAGTTATTTATAGAATAAGCCACCCAACAGCAGCAGACCATGCATTCTTTTCAAGTGCACACAGAGCACTCAGCAAAATAAACTATATTCTAGGATATAAAAATTTTCAACAAATAATAGAGTTAAAATTATGCAAAGTGTGTTCTCTGACCACATCAAAATTAAACTAGACACCAGTAACAGGAAGATATCTGAAAAACCCTCAAATATTCAGAAATTAAATAATATACGTCTAAATAAATTATAGAACAAAAGAAAACAACCACAAGGGAACTGAATAAAATGAAAGTACAACATACTGAAATCTGTGAGATTCAGCCAAAATAGTGCTTAGAAGGAAGCATAAAGATTAAATGTTTATATTAGAAAACAAAAGAAGTCTCATATCAATGCTCTAGGCTCCCACCTTAAGAACCTTCAGAAAGAATTACAAATTAAACCCAAATTGAGCAGATAAAAGGAAATAATAAATGTAAGAGCCAAAACCAATAAGATAAAGAATACAGAAACAATAGAGAAAAATTGATAAAGCCAAAAGCTGGTTCTTTGAAAAGGTCAATAGTATTTCTAAAGCTCTAGAAAGACTGGTGAGTTTTTTTTTTGGACTACACATGAAATACCTATATTATGAAAGGAAGAAAAGACATCAATACAGATTGTACAAATGTTAAAAGGATAAGTGAATATGTTAATAAATTTATCAACTTATATGA
The DNA here is from genome assembly GCF_028023285.1 of Balaenoptera ricei. Lineage (NCBI taxonomy): Eukaryota > Metazoa > Chordata > Mammalia > Artiodactyla > Balaenopteridae > Balaenoptera > Balaenoptera ricei. The sequence continues at coordinate 25,783,536 of NC_082644.1, forward strand.
AATGCACAAATTCCTTTAAAGATATAAATTACCAAAACTCACTCAGGAAAAAAACAAAAAGATAACCTGATAGTCCTATACCTATTAACTAGATTGAATTAATAGTTTAAAAAATTTAATTAACAACTATACTCTGATTAATTATACTAAATACTTAAGGAAGAACTAAAATTCTACTTTAACCCTTTCAGAAAATACAGAAGGAAGGAACACTTCTGAACTCATTTTATGGGATCAGCATTGTCCTGTTATCAAAACAAAAGTGATTAGATGTAAGGAAAACTACAGAGCAATAGTCTATATAAATATAGATGCAAAAAGTGCCTAACAATACATTAGCAAATCAAATCTAGAAATAAATACAATCATATTACATGTCATCATTAAGGGATTGTCCCATGAATGCAAGGTTGATTGAGCATTTGAAATTCAATCAATGTAGCATTATGTTAACAGAATAAGGAGGAAAATCTTCTGATTATGGCAATAGAAGTTTTCCAAAAACACTTGACAAAAGTCAATGCAGAGCTATGATAAAATTCTCAACAAACTAGGAAAAGAAGGGAACTTCTTCAATCTGATTGAGGGTATATATGAAAATACTATAGCTAATATCCTACTTAATGGTGACAGGTTGAATTCTCGCCCTTTAAGATTAGAAACAAGGCAAAGATATGTATTCTCATCACTTCTATTCAATTGTCTTAGCCATTACTATAGTGGAAAGCAAAAAAAAAAAAAAAAAGGCATACATTTTAGAAGGGAAGAAGTAAAATTGGCTTTATTCATAAACAACATGTTTGTCAATATAGAAAATTCTAAGTAAAATTTTAAAACTTCTTTACTATTACATGGATTTGAAAAGATTGGGGACACAAAGTTAATATACAAATTGTATTTTGACAAACTTGCAATGAACAATTTGGAAAATTTAAAACTGCCCTTTTCAATATCACAAAAAATGTGAAATAAATATTTAACATATTTATGCAAAATACATACATTGTAAACTAAAAAATATTGGTGAGAGAAATCAAGTGAAGAGGTATAGTATGTTCATTAATCAGAAGGTTCAATATTATTTATTTTTTAAATTAATTTTTATTGGTTTACAATGTTGCTATACAATGTTGTGTTAGTTTCTACTGTACAGCAAAATGAATCAGCTATACATATACATATATCCCCTCTTTTTTAGATTTTCTTCCCATTTATGTCACCACAGTGCATTAAGTAGAGTTCCCCGTGCTATACAGTATGTTCCCATTCATTGTTTATTTTATACATAATATCAATTCAATATTGTTTAAATATCAATATTCCCAGGAATGCAAGGCTGGTTCAATATAAGAAAACCAATCAACATAGTAAACCAAATAATGGATTTAAGGGAAAAAGCATGTGATAATCTCAACTGATGCAGAAAAAGCATTTGAAAAAAATCCAAACTTTACTTGATAAAAATAATCAGAAAACTAGGAATAGAAGGAAACCTCCTCAACATGATAAAGGGTATTTATGAAAACCCACGGCTAACATCATACTCAAGGTGAAAGATTGAAATCTTTCCTCTAAGATCAAGAATAAAATAAGGATGCCTGCTTTCACCAGATCTATTCAACATAGTACTGGAATTTTCAGCCAGCACTTGAACAAGAAAAAGAAATAAAGACACCCAAATTGGAAAGGAAGAAGTAAAACTATCTCTATTTGAAGATGAAATAATATTATCTATAGATAGTCCTAAAGAATCCACAAAAAATTACTAGAGCTAATAAAAAAGTTCAGCAAAGTTTCAGGGTATAAGATCAACATGGAAAAATTAGTTGTATGTTTATATACCACAAATGAATAATCTGGAAAGGAAATTAAGAAAATAATTCAATGAATAATAGTATCCAAAAGAATAAAATACCTAGGAATAAATTTAACAAAAGAGGTGACAAATTTGTATGCTGAAAACTACAAAATATTCTTGAAAGAAATTATAGAAGACCTAAATAAATGGAAAGATATCCTTTGTTCATTGATTGGAAGATGTAATAGGGTTAGGATGTTAATACTACTCAAAGTGAGCTATGGATCCAGTGCAATACATATTAACATTTCAACAGCACTTTTAAACAGAAAATTGAAAAAAAAGAGAAAAAGGTTTAAATTCATGTGGCATTGCAATGAGCTCTGAATAGTCAAAAATAATACTGAAAAAGAATAATGAAAATTAAAGGGAGGAGTGATCAAGATGACAGAGTAGGAAGACCCTAAGCTCACCTTATCCCACATGCACCCCAAAATTACAACTATTTATAGAGCAACTATTGAGGAGAAAGACCAGAAAAGATTTTCTACAACTAAAGATATAGAGAAGCAATCACAACAAGAAGGGTAGGAGGGGCAGAGTTGCAATATAGTCAGGATCCATACCCCTGGGTGGATGACCCACAAACAGGAGGATAATTACTATTGCAAAGGTTCTCCCCAAGGAGTGAGAGAGAGGTCCAAGCCCCACACTGGACTCCCCTACCCAGAGGTGCTTCACTGAGAAGACAGACTTCCAATGTTTGGCTTTAAGGTCAGTGGGGCTTAATTTGGGGGAGATGAAAAGGGCTGTCAAAATGGACTCCACCCTTAATGGGTGCACATAAAACTTACACACCCCAGAGCCCAGGACAGAAGCAGTAATTTGAAAGCAGCCTGGGTCAGACCCACCAGCTGATCTTGGAGATCCTCCTGGACAGCCCGGAGGCAACTGGAGCATACCTGAAGGACATAGACACTGGCGGCAGCCATTTTTGGGTGCTCATTCTACCATGTGGTCACTGGTGCTGGCAAGTACTATTTTCAAATCCTCTCCCTAGCTTATTAGCATTGGTATCTGGCCTCACCTACCAGCCTGTCAGCATCAGTACAGAAACCCATCAGGTGAAACAATTATTTGGACAGAGACACAGCTCCACCCAGCAGCAGGCCTGCTGCCTTAAGGCCCCTTGAACTCACAGGGTCTGACTCTGTCCACCTGAGGGTCCAGGATTTGGCCCTGCACACCAGTGCACCAGCACTAGCCCTGGGACCCCGAGGGCTCTGCAGCCAGAGACCTTAGGACCTGGCTGTGGCTACAAGTGGATCAGCACAAGTCCAGGACAAGTCTCACCCATTAGAGGGCAAGCACCACCCCTAAGACCCATTGGATGCAGCCCCACCCACTAGTGGGCCAACATACCAAAATCAGGACCACTAGGGCCCTGAAACCAGAGACCACAGAACTCAGCTCTGCCCACTAGTGAGCCAGCACTAGTCCCAGGATATTCTGGGTCTCAACCTCCCACCAACCAGCAGGCCCACTCCAGCTCTGGGACCCCAGGGTCCTGCAGCCAGAGACACCAGGATCAGGTTCCACCCACCAGTGGGATGGAACTAGCTCCAGGACATGGTCTCACCCACCAATGGTCAGGAACCAGCCCCAGGATCCCCTGGACCCCAGCCCAGGCACGAGCAGGCAGACACAAGCCCCAGGACTACCACAACCCCACATCCAGCCATGTCAGGACGCAGCCCACCCATCAGCAAGTAGGCACTAGCATTAGGACACCAAGGGCCCTGTAACCAGTCCCCAGGACCTGGTTCCACCAACCAGGAAGCCAGCACTAACCCTGGGACACCCTGGGCCATGACTCCACCTACAGGCAGGCAATGCCAGCACCAAAATACCTTGGGCTCATCAGCCAGCTGCCCTAGGATTCAGGCTCATGCGCCAGCACGCCAGCACCAACTTTGGGACAACCTGGAGCCTGCAGCCAACATGTCAGGAACCAGCCCCACCCATCAATAAGCTGACACTAGATTCAGGAAGACTGGCCCAAAACCACCCACCCCAGAATACTTTTTCATCCCTCAGTGTGCCAGCAATAGCCCCAAGACCCCATGGAGCTCTGCAGCCAGCTGCCTCATAACACAGCCCTGCCAACCAGTGGCTGGCAGCCTTGGCACAAGGCATGGTCTGTTAACCAATTGGGCCAGGGGCCAGACACTCCTAACAGACCACCTACAATAGTCAGCCAAGCACAACAGTAGGACCCACACAGCCCACATAGGGGGCAGACCTAGAGCATATTGATCTGGTGGCCAGAGGGGACTGTGCTGCTGACTCAGGAAAACTGCTACAAAAAGCCACCTTCACAAAGTCAGGAAACTTAACAAGTCTACCAAACACATAAAAATAAAAACAGAAAATTAGGCAAAATGAGATGGCAGAGGAAGATGTTCCAAACAAAGGAACAAGGTAAAACCCCAGAAGAAAAAGTGAAGTGGAGATAACCAGGCTACGTGATAAAGAGTTCAAGGTAATGATCATAAAGATGATCAATGAACTCAGGAGAAGAATGGATGAACAGAATGAGAAGTTAGAAAATTTAAACAAAGAATTAGAAAATATAAAAAGAACCAAACAGAGATGAAGAATACAATAACTGAAATAAAAAATACACTAGAGAGAATCAACAGTAGATTAGGTTATATAGAGGAACTGATCAGCAAGCTGGAAGACAGAGTAGTGGAAATCACTGAAGATGAACAACAACAACAAAAGAATAAAAAGAAATGAGAACAGTTTAAGAGAATTCTGAGACAATGTCAAGTGCACTAACATACATATTGTAGGGGTTGCAGGGAGAGGAGAGAGAGAGAAAGGTGCAAAGAACATATCTGAAGACATCATAGCTGAAAAATTCCCTAACCTGGGAAAGTAAACAGACATCCAGGTCAAGGAAATACAGAGATTCCAAAACAGGATCAACCCAAAGAGGAACACACCAAGGCACATTGTAATTAAAATGGCAAAAATTAAAGATAAAAAAAGAATATTAAATGCAGCAAGGGAAAAACAACAAGTTATGTATAAGGTAATTCCCATAAGGCTATCAGCTGACTTTTCAGCAGAAATTCTGTATACCAGAAGGGAGTGGCATGATATACTTAAAGTGATGAAAGGGAAAATCCTACAACTAAGAATATTCTATCCAGTAGGGCTTTCATTTGAATTTGATGGAGAAGACAAAGTTTTACAGACAAGGAAAAGCTAAAAGAGTTCAGCACCACCAAAACAACTTTGTTAGAAAGACTTCCTTAAGTGAAAAAGAAAAGGTCAGAACTAGAAACATGAAAATTATGAAAAAAATCTTGGGAATTCCCTGGCAGTCCAGTGGTCAGGGCTCCATGCTTCCACTGCAGGGGGCATGTGTTCGATCCCTGGTCATGGAACTAAGATCCTGCAAGCTGCGCTGCATGGCCAAAAAGAAAAAAGGAAAAAAAAAAAAAGGAAAAAATCTCATTGGTAAAGGCAAATATACAGTAAAGATAAAATTAACCATGAATAAATCTAGTAGGAAAGTTAATAGATAAGTGTAGTAAAATCATCTATACCCACAATTAATAGTTAAAGGACACACAAAACAAAAAGATGTAAAATGTAGTGGCAAAAACAGTAAACATTGGGAGAGAAGAGTAAAAATGCATGGTTGTTAAGATGCATTTGAACTTAACAGATCAGCAAATGAACATATTCATGTATAGATTGCTATATATATAAACCACATAGTAACCACAAACCAAAAATCTATAATAGATACAAACACACATAAAAGAGAAAGAAATCCAAACATAACACTAAAGATAGTTATCAAATCAAAAGGGAAGAGAACACAAGAGGGAGAAATAAACAAAAAAGAACTACAAAAACAACACCAAAACAATTAAGAAAACGGCAATAAGTACATACCTATCAATAATTACTTTAGATGCAAGTGGACTTAATGCTATAATCAAAAGATGTAGAGTGACTGAAAGGATACAAAAACAAGACCTACATATGCTGCCAACAAGAGACTCAATTCAGATCTAAAGACACACAGAGACTGAAAATGAGGGGATGGAAAAAGGTATTCCATGCAAATGATAATGAAAAGAAAGTCAAGGTAACAATATTTATATCAGGAAAAATAGACTTTAAAACAAAGACTGTAACAAGAGACAAAGAAAAACATTACATAATGATCAAGAGATCAATCTAAGAAGAAGATATAACAGTTGTAAATATGTATGCACCCAACAAAGGAACACCTAAATACATAAAGCTAATATAAACAGATATAAAGAGAAAAGTGTCAGTAACACAACAATAGTAGGAGACTTTAACACCCCACTTACATCAATAGACAGATTATCCAAACAGAAAATCAATAAAGGAGCACTGACCTTAACACATTAGGCCAAATGAGCTTAATAGATATATAGAGAACATTCCACTGAAAAGCAGCATAATACACATTCTTTTCAAGTGCACATGGAACATTCTCCAGGATAGATTACATGCTGGGCCACAAAACAAGTCTCAATAAATTTAAGAAAATTGAAATCATATCAAGCATGTTTTCTGGCAACAATGCTTTGAGACTGGAAATCAACTACAAGAAATAACTGCAAAAACCACAAACATGTGAAGGCTGAACAGTATGCAACTAAACCATCAACGGACCACTGAAGAAATCAACGAGACATCAAAAAATACCAGGAGAAAAATGAAAACAAAAACGCAACAATCCGAAATCTATGGGGTTCAGCAAGTTAGTTCTAAGAGGGAAGTTTATAAGAATACAAGTCTACTTCAGGAAACAATAAAAATCTCAAATAACAACCTATCTTACACCTAAAGAATGAGAAAAGGAAGAATAAACAAAAACAAAGTTACTAGAAAGAAATTCATCATAAAGATCAGAGCAGAAATAAATGAAATAGAGACTAAAAAAAGGGGGAAAATCAATAAAACTAAGAGCTGGTTCTTTGAAAAGATAAACAAAATTGATAAAAGAAGGGAGGAACCCCCAAGGGAACCAGTAGGATGTGGGGGGACTGAGGGGAGAGGAGAAGTGGAGGCCAGAAAGGACCAGACCAGTGCCCCTGAAAAGTGGCTGTGGCTATGCCCTCAGAGGCCCCCTCCAGGCTGCGTTGGTCCTGGGGGCATAGGAGGGAGGCCAGGGGAGAACACAAGAGGCAGGTGGGAGTATCTCTCCAGGACCAGAAGAGGGAGAGAGGAGGAGGACCTTTGCCCCACCCACTCAAGCACGGGAAAACTGTGAACACGTAGGCCATGTCTCCCGTCCTCCAAAGCCCCCTGAAGGCTGCATGAGTCCTGGGGGCATAAGAGGAAGGTTGGGGAGAACAGGAGAGGCAGAAGGGAGGGGGCTTCCAGGACCAGAGGAGCAGGAGAGGAGCGGTGGGCATTTGCCCTGCCCACTGGAGCCCAGGAAGCCTGCTGGGCTCCCAGGTGAGGTCCCCCGCCCTCTTAGACCAGAGGCGGGAAGAACAACTGGGCCCCATCTGTTCCATTGAGCTTAAGCCCCCCCCACCCCCCCAGGACCTTTTCCAGACCTGTGGTCCTAATCATAGGTCCTGCTCACTGTCCAAACCCCGCCCCTGCTTAGGCTCCACCCTCCACAGCCAAGGCCTTTTCCACCTTTTTTTTTTCTTCTCCTCTGTTTTACTATAGTGGTTCTGTTTTACTTTCCAGTTGTTGTTTCATTTATATTTTTATTTTTATATTCTTTCTAACATATCTCTTGCTTTCCTAGTCTAATTATATTTTTACTATGTTATTGTTTTCTCCTTTTTTTTTTTTTTGCTGCCCTGCATGGCTTGCAGTATCTTGATTCACAAGCCAGGGGTTGAGCCGAAGCCTCTGCAGTGGGAGCTCTGAGTCTGAACCACTGGACTAACAGAGAACCTCAGACCCCAGGGAATATTCATCAGAGTGAGGTCTCACAGAGGTCCTCGTCTCAGCACCAAGACTCAGCTCTACCCAACAGCTTACAAGCTCCAAAGTTGGAAGCCTCAAGACAAACAACCAGTAAGACAGGAATACAATTCCATTCATAAAAAAAAAAGAGGGCAAAAAATATGTCACAGATGCAGAAGCAAATTAAAAACCTACAAGATCAAATAAATGAAGAGGAAATAGGCAATACCTGAAAAATAATTCAGAGTAATGATGGTAAAGATGATCCAGAATCTCAGAAATAGAATGGAGGTACAGATTGAGAAAATACAAGAAATGTTTAATAAAGATCTAGAAGAACTAAAGAACAAACACAAAGAGATGAACAACACAATAACTGAAATGAACAATACAATAGAAGTAATCAGTAACAGAATAACTGAGGCAGAAGAACGAATAAGTGAGCTGGAAGATAAAATGGTGGAAATAACTGCCGAGGAGCAGAATAAAGAAAAAAGAATGAAAAGAATAGAAGACAATCTTAGAGACCTGTGGGATAACACTAAACACACCAACATTCGAATTGTAAGGGTCCCAGAAGAAGAAGAGAAAAAGTAAGAGTCTAAGAAAATATTTGAAGAGATTATAGTGGAAAACTTCCCTAACATGGGAAAGGAAATAGTCACTCAAGTCCAGGAAGCACAGAGAGTCCCATACAGGATAAACCGTAGGAGAAATACACCAAGATACACATTAATCAAACTAACAAAAATTAAACTCAAGGAAAAAATATTAAAAGCAGAAGGGAAAAACAAAAATAACATACAAAGGAATCCCCATAATGTTATCAGCTGATTTTTCAGCAGAAACTCTGCAGGTCAGAAGGGAGTGGCAGGATATACTTAAAGTGATGAAAGAGAAAAACCTACAACCAAGATTACTCTACCCAGCAAGGATCTTATTCAGATTCAACAGAGAAATCAAAAGCTTTTCAGACAAGCAAAAGCTAAGAATTCAGCACCACCAAACCAGCTTTACAACAAATGATAAAGAAACTTCTCTAGGTGGAAACTCAAGAGAAGAAAAAGACCCATAAAAACAAACCCAACACAATTAAGAAAATGGTAATAGGAACATACATATTGATAATAACCTTGAATGTAAATAGATTAAATGCCACAACCAAAAGACACAGACTGGCTGAATGGATACAAAAACAAGACCCATATATATGCAATCTACAAGAGGCCCACTTCAGACCTAGGGACACATACAGACTGAAAGTGAAGGGATGGAAACAGATATCCCATGCAAATGGAAATCAAAAGAAATCAGGAGTAGCAATACTCATATCAGATAAAATATACTTTAAAATAAAGACTGTTACAAGAGATAAGGAAGGACACTACATAATGACCAAGGGATCAATCCAAGAAGAAGGTACAATAATTATAAATGTTTATGAACCCAACATAGGAGCACCTCAATACATAAGGAAAATGTTAACAACCAGGAAAGGAGAAACTGACAGTAACACAATAATAATAGGGGACTTTAACACCCCACTTACACCAATGGACAGATCAGATCGTCCAAACAGAAAATAAATCAGGAAACACAAACTGTAAATGACACAACAGACCAGATAGATTTAATTGATATTTATAGAATATTCCACCTGAACGTGGCAGAATACACTTTCTTCTCAAGTGCACATGGAACATTCTCCAGGATAGATGACATCTTGGGTCACAAATCAAGCCTTGGTAAATTTAAGAAAATTGAAATTTTATCAAGTATCTTTTCTGACCACAATGCTATGGGATTGGAAATGAATTACAGGAAAAAACTGTAAAAAACACGAATACATGGAGGTTAAACAGTGTGCTACTAAGTAAACAAGAGATCACTGAAGAAATCAAAGAAGAAATAAAAAGTACATAGAAACAAATGACAATGAAAACACAACGACCTAAAACCTATGGGATGCAGCAAAAGCAGTTCTAGGAGGGAAATTTATAGCAATTCAATCTCACCTTAAGAAACAAGAAAAATCTCAAACAAGCAATCTAAACCTACACCTAAAGCAACTTGAGAAAGAAGAGCAAAGAATACCCAAAATCAGTAGAAGGAAAGAAATCATAAAGAGCAGAGCAGAAATAAATGATATAGAAATGAAGGAAACAATAGCAAAGATCAATAAAAATAAAAGCTGGTTCTTTGAGAAGATAAACAAAATTGATAAAGTCTCAGCAAGACTCATCAAGAAAAAAAAAAGGGAGAGAACACAAATCAATAAAATTAACAATGAAAAATGAGAAATCACAACTGACACCACAGAAATACAAAGGATTGTAAGAGACTACTACAAACATCTATATGCCAATAAAATGGACAACCACAAAGAAATGGACAAATTCTTGGAAAGGTACAATTTTCCAAGACTGAACCGGGAAAAATTAGAAAATATAAATAGACCTAACACAAGTAATGAAATTGAAACTGTATTTAAAACTCTTCCAACAAACAAAAGTCTAGGACCAGATGGCTTCACAGGCGAATTCTATCAAACATTTAGAGAAGAGCTAACACCTATACTTCTCAAACTCTTCAAAAAAATTGCATAGGGAGGAACACTCCCAAATTCATTCTACAAAGCAGCAATTACCCTGACACCAACACCAGAAAAAGATATTACGAAAAAGAAAATTATAGACCAATAACACTGATGAACATAGATGCAAAAATCCTCAACAAAATATTAGGAAACAGAATCTAACAACATATTAAAAGGATCATACACTATGATCAAGTGGGGTTTATCCCAGGGATGCAAGGATTCTTCAGTATATGCAAATCAATCAATGTGATACACCATATTAATAAATTAAGGAATAAAACCCATATGATCATCTCAATAGATGAAGAAAAAGCTTTTGACAAAATTCAACACCAATTTATGCTAAAAGCTCTCCAGAAAATGGGCATAGAGGGCACCTACCTCAACATAATAAAGGCCATATATGACAAACCTACAGCCAACATTGTTCTCAATGGTGAAAAACTGAAAGCATTTCCACTAAGATCAGGAACAAGACAAGGATGTCCACTCTCACCACTCTTATTCAACATAGTTTTGGAAGTCCTAGCCATGGTAATCAGAGAAGAAAAAGAAATAAGAGGAATACAAATTGGAAAAGAAGAAGTAAAACCATCACTGTTTGCAGATGACATGATACTATACATAGAAAATCCTAAAGATGCCACCAGAAAACTACTAGAACTAATCAATGAATTTGGTAAGGTTGCAAGATACTAATTAATGCACAGAAATCTCTGGCATTCCTATACACTAACAACGAAAAGTCAGACAGAAAAATTAAGGAAACAATCCCATTTACCATTGCAACAAAAAATAAAATACATAGGAATAAACGTATCTAAGGAGATGAAAGATTGTACTCAGAAAACTATAAAACACTGATGAAAGAAATCAAAGATAACATAAAGAGATGGAGAAATATACCATGTTCTTGGATTGGAAGAATCAATATTGTGAAAATAACTATACTTCCCAAAGCAATCTGCAGATTCAATGCCATCCCTATCAAATTACTGATGGCATTCTTCACAGGATAAGAAGAAAAAATTTTACAATTCGTATGGAAACACATAAGAGCCAAATAGCCGAAGCAATCTTGAGAAAGAAAAACAGAACTGGAGGAATCAGGCTCCCTGACTTCAAACTATAATACAAAGCTACAGTAATGAAGACAGTATGGTACTAGCACAAAAACAGAAACATAGATCAATGGTACAGGATAGAAAGCCCAGAGATAAACCCATGCACATATGGGCACTTAATTTACAACAAAAGAGGCAAGAACATGCAATGGAGTAAAGACAGCCTCTTCAATAAGTGGTGCTGGGAAAACTAAACAGCTATATGTAAAAGAATGAAATTAGAACACTTCCTAACACCATACACAAAAATAAACTCCAAGTGCATTATAGACCTAAATGTAACACCAAACACTATAAAACTCTTGAGGAAAACCTAGGAAAAACACTCTTTGACATAAACCACAGGAAGATTTTTTTGACCCACCTCTTAGAGTAATGAAAATAAAAGCAAAAATAAACAAATGGGACCTAATGGAACTTAAAAGCTTTTGCACAGCAAAGGAAACCATAAATAAGACGAAAAGACAACCCTCAGAATTGCAGAAAATATTTGCAAATGAAACAATGGACAAAAGATTAATCTCCAAAATATACTAACAGCTCATGGAGCTCAATATCAAAAAAAGAAACAACCCAATTAAAAAATGGTGGAAGACCTAAATAGACATTTCACCAAAGAAGACCTATAGATGGCCAAGAGGCACATGAAATGATGCTCAACATCACTAATTATTAGAGAAAGGCTAATCAAAACTACAATGAGATAACACCTCACACTGGTCAGAATGGCTATTATCAAAAAATCTAGAAACAATAAATGTTGGAAAGGGTGTGGTGAAAAGGGAACCCTCCTGCACTGCTGGTGGGAATGTAAATTGATACAACCAATGTGGAGAACAGTATGGAGGTTCCTTAAAAAACTAAAAATAGAACTACCATATGACCCAGCAATACCACTACTGAGCATGTACCCAGAGAAAACCATAATTCACAAAGAGTCATGTACCACAGTGTTCATTGCAGCACTATTTACAATAGCCAGGACATGGAAGCAACCTAAGTGTCCATCGACAGATGAATGGATAAAGAAGATGTGGTACATATATACAATGGAATATTACTCAGCCATAAAAAGAACGGAAATTGAGTTATTTGTAGTGAGGTGGATGGACGTAGAGTCTGTCATACAGAATGAAGTAAGTCAGAAAGTGAAAAACATATACCATATACTAACGCATATATATGGAATCTAAAAAAAAAAAAGGTACTGATGAACCTAGTGGCAGGGCAGAAATAAAGATGTAGACATAGAGAATGGACTTGATGACACGGGGGAGGGGAGGGGGAAGCTGGGGCAAAGTGAGAGTAACATCAACATATATACACTACCAAATGTAAAATAGCTAGTGGGAAGCAGCAGCATAGCCCAGGGAGATCAGCTTGGTGTTTTGCGACCACCTAGAGGAGTGGCATAAGGAGGGTAGGAGGGAGGCTGAAGAGGGAGGGAATGTGGGGATATATGTATGCATATGGCTGATTCACTTTGTTGTACAACAGCAACTAACACAGTATTGTGAAGCAATTATACTCCAACAAAGGTCTATTAAAAAAATGAAATCACATCTAGCATGTTTTCTGACAACAATGCTTTGAGACTGGAAATCAACTAGAAGAAAAAACTGCAAAAACCACAAACATGTGAAGGCTGAACAGTCTGCTACTAAACAATCAATGGATCACTGAAGAAATCAGAGAAGAAATAAAAAAATACCAAGAGAAATTAAAAACAAAAATGCAACAATCCAAAATCTAGGGGATTCAGCATGTTAGTTCTAAGAGGGAAGTTTATGGGATTAGACGTCTACTTCAGGAAACAAGAAAAATCTCTAATAAACAACCTATCTTACACGTAAGGAACTAGAAAAGGAAGAATAAACAAAAACAAAGTTACTAGAAAGAAGTTCATCATAAAGATCAGAGCAGAAATAAGTGAAATAGAGACTAAAAAAAAGTAAAAAAAGATCAATAAAACTAAGAGCTGTTTCTTTGAAAAGATAAACAAAGTTGATAAACAAAGTTTATAAAGTTGATAAAACTCCAGGTTTTATCTGATCATCTGATCAAGAAAAAAAGAGGGCCCAAATCAGGAAAATCAGAAATGAAAAAGGAGAAGTTACAACTGATACCACAGAAACACAAAGGATATAAGAGATTACTGTGAAGAACTATTTGCCAATAAAATGGACAACCTAATAAAAATGGACAAATTCCTAGAAACATGATCTCCCAAGACTGAATCAGGAAGAAGTAGAAAATAAGAACATGCCAATTAACCAGTAACGTAATTGAATCAATAAAAACAAAACAAGCAAACAAAAATTCCCAACCAAAAAAAGTCCAGGAGGTGGCTTCACAGGTGAATTCCACTAAACATTTAGAGAGGATTTAACATCAATTCTTCTTGAACTCTTCCGAAAAATTGCAGAAGATGGAATGTTTCTTAACTCACTCTATGAGGCCAGCATCAGCCTGTTACCAAAACCAGACAAATATATAATAAAAAATAAAATTACAGGCCAATATCACTGATGAACGTAGATGCAAAAAACCTCAATAAAATATTAACTTACAGAATTCAACAATATATTAACAGTCTCATACACCATGTTCAAGTGGGATTTATCACAACCATGCAAGGATGGTTCAATATCTGCAAATCGATATACCACATCAACAAGTGGAAGAATAAAAATCTTATGATCATCTCAACATGTACAGAAAAAGCCTCTGACAATATTCAATTTCCATTTATGATAACTCTCAATACAGTAAGTATAAAGGGAACATACCTCAACATAATAAAGGCCATATATGATAAGCCCACAGCTAACATCATTCTCAGCAGTAAAAAGCTGAAAGCATTTCCTCTAAGATAAAGAAGACAAGGATGCCCACTCTCGCCACTTTTACTCAACTTAGTTTTCGAAGTCCTAGCCATAACAATCAGACAAGAAATAAATAAATAAAAGGGAATATTGGGAAGGAAGAAGTAAAACTGTTCACTGTTTACAGATGACATAATACTATACATAGAAAATCCTAAAGACACCATCAACAAACTACTAGAGCTTGTCAATGAATTCAGTAAAGTTGGAGGATACAAAATTAATATACAGAAATCTGTTACTTATCAATATAGTATCAACACACCATCAGAAAAGAAGTTAAGAAAACAATCCCATTTACAATCACATCAAAAAGAATAAAATGCCTAAGAATAAATCTAAGGAGGTAAAAGAAATGTACTTTGAAAACTATAAGATGCTGATGAGAGAAATTGAACATGCCACAAAAATATGGAAAGATATACCTTGTTCATGGATTGAAAAATTTAACATTGTTAAAAATGACCATACTACAAGGTGATCTACAGATTAACTGCAATATCTATCAAAATACCAGTGGCATTTTTCATAAAACTAGAACAAATTATTCTAAAATTTGTACGGAAACCAAAAGACCCTCAATAGTCAAAGAAAATTTTGAGAAAGAAGAACAAAGCTGGAGGTATCATACTCCTGGATTTCAAATTATACTACAAAACTGCAGTATTCAAAACAGTATGGTACTGGCACAAAAACAGACACATAGATCAATGGAACAGAGTAGAAAGCTCAGAAATGAACCCACACTCATATGGTCAATTAATCTATGACAAAAGGAGGCAAGAGTATACAATGGGGAAAGACAGTCTCTTCAATAAATGGTGTTGGGAAAATTGAACAGTTACATTAAAAAAACCAAAAATCAAACTGGAGTACTCTCTCACACCTAGCGCAAAAATCAACTGAAAGATTATAGACTTAAATGTAAGACCTGTAACCATTAAATGTCTAGAAGAAAACATAGGCAGTATGGTCTTTGACATTAGTCTTCATAATAGTTTTTTGGGTATGTCATCTCAGGCATGGAAAACAAAAGCAAAAATAAACAAATAGGACTATATCAGACTGAAAAGTTTTGTACAGCAAAGGAAATTATCAACAAAAAGAAAATGCTACCTACTGAATAGGACAAGATATTTGCAAATGATATGTTTGATAATGGGTTAATATCCAAAATATACATAGAACACAATTCAATGTCAAAAAAACAAATAACTCAATTCAAAATGGGCAGAGGATCTGAACAGACATTTCTCCAAAGAAGACATACAGATGGCCAGCAGGCATATGAAAAGATGCTCAACATCACTAATCATCAGGGAAATGCAAATCAAAACCACAATGAGATATCACCTTACACCTTCAGAATGGCTATTATCAAAAAGACAACAAATAGCAAGTGTTGGTGAGCATGTTGCTTTGTGGTTACCAGAGGTAGGGGATGGGGGTAGGGAGAATTAGATAAAGGTGGTCAAAAGGTATAAACTTCCAGTTTCAAGGTAAATACTAGGGATATAATGTATAACGTGATGAATATAATTAACACTGTTGTACATTATATATGAAAGTTGTTAAGAGAATAAATCCTAAGACTTCTAATCACAAGGAAATATTTTTTCCATTTCTTTAATTTTGTGTCTGTATGAGATGATGTATTTCACTAAACTGTGATAATCACTTCACGATACATGTAAATCAAATCATTATTCTGTACACTTAAAACTTATGCAGTATTATATGTCAGTTATAACTCAACAAAGCTGGAAGAAAAAAAATTGAAGGATTAGCTTCTCAATTTCAAAACTCACTACAAAGCTATGGCAATCAAAACTGACTGGCATCAGGATAGACATATAGAACAATAGAATCAAATCGGGATTCCAGAAATAAACTCATACATCTTATGGTCAATTGATTTTCCACGAGAGTGCCCAGATCATTATAAGGATGAAAGAATAGTCTTTTCAACAATGTTGCTGGGACAACTAGATTTCCACATGCAAAAGAATGAAATTCTATCCCTGTCTCACTCTATATAAAAATTAAGTCTAAAAGGGTCAGTGACCAAAACATAGGAGGGAACTTTTAGAAGAAAACGTGGGTGAATCTTCATGACCTTGGATTTGACAATATATTTTTAAGCATGACACCAAAAGCACAAACAACAAAAGGAAAAATAGATACATTATATTTCATCAAAATTAGAAACTTTTGTGCATCAAAAGATCTAATCAAGGAAATGTAAAGACAACCAACAGAATGAGAGAAAAAAATTGCAAATCATATATATGACAAAACATCTAGTGTTCAGAATATGTAAAGAATTCTTATAATTCGACAACAAAATGACAAGATTTTTTTAATGGGCAAAAGATTTGAATAGACATTTCTCCAAAGAATATATGCAAATGTCCAACAAGCACATAAACAAATGTTCAATATAATTCATCACTATGGCAATGCAAATTAAAATCACAGTGAGATACCTCTGTATATTCTCTAGAAAGCTAAAAGTGGATAAACAATTTTTAAAAACTGACAATAGTAAGTTCTGCTGAGGATGCCAGTCAACGGGAACTCTCATTGCTAGTGAGAATGAAAATCTGTGTAGACAATTTGGAAACAATTTTCCAATTTATTAAAAATTTAAACATATACTTAACATGATTCCAGTATTTCACTTCTAGGTATATACCCAAGAGAACTGCAAACATATATTCACACAAAGACTTGTACTTTAATGTTCATATTATCTTTATTTATACTGTCTACAAAACTGGCAATAATCCAAATGTTCATTAACTGGTGAATGGATAAACAATATTGTGGTACCTCCATACAATGTAACACTACTCAACCACCAAAATGAAGAACTGACTAGACAGACAACAACATGGATGAATCTCAAAAGCATTATGCTGAGTGAAAGAAGCCAGACACAAAAGGCTGCATATGAATTTGTTTATATGAGATTCTGGCAAAAGCAAAACTATACTGACAGAAAAAAGATCAGTGGTTGCCAGGAAATGGGAGTGGATTGAATGAAAACAGGCATAAGGGAATATTTGGGGATGATGGAAATGTTCTACATCACAATTGTGGTGGTGGTTATATGATTGAGTATATTTGTCTACACTTATCAAGCTGTACAGTTAAAGTGGCTATATTTTATTGACGTAAATTATTTCTCAATAAAGCTAATTTAAAAAATCATATCCAGAATCTATCCCTTTGTTACTATTTCACTGCCACCCTGGGCTCTTGTTCAGACAATTGAATTTGCCTCCTCACTGAAGCCCCCTACTGTCCATTTTCCATACACAGCCAGCAGGTCCTTCAACTCTTGAGAGTAGCCAGATGGGTCTTTGTAAACATACATCAAGTCTCATAATCTCTCCATTTAAATCCCTACAGCAGCTTCCTATTTTGCTTAGAAGAAAACCCACACTCTTCTGTGGCCTCTAGGGCCTCTACTCCCCATATGAATGGATAAAGAAGATGTAGTATATATATAAAATGAAACATTACTCAGCCATAGAAAATGATATCTTGCAATTTGCAACAACATGGATGGACCTAGAGGATATCATGCTAAGTGAAATAACACAGGGAAAGGCAAATACCATATGATTTCACTTATATGTGGAATCTAAAAAAACAAATGAACAAACATAACAAAACATAAACAGAGTTATAGATACAGAGAACAAACAGGTGTTTGCCAGAGGGGAGGGTGGTAGGGGGAGAAAAGATTAGGTGAGCGAGATTAAGAGGTACAAACTTCCTGTTGCAGAAAAAGAAAAAAGAAAGAAAAGAAAAAGAGATAAGTCTACAATCATGGTAGGATATTTTACCACATCTCTCTTGGTAACTGATGGAACAAGCATAAACATATCTGATAGAGTATAAAAGATTTAAACAACATGAGTAAAATTGAGTTACTTGCGTGATAAATGAGACTTAGTCTATCTTTATTTTGGTAAAGATATTTTGGCTTTATTTTGAAAAGCATTTGACAATGCTTTTCACGATAACCATGTGATAAGAGAATAAATGCAAGTAGTGTGAGTAGAAAGGAAGATTTCAGGGAATGAAACAACTCAAGGAGTTTGTGGAAGCTCTTTAATACCAAAGTTATGTTCTTGCTTTAGTCTCTATTCTATTGAAATCATACATAAAAAATACCAGTGATGACAGCATTAGATTCAAAATTCTTTTAATGGTTTGAAACATTGGTTGAATGGTTTGAAACTGAATCTGTGAGATGAAAACTTAATTGGTATAAAGGCAAAGTTTTGTATGTTGCATTTTTTAGTGTGAAAATGGTTTAGTATTTAAAAATTGAGAAATAGGGACTTTCCTTGTGATGCAGTGGTTAAGGATCTACCTGCCAATGCAGGGGATGTGAGTTTCAGCCCTGGTCCAGGAAGATCCCACATGCTGCGGAGCAACTAAGCCCGTGTGCCACAACTACTGAACCTATGCTCTAGAGCCCGTGAACCACAACTACTGAAGCCCGCATGCCTAGAGCCCATGCTCCACAACAAGAGAAGTCACCGCAATGAGAAGGCCAGGCACCACAACGAAGAGTAACCCCTGCTTGCCGCAACTAGAGAAAGCCCGCGCGCAGCAACGAAGACCCAACGCAGCCAAAAATAAATAAGTAAATAAATTTATAAAAATTGAGAAATGACACACACACACACACACACACACACACACAAGTGCCTAAGTCAGTGACTTTTTGCTTATGTGTACACACATCTAACCACGTCATAGACTATTTCCAGCACCCTGGAAAGCTCCTTCATGCCTCTTCTCAGTCAACACCCTCCCCAACAGAGGAAACCAATATTCTGCCTTCTATTATCATTTGTAAGTGTTGCCTGTTCTTGAACATTATATAAATGGAATCATCCATACATGTATTTATATATATGTGTATAATGTACATATATACATCTATCTACTCTCATCTGTTTGTCTATCATTGATCTGTTTATGTATTATGTATATATTGTATGCATGTGTCTATCTTTCTATCATCTATCTTTCTATATAACATCTATTTATCTATTATCTA
Organism: Balaenoptera ricei; assembly: GCF_028023285.1. Classification (NCBI taxonomy): domain Eukaryota; kingdom Metazoa; phylum Chordata; class Mammalia; order Artiodactyla; family Balaenopteridae; genus Balaenoptera; species Balaenoptera ricei. The sequence continues at coordinate 25,803,013 of NC_082644.1, forward strand.
TTTATCATCTATCTACCATCTAGTTAGCTAATTAGCTATCATCTGTCTGTCTTATCTGTCTATATCTATCTGTCTATCATCTATCTATCTATCTATCTACTTATCTATTTATCTGAAGGAAACTAGGTCATGCTCATAAAAAAATAAACAGCATCACTTTCCAGGAACCGAAGTTACCTGTCAAAATAAGCCCAAAGGAAACTTAGTGTTGAGGTTGAACTGTAGCTACTTGAAGTGGCTGGCTGAGTGAGTGAGAGCTGCTCTTTTTGTTACAAATAACTAGAAAGGCATTCAAGACATTATTATCAAACTGAGCATTTCTCCCTGGTATAATCAGAAACAGGGTAAAAGACATGAAAAATGCTCTTGCCATGTGATGCAAAGTTATTCAACTCCACATCCAGAACACTCCAAAGCATCTAGCCTGTCCCTAGGTCATGTGTCCCACTCACTGGTAGTGACTGCTTTGGCATTTCTCATGATGTTCTGATGAGGGTCCTATGGCTGAGGTCCCTCAGAAGACACCTCTGCCCCTGGGTCTGTCTCAGTGCTTACCAGGCCTTTGTGTCCCAGATATGGTTCCTTTCTAACTCACATCTCCAGAATATAAATGGATGCAGTATTGTGCCCTCAGGCTGCTGGCAGAGCTGCAGAATCTCTCCCTGGACTGGCCTGTACAATCAGGGAGGGCCTGTGTGCTTTTTGATATGGCAGGTGTGAGCCATTGTCATCTCATTGCATAGAGCAGAGTTGTGACCCATCCCAGTTCCCACTCCCTAAGGCGCAGAGCTCACCTGACTCAGGTTTGCCTTTCAAAGTTTCCATTTCTAAGGGGTACACACTGTCCCCTAAAACTTCCTGATGGCCCTGGGGGGCTTATTTTTCTGGCATCTCTGTGCGCACAGTGCAGGGCAGTTCCAGAGGAGAGGAAGGCTGTGAAATCAAAGAGGATGTTACCCTGACCCATGGACATGAGTTACTGCAGGCAGAAGCTGAGGAAGGTGCCTTCAGGCCCGGCAGGAAGTCCCCACTCTGAGTTTGGCCCTGAGTTCAAGGTTAATGACCACCTGGAGAGGTGAGGCCCAGATAGCAGGGCTTCAGCCAGTTAGCCCAAGGTCTGAGCGTGTCCTGTTGCAGACCTGCAGGTGTGTGCAGCCAGAAGTCCAAGTGTGCTTGAATGTGTCCTGGCCTTACCCTGCAGGACACACGTGCTGCCCTCCTGAGCTGCCATCTACAGACCATGACCTGCAGGTTCTGAAAGTGTTCAGCCAGCAACTGGGTCTGGAAACCCACCTAACTGCTGACCATCCTTTATATCCAGTTCTGGTATGTTCCAAAAGAAAACAACTGTGCAAGTTGTTCTGTTTTTTTTCCTTTACTCTGAGGAGAGAAGGTGAGGAAAAATTTGTTCTTAGTGAGTAGCACAGAAAAGGAGACTTTATCTTCCAAGACAGTTCCAGATGTTGTTGGGTGGGGTCCTGTCTCCCTCAGCCAGGCAGATCTGGTGCTCCCTGGGTGGGACTTCCAAAAACTGGGGAAACTCTAGAGAAGATCAGATGCCAGGTGCTGCAGGGCAGAGTGAGCACATGCTCTCAAGAGTTCACATGACCCCCAGGGCTGCTGAGATGGAACAGGTCTATGACCAGCCTGAGATCCTCAGCATGGGCAGGCTCACAGGAAGCCAGGGCCCTTGCTCACAGTGAGCTCCATCCTGCCTCACACATCCCAGAGTCCTGGGCATGCAGGGTGGGTTGGCTGTTAGATGCCTGTTGAACTTCATTTTCAAAACATTTCTGCCCTCCTGTGTTCAGGAGTCTGCATGATTCGCCTTTTTCTAGAAACTTCACAGCCAACCTTCCAATCCTGAATCCTCTGCCTTCAAATACACCCAGAATCTACCCACTTCTCACACCTCCTTCTCAGCCATTGAGCCCTCACAGTCCCTGTCGCACTTCTTTCCTCACCCCCACACAGTCAGACGCAGCCGTTCATCTGCTTACAGCCTTCCAGCAACTTCCAGAGTCCTCACCTCAGCCTTTGGCTCCCGCTTCTACCCCCTGTCCCAGGGCCTCTTTTGCTCCTCAACCGTGTGCACATCCCCCTCAGGGCCTTGGCTCTTGCTGTGCCCCCTCCTCATCTCTGTAGAGTTTTGCATGACTCTCCTTCACTGCCCTTGAGACTTTGTTTAAATGTCCTCACTGAGCCATCCCTCTGACCAGCTGCCTGACACTGCCAAGCTCCACACCCAGTACTCACCACCTCTTCTTCATTTTCCTCCACCACACTTAAGGCTGTCTGACAGACACAGTTTACTTTTCTATGTGTGACTATCATCTTCTGTGCTGAAACTCGGTCTATGAGGGTGTGGCTTGCTTTGTTCCCACCATATCAACAGCGCCCAGCACATAATTGACAGTGGATGCTCAATAAATATCTGCTGAATGACTGAAGAAAGGAGGAAAAGAAGGAAGGAACAACAAGGAGGGGCAGTGATCATCTTCATTTTGCAGAAGAGGAAACCGAGACTCAGAGATATCCCAGTCACACTGCTCATTACTAAGATGGCAAACTCTCAGCAAGTCAGAGTGAGAGAGGCTGTTAGAGACACCCTCCCTTCCCCCACCACTAAAAACAAACCTGCCGCCCAGCCAAGAATACTATGGATGGCAAAACTGTCCCTTAAAAATGAAGGAGAATTTGCAACAAAATGAATGGATATTGAGGGCATTATGCTAAGTGAAATAAGTCAGACAAAGACAAATACTGTATAATACACCTATAAGCGGAATATTAAACAAAACAAAACAAAAAACCAAGCTCATAGAAAGAGAATAGATTGGTTTTTTTGGTGGTGGTGGGGGGTTTGGTCACACCACGAGGCATGTGGGATCTTAGTTCCCTGACCAGGGATCGAACCTGTACCTCCTGCAGTGGAAGCACAGAGTCTTAACCACTGGACCACCAGGAAAGTTCCCAGATTGGTTTTATTGGGGGTGGGTGAAATGGGTGAAGGGAATCAAAATGTACAATCTTCCAGTTATAAAATAAATGTCATGGGAATGCAATGTACAACAATCCTTCTTCAGGGTATATATCCAAAAGAAATGATATCTGCACTCCCACGTTGATTGCAGCATTATTCACAATAGGCAAGATAGGGAATCACTCCATATTTTCATCAACAGACGAATGGATAAAGAAGATGCGATTATATCGAATGGATTAAGGAAGATACGATTATATCTTCTTTATCCATTCATCTGTCAAATACACACACACACACACACACACATACACACACATACATATATATTCCTGCCATTTGTAACAACATGGTGAATCTGGACGACATGATGTTAAGTGAAATAAGCCAGATACAGAAAAACAATTACTGCATGATATCATGTATATGTGGAATCTAAAATTAGTCATAGAAGCAGAGAGTAGAATAGTGGTTGTCCGCAGCTGGGGGCAGGGGGAAATGGGGAGACGTTGGTCAAAGTTTACAATGTTTCAGTTATGAAAGATGAATAAGTTCCAGAGACCTACTGTACAGCACGGTGACTACATTTAACAATACTGCATTGTATGCTTGTAGTTTGCTAATCTTAAGCATTCTTACCATTTACCATGAAAGAAAGAAAGAAAGAAAGAAAGAAAGAAAGAAAGAAAGAAAGAAAGAAGGAAAGAAAGGAAAATGAGGAAAATAGTAATTATGTAGAGGTGAAAAATATGTTAAGTTGATTGTAGTAATCATTTCACAATGTATATATATATCAAAACATTGATATTGTTGTACACCTTAAATATATACAATCTTTATTGTTGTATACCTTAAGTACATACAATTTTTATTTGTCAATTAAACCTCAATAAAGCTGAAAAATGTATGAAACAGCCTCACTGAATGGAGTGAGGGAATAAGAAAGTAACTTTGGAAATGAGCAAAGTCTATAAGACTAAAGGTAAAAGGAACTGTGTTCCTGTACACTGTGCATTGTACTCTAGTTGATAAAGCCATCTGCTCTGGGGGTATGGGTTACCAGCTCTTAAACGACTACTTATACTGGAATTGAACAATTAAATAAATAGATGGCTGATGGTGAGAGTCAGATTTCTTACTGTTGGGATGGGATGTCAAAGGTAAACCAGGGGAGGAAGCTATAATGATACATGTAGCAATGGTTAGGGTTAATGACATTAGTTAGAACACATGTAATTTAATATGGATAGAAATGGCTATGCATAGAATTATTTATAGACTTGTATAAATGTGGGTTAGTATCACACGTACATTTCCTTGCTCTGTCAGTTTGGACGGCCTAAGAGCAATGACACTCTAGTAGCAATAAGCACATCAGTGCCGAGATCTTGGTTTCTAATACCTTTCTCTAATAAAGAGAAGTTGGGATCCTTGGAGAAATTGCTGACTCTTGGACTAGGGTGGGAAATATACAAAACGAGCCAGAATTTTGTAGTACCAGGAAGTTAAAAAGTGCTTTTAAAAAATCCAAAAAAAGAAAGAAAGAAAAAAACTACCAAACCCACAGTGATTTGGAGGCATGCCAAAGAGATACAGAAGCCAACTGAAAGAGCTCCAATGGCCAAAGCTGGAACAATTTGTGCATCAGAATAAAAAACTTAGAATTGACTTATAACCTAAAGTATAAAATAAATATTCATGTGAACATACTGATATAAATAAGTGATTGAATAAATAAATAAATGGGGAAAACAGACAAATCTCTTATGCAGAACTTCAAATAATTTTTAAGATAACCTGCTCTTAAGGAGATGGAACATAACTCTCCTCTTCTTAATTGTGGTTTACCCGTGGTGACTTTCTTCTAAAGAATACAATATGGTAATGGAGGACAAAAGAATATTTACAATGGAAAAATATGACAAACACTATCTCAAATCAGGTGACCAATGATAACATCAACAGTGACAAATCATATTGATAACATGTACCCTTGCTATGAAGTGATGAGAATGATAATTTACCTCTGTGGTCTTCCTCTGAAAAACATATTACTCCATTCTAATCATAAGAAAAACATCAGACAATTCCCAATTCAGGAGTTTTCTACAAAGTCCCTGACCAGTAATCCTCAAAACTATCAAGACTTTCAAAAAAACAAAGTCTAAAAACTGTCACAACCAACAGAAGCCTAAACAGACATGACTACTAAATGTTATGTGGTGTTCTGGATGAGATATTGGAAAGTAAAAATAATAGTGGAAAATTAGGAAATCTGAATAAAATATGGACTTCAGTTAATAATAATGTATCAATATTAATTGTGACAATGAAAGGCATTAATAGGGGAAACTGAGTATATGGAAACACTCTAGTATCTTTGCAGTAATTTTGTAAATCTAAAACTGTTCTAAATTAGAAGTTTATTGTTAAAATTAATTGGGCATATTTGTGTGGATCTATTTCTGGGTTCTCTATTCTGTTCCACTGACCTGTATGTCTACTCCTCTGCCAGCACCACACTGTCTTGATTACTATAGCTGTATAGTGTGCCCTAACACTGGAAGAAAGGAAACTTCTCACTCAATTTTTTTCAAAAGGAATTTGGGTATTTTGATCTCCATGCTTTCCCACGTAAATTTTAGAATAAACTAAGCTTGTCTACATTTATAAAAACTTAGACCTTGATGAAATTTTGACAGTAATTGTCTTAAACCTATACATAGATTTACAGAGAATTGACATCTTTACTATGTTGAATCTTTCAATCCACAAACATGATATGTAAGTTTTCTTTCATTTCTTTCTTCAGCAATTTGCAATTTTATCACACAGATTCTTTATTAGATTTTTACTTAATTTTTTATTATCTTTTGAACAGTTACAAAATGCTATTACATTTTTGTTTTTTGGTTTCCACTTGTTTGTTAACAGTACTCAGAAATGTAATTGCTTTTTCATGTTGATCTTGTATCAAATGACATTACTGAATTCGTTTATTAGTTCTAGGAATTTCTTTAATTCCTTGGAATATCCTATGTAAACAATCATATTGTCTACAAGCAGAGATAGTGTTATTTCCTTTCCAACCTGTGTGCCTTCTATTTATTTTTATTGCCTTATTGCAGTAGCTAGAACTTTCAGTATATAATAAGAGTGGTGACAGAAGACAACTTTTAATTGTTTCCAATCATAGCAGGAAAGCATTATGATATTAGATGTAGGATTTTTTTTAATGAAAATATTTATTAATAAGTAGGTACAAAACAGTTCATATACACTGTCCTATATGCTAATGAAGCCCCAGATCTCAGACCTTTCAGGTGCTCCAGCCATCATCTCATATAGAGAGTGAACTAAAGGTAAATGTGACACCACACCACACAGAGGCAGATTTCTATTACTCATGGTTGGCATCAGGCAAACAGTAACTCTCTTCACCGTTTCCTGGATACAGGGCTAGTAAGACCTTGAGCCTCAGGGACCATTCCTAAGTGTGCAGCCTACACAACTCATTAGATTTCTTTTTATTGTGGTAAAATATACATAATATTTATCATTTAATAATTTGCAAGTGTAAAACTCATTTGCACTGTATACTTTCACAACATTGTGTAAACATCACCTCTACATATATCCAAAACATTTTCATCATCCTCAACATAAACTCTGTACGCATTAAATAATTTCTTATTCTCACTTTCACTCAGCCCTTGGTAACCTCTGTTCTACTTTTCATCTCTATGAATTTGCCTATTTTCTTTCCTCATATAACTGGACTCATAAAATATTTTATTGTGTGGATTATTTTATGTTTTGGATTATTCTGTTTTTGAATTATTTCACTTAGCATAATGTGTCAAAGGTACATCCATAGAGCATATACCAAAATTTCAGTTCCTTTTTATGATTGAATAATATTCCATTATATATATACATGTATATATATATGTATACACACACACACACAATGGACTATTATAATGTCTATGTATCCATTCATCTGTTGATGGAAACTTGAGTTGATTCCACCTTTTGGCTATTGGAACAAAGCCACTATAAACACTGGTGGGCAAGTATCTGTTCAAGTCCCTGCTTTCAATTATTTGGGATCTGTACCTAGAAGTGGAATTTCTGGATCATATCATAATTATGTGTTTAGCTTTTTAAGGAAACAAAAAAAAATGTTTTTCACAGCAGCTGTCCCTATTACATTTTCACCTTCAATACAGAAGGGTTCCAACTTCTCTACATACTCACCAACTCTTGTTATTTATCATTTTAAAAAAATTATAACCATTCTAGTGCATGTGAAGTGGTATCTCATTATGGCTTGATTTGCATTTCCCTAATGACTAATAAGGTGGAACATCTTATCATGTGCTTATTATTGGATATCTCTTCTTTGGAGATATGTCTATTCAATCTTTGCCAATTTTTAAATTGGATTGTTTGCTTTTTGTTGTTGAATAATAGGAGTTCTTTAACATTCTGAATATTAATCCTTGTTAGATATATGATTTACAAATATTTTCTCCCATTTTTTAGGTTGCCTTTTCACTTTCTGATAGAATCAAAATTCTTAATTTTGATGAAGTCCAATTTATCTGTTATTTTATTTTATTTGGTATCATATCTATAAATTTGCTGCCAAATCCAATCTTGTGAAGATTTTTGCCCAAAGTTTTCTTCTAAGAATTTTATAGTTTTAGTCCTTAAGTATATATTTTTCAACCATATTAAGGTCATTTTTGTATATGGAGCAAGGCAAGAGTCCAAATTCATTCTTTGGCATGTAGATATCCAATTCCCCCAGCACCATTTGTTGAAAGGACTGTCTTTTCCCCAATTCAGTGGTCTTGACACCCTTATCGAAAATCAAATAACCAAAGAGGTAGTCGACCTGAAAAAGAATTCACAGTAACGATAGTAAAGATGATACAAAATCTTGGAAATAGAATGGAGAAAATAAAAGAAACATTAAAAAAGGACCTAGAAGAATTAAGAGCAAACAAACAATGATGAAGAACACAATAAATGAAATTTAAAAATATCTGGAAGGAATCAATAGCAGAATAACTGAAGCAGAAGAACAGATAAGTGACCTGGAAGATAAAATAGTGGAAATAACTACTGCAGAGCAGAATAAAGAAAAAAGAATGAAAAGAATTCAGGAAAGACTTAGAGACCTCTGGGACAACATTAAATACACCAGCATTTGAATTATAGGGGTTCCAGAAGAAGAAGAGAAAAATAAAGGGACCGAGAAAATATTTGAAGAGATTATAGTTGAAAACTTCCCTAATATGGGAAAGGAAATAGTCAATCAAGTCCAGGAAGTACAGAGAGTCCCATATACGATAAATCCAAGGAGAAACATGCCAAGACACATCTTTTTTTTTTTTTTTAATCAGTCATCAATTTTATACACATCAGTGTATACATGTCAATCCCAATCGCCCAATTCAGCACACCACCATCCCCACCCCACTGCAGTTTTCCCCCCTTGGTGTCCATACGTTTGTTCTCTACATCTGTGTCTCAACTTCTGCCCTGCAACCCAGTTCATCTGTACCATTTTTCTAGGTTCCACCTACATGCGTTAATATACGATATTTGTTTTTCTCTTTCTGACTTACTTCACTCTGTATGACAGTCTCTAGATCCATCCAAGTCTCAACAAATGACTCAATTTCGTTCCTTTTTATGGCTGAGTAATATTCCATTGTATATATGTACCACATCTTCCTTATCCATTCGTCTGTTGATGGGCATTTAGGTTGCTTCCATGACCTGGCTATTGTAAATAGTGCTGCAATGAACATTCGGGTGCATGTGTCTTTTTGAATTACGGTTTTCTCTGGGTATATGCCCAGTAGTGGGATTGCTGGGTCATATGGTAATTCTATTTTTAGCTTTTTAAGGAACCTCCATATTGTTCTCCATAGTGGCTGCATCAATTTACATTCCCACCAACAGTGCAAGAGGGTTCCCTTTTCTCCACACCCTCTCCAGCATTTGTTGTTTGTAGATTTTCTGATGATGCCCATTCTAACTGGTGTGAGGTGATACCTCATTGTAGTTTTGATTTGCATTTCTCTAATAATTAGTGATGTTGAGCAGCTTTTCATGTGCTTCTTGGCCATCTGTATGTCTTCTTTGGAGAAATGTCTATTTAGGTCTTCTGCCCATTTTTGGATTGGGGTGTTTGTTTCTTTAATATTGAGCTGAATGAGCTGTTTATATATTTTGGAGATTAATCCTTTGTCTGTTGATTCGTTTGCAAATATTTTCTCCCATTCTGAGGGTTGTCTTTTCGTCTTGTTTATGGTTTCCTTTGCTCTGCAAAAGCTTTGAAGTTTCATTCGGTCCCATTTGTTTATTTTTGTTTTTATTTCCATTACTCTAGGAGGTGGATCAAAAAAGATCTTGCTGTGGTTTATGTCAAAGAGTGTTCTTCCTATGTTTTCCTCTAAGAGTTTTATAGTGTCCAGTCTTACATTTAGGTCTCTAATCCATTTTGAGTTTATTTTTGTGTATGATGTTAGGGAGTATTCTAATTTCATTCTTTTACATGTAGCTGTCCAGTTTTCCCAGCACCACTTATTGCAGAGACCGTCTTTTCCCCATTTTATATCTTTGCCTCCTTTGTCATAGATTAGTTGACCATAGGTGCGTGGGTTTATCTCTGGGCTTTCTATCTTGTTCCATTGATCTATGTTTCCGTTTTTGTGCCAGTACCATATTGTCTTGATTACTGTAGCTTTGTAGTGTAGTCTGAAGTCAGGGAGTCTGATTCTTCCAGCTCCGTTTTTTTCCCTCAAGACTGTTTTGGCTATTCGGGGTCTTTTGTGTCTCCATACAAATTTTAAGATGATTTGTTCTAGTTCCGTAAAAAATGCCATTGGTAATTTGATAGGGATTGCATTGAATTTGTAGATTGCTTTAGGTAGTATAGTCATTTTCACAATGTTGATTCTTCCAATCCAAGAACATGGTATATCTCTCCATCTGTTGGTATCATCTTTAATTTCTTTCATCAGTGTCTTATAGTTTTCTGCATACAGGTCTTTTGTCTCCCTAGGTAGGTTTATTCCTAGGTATTTTATTCTTTTTTGCAATGGTAAATGGGAGTGTTTCCATAATTTCTCCTTCAGATTATTCATCATTAGTATATAGGAATGCAAGAGATTTCTGTGCATTAATTTTGTATCCTGCAACTTTACCATATTCATTAATTAGCTCTAGCAGTTTTCTGGTGGCAGTTTTAGGATTCTCTATGTATAGCTTCATGTCATCTGCAAACAGTGACAGTTTTACTTCTTCTTTTCCAATTTGTATTCCTTTTATTTCTTTTTCTTCTCTGATTGCTGTGGCTAGGACTTCCAGAACTATGTTGAATAATAGTGGTGAGAGTGGACATCCTTGTCTCGTTCCTGATCTTAGAGGAAATGCTTTCAGTTTTTCACCGTTGAGAATGATGTTTGCTGTGGGTTTGTCATATATGGCCTTTATTATGTTGAGGTAGGTTCCCTCTATGCCCACTTTCTGGAGAGTTTTTATCAGAAATGGGTGTTGAATTTTGTCAAAAGTTTTTTCTGCATCTATTGAGATGATCATATGGTTTTTATTCTTCAATTTGTTAATATGGTGTATCACATTGATTGATTTGCATATATTGAAGAATCCTTGCATCCCTGGGATAAATCCCACTTGATCATGGTGTATGATCCTTTTAATGTGTTGTTGGATTTTGTTTGCTAGTATTTTGTTGAGGATTTTTGCATCTATATTCATCAGTGATATTGGTCTGTAATTTTCTTTTTTTGTAGTGTCTTTGTCTGGTTTTGGTGTCAGGGTGATGGTGGCCTCATAGAATGAGTTTGGGAGTGTTCCTTCCTCTGCAATGTTTTGGAAGAGTTTGAGAAGGATAGGTGTTAGCTCTTCTCTAAATGTTTGATAGAATTCACCTGTGAAGCCATCTGGTCCTGGACTTTTGTTTGTTGGAAGATTTTAAATCACAGTTTCAATTTCATTACTTGTGATTGGTCTGTTCATATTTTCTGTTTCTTCCTGGTTCAGTCTTGGAAGGTTATAACTTTCTAAGAATTTGTCCATTTCTTCCAGGTTGTCCATTTTATTAGCATAGAGTTGCTTGTAGTAGTCTCTTAGGATGTTTTGTATTTCTGCAGTGTCTGTTGTAACTTCTCCCTTTTCATTTCTGATTCTACTGATTTGAGTCCTCTCCCTCTTTTTCTTGATGAGTCTGGCTAATGGCTTATCAATTTTGTTTATCTTCTCAAAGAACCAGCTTTTAGTTTTATTGATCTTTGCTATTGCTTTCTTTGTTTCTATTTCATTTATTTCCGCTCTGATCTTTATGATTTCTTTCCTTCTGCTAACTTTGGGTTTTGTTTGTTCTTCTTTTTCTAGTTTCTTCAGGTGTAAGGTTAGATGGTTTACTTGAGATTTTTCTTCTTCCTTTAGGTAGGCTTGTATAGCTATAAACCTTCCTCTTAGAACGGCTTTTGCTGCATCCCATAGGTTTTGGGTCGTCGTGTTTTCATTGTCATTTGTCCCTAGGTATTTTTTGATTTCCTCTTTGATTTCTTCAGTGATCTCTTGGTTATTTAGTAACGTATTGTTTAGCCACCATGTGTTTGTGTTTTTTACGTTTTTTTCCATGTAATTCATTTCTAATCTCATAGCGTTGTGGTCAGAAAAGATGCTTGATATGATTTCAATTTTCTTAAATTTACCGAGGCTTGATTTGTGACCCAAGATGTGATCTATCCTGGAGAATGTTCCCTGTGCACTTGAGAAGAAAGTGTAATCTGCTGTTTTTGCATGGAATGTCCTATAAATATCAATTAAATCTATCTGGTCTATTGTGTCATTTAAAGCTTCTGTTTCCTTATTTATTTTCATTTTGGATGATCTGTCCATTGGTGTAAGTGAGGTGTTAAAGTCCCCCACTATTATTGTGCTACTGTCAATTTCCTCTTTTATAGGTGTTAGCAGTTGCCTTATGTATTGAGGTGCTCCTATGTTGGGTGCATATATATTTATAATTGTTATATCTTCTTCTTGGATTGATCCCTTGATCATTATGTAGTGTCCTTCCTTGTCTCTTGTAACATTCTTTATTTTAAAGTCTATTATTTCTGATATGAATATAGCTACTCCAGCTTTCTTTTGATTTCCATTTGCATGGAATATCTTTTTCCATCCCCTCACTTTCAGGCTGTATGTGTCCCTAGGTCTGAAGTGTGTTTCTTGTAGACAGCATATATATGGGTCTTGTTTTTGTATCCATTCAGCAAGCCTGTGTCTTTTGGTTGGAGCATTTAATCCATTCACGTTTAAGGTAATTATCGATAAGTATGTTCCTATGACCATTTTCTTAATTGTTTTGGGTTTGTTTTTGTAGGTCCTTTTCTTCTCTTGTGTTTCCCACTTAGAGAAGTTCCTTTAGCATTTGTTGTAGAGCTCGTTTGGTGGTGCTGAATCCTCTTAGCTTTTGCTTGTCTGTAAAGCTTTTGATTTCTCCATCAAATCTAAATGAGATCCTTGCCGGGTAGAGTAATCTTGGTTGTAGGTTCTTCCCTTTCATCACTTTAAGTATATCATGCCACTCCCTTCTGGCTTGTAGAGTTTCTGCTGAGAAATCAGCTGTGAACCTTATGGGAGTTCCCTTGTATGTTATTCGTCGTTTTTCCCTTGCTTCTTTCAATAATTTTTCTTTGTCTTTAATTTTTGCCACTTTGATTACTATGTGTCTCAGCGTGTTTCTCCTTGGGTTTATCCTGTATGGGACTCTCTGCACTTCCTGGACTTGAGTGGCTCTTTCCTCTCCCATGTTAGGGAAGTTTTCAACTATAATCTCTTCAAATATTTTCTCTGGTCCTTTCTCTCTCTCTTCTCCTTCTGGGACCCTTATAATGTGAATGTTGTTGCGTTTAATGTTGTCCCAGAGGTCTCTTAGGCTGTCTTCATTTCTTTTCATTCTTTTTTCTTTAGCCTGTTCCGCAGAAGTGAATTCCACCATTCTGTCTTCCAGGTCACTTATCCGTTCTTCTGCCTCAGTTATTCTGCTATTGATTCCTTATAGTGTAGTTTTCATTTCAGTTATTGTATTGGTCATCTCTGTTTGTTTGTTCTTTAATTCTTCTAGGTCTTTGTTAATCATTTCTTGCATCTTCTCAATCTTTGCCTCCATTCTTATGCCGAGGTCCTGGATCATCTTCACTATCATTATTCTGAATTCTTTTTCTGGAAGGTTGCCTATCTGCACTTCATTTACTTATTTTTCTGGGGTTTTTTCTTGTTCCTTCATCTGGTATATAGCCCTCTGCCTTTTCATCTTGTCTATCTTTCTGTAAATGTGGTTTTTGTTCCACAGGCTGCAGGATTGTAGTTTTTCTTGCTTCTGCTGTCTGCTGTCTGGTGGTTGAGGCTATCTAAGAGGCTTGATGGGAGTCTCTTTTGGTGGGTAGAGCTGACTATTGCTGTGGCATCAGAGCTCAGTAAAACTTTAATCCACTTGACTGTTGATGGGTGGGGCTGGGTTCCCTCCCTGTTGGTTGTTTTGCCTGAGGCAACCCAACACTGGAGCCTACCTGGGCTCTTTGGTGGGGCTAATGGCAGACTCTGGGAGGGCTCACACCAAGGAGTACTTCCCAGAACCTCCTCTGCCAGTGTCCTTTTCCCCACGGTGTAACAGAGGCAGCCCCCGCCTCTGCAGGTGACCCTCCAACACTAGCAGGTAGGTCTGGTTCAGTCTCCCCCAGGGTCACTACTCCTTCCCCCGGGTCCTGATGCACACACTATTCCATGTGTGCCCTCCAAGAGTGGGGTCTCTGTTTCCCCCAGTCCTGTTGAAGTCCTGCAATCAATTCCCACTAGACTTCAAAGTCTGATTCTCTATGAATTCCTCCTCCCGTTGCCGGACGCCCAGGTTGGGAAGCCTGACTTGGGACTCAGAACCTTCACTCCAGTGGGTGTACTTCTGTGGTATAAGTATTCACCAGTCTGTGAGTCACCCACCCAGCAGTTATGGGATTTGATTTTACTCTGATTGCGCCTCTCCTACCATCTCACTGTGGCTTCTCCTCTGTCCTTGGACGTGGGGTATCGTCCTTGGTGAAGTCCAGTGTCTTCCTGTCGATGATTGTCCAGCAGCCAGTTGTGATTCTGGTGTTCTCACAAGAGGGAGTGAGAGCACGTCCTTCTACTCTAACCATCTTGGTTAATCTCTCTGCCAAGACACATCTTAATCAAACTATCAAAAATTAAATAAAAAGAAAAAATGTTAAAAGCAGCAAAGGAAAAACAACAAATAACATACAACTGTTAACCCCATTAGGTTAACAGCTGATCTTTCAGCAGAAACTCTGAAAGCCAGAAGGGAGTGGCAGGACATATTTAAAGTGATGAAAGGGAAAAACCTACAACCAAGATTACTCTACCCAGCAAGGATCTCATTCAGATTTGATGGAGAAATTGAAACCTTTACAGACAAGCAAAAGTTAAGAGAATTCAGCACCACAAAACCAGATTTACAACAAATGCTAAAGGAATTTCTCTAGGCAGGAAACACAAGAGAAGGAAAAGATCTACAATAACAAACCCCAAAACAATCAAGAAAATGGTAAGAGGAACATATATATCGATAATTACCTTAAATGTAAATGGATTAAATGCTCCAACCAAAAACATAGACTGGCTGAATGGATAAAAATACAAGACCCGTAAATATGCTGCCTACAAGAGATGCACTTCAGACCTAGGGACACATACAGCCTGAAAGTGAGGGGATGGAAAAAGATATTCCGTGCAAATGGAAATCAAAAGAAAGCTGGAGTAGGAATTCTCATATCAGACAAAATGACTTTAAAATAAAGACTATTACAAGAGACAAAGAAGGACACTACATAATGATCAAGGGATCAATCCAAGAAGAAAATATAAAAATTATAAATATATATGCACCCAACATAGGAGCACCTCAATACATAAGGCAAATACTAACAGCCATAAAAGGGGAAATTGACAATAACACAATAATAGTAGGGGATTTTAACACCCCACTTTCACCGATGGACAGATTATCTAAAATGAAAATAAATAAGGAAACACAAGCTTTAAATGATACATTGAAGAAGATGGACTTAATTGATACTTATAGGACATTCCATCCAAAAACAGCAGAATACACTTTCTTCTCAAGTTTTCATGATACATTCTCCAGGATAGATCATATCTTGGGTCACAAATCAAGTCTTGGTAAATTTAAGAAAAGTGAAATCATATGAAGTATCTTTTTGACTGTAATGCCATGAGACTAGATATCAATTACACGAAAAAATTTGTGAAAAATACAAACACATGGAAGCTAAACAATACACTACTAAATAACCAAGAGATCACTGAAGAAATCAAAGAGGAAATAAAAAACTACTTAGAAAAAAATGACAATGAAAACATGACGACCCAAAACCTATGGAATGCAGCAAAAGCAGTTCTAAAAGGGAAGTTTATAGAAATACAATCCTACCTCAAGAAGCAAGAAACATCTCAAATAAACAATCTAACCTTACACCTAAAGCAATTAGAGAAAGAACAAAAAGCCCCCAAAAGTTAGCAGAAGGAAAGAAATCATAAAGATCAGAGCAGAAATAAATGAAATAGAAACAAAGAAAACAATAGCAAAGATCAATAAAACTAAAAGCTGGTTCTTTGAGAAGATAAACAAAATTGATGAACCATTCACCAGACTCATCAAGAAAAAAAGGGAGAAGACTCAAATCAATAGAATCAGAAATGAGAAAGGAGAAGTAACAACTGACACTGCAGAAATACAAAGGATCATGAGAGATTACTACAAGCAATTCTCTGCCAGTAAAATGGACAACCTGGAAGAAATGTACAAATTCTTAGAAAAACACAACCTCCCAAGACTGAACCAGGAAGAAAGAGAAAATATAGACAGACCAATCACAATCACTGAAATTGAGACTGTGATTAAAAATCTTCCAACAAACAAAAGCCCAGGACCAGATCGCTTCACAGAGAAGTTCTATCAAACATTTAGAGAAGAGCTAACACCTATCCTCAAACTCTTCCAAAATACAGCAGAGGAAGGAACACTCCCAAACTCATTCTACGAGGCCACCATCACCCTGATACCAAAACCAGACAAAGATGTCACAAAGAAAGAAAACTACAGGCCAATATCACTGATGAACATAGATGCAAAAATCCTTAGCAAAATACTAGCAAACAGAATCCAACAGCACATTAAAAGGATCAGACACCATGATCAAGTGGGGTTTATCCCAGGAATGCAAGGATTCTTCAATATACGCAAATCAATCAATGTGATACACCATACTAACAAATTGAAGGAGAAAAAGCATATGATCACCTCAGTAGCTGCAAAAAAGGCTTTTGACAAAATTCAACACCGATTTATGATAAAAACTCTCCAGAAAGTAGGCATAGAGGGAACTTACCTCAACATAATAAAGGCCATATATGACAAACCCACAGCCAACATCATTCTCAATAGTGAAAAACTGAAATCATTTCCACTAAGATCAGGAACAAGCCAAGGTTGTCAGCTCACACCACTATTATTCAACATAGGTTTGGAAGTTTCAGCCACAGCAATCAGAGAAGAAAAAGAAATAAAAGGAATCAAAATCAGAAAAGAAGAAGTAAATCTGTCACTGTTTGCAGATGACATGATACTATACAGAGAGGATCTTAAAGATGCTACCAGAAAACTACTAGAGCTAATCAATGAATTTGGTAAAGTAGCAGGATACAAAATTAATGCACAGAAATCTCTTGCATTCCTATACATGAATGATGAAAAATCTGAAAGAGAAATTGAGGAAACACTCCCATTTACCACTGCAACAAAAAGAATAAAATACCTAGGAATAAACCTACCTAAGGACACAAAACACCTGTATGCAGAAAACTATAAGACACTGCTGAAAAAAATTAAAGATGATAGAAACAGATGGAGAGATATACCATGTTCTTGGATTGGAAGAATCAACATTGTGAAAATGACTATACTACCCAAAGCAATCTAGAGATTCAATGCAATCCTTATCAAACTACCATGGCATTTTTCACAGAACTAGATCAAAAAATTTCACAATTTGTATGAAAACACAAAAGACCTCGAATAGCCAAAGCAATCTTGAGAAAGAAAAATGGAGCTGGAGGAATCAGGTACACAGACTTCAGACTATAGTACAAAGCTACAGTAATCAAGACAGTATGGTACTGGCACAAAAACAGAAATATAGATTAATGGAACAGGATAGAAAGCCCAGAGATAAACCCATGCACATATGGTCACCTTATTTCTGATAAAGGAGGCAAGAATATACAATGGAGAAAACACAGCCCCTTCAATAAGTGGTGCTGGGAAAACTGGATAGCTACAAGTAAAAGAATGAAATTAGAACACTCCCTAACACCATATACAAATATAAACTCAAAATGGATTAAAGACCTAAATGTAAGGCCAGACACTATAAAACTCTTAGAGGAAAACATAGGCAGAACACTCTATGACATAAATCACAGCAAGATCCTTTTTGTCCCACCTCCTAGAGAAATGGAAATAAAAACAAAACTAAACAAATGGGACCTAACAAAACTTAAAAGCTTTTGCACAGCGAAGGAAACCATAAACAAGACGAAAAGACAACCCTCAGAATGGGACAAGATATTTGCAAATGAAGCAACTGACAAAGGATTAATCTCCAAAATTTACAAGCAGCTCATGAAGCTCAATGCCAAAAAAACAAACAACCCAAATGAAAAATAGGCAGAAGACCGAAATAGACAGTTCTCCAAAGAAGATACACAGATTGCCAACAAACACATGAAAGGATGCTCAACATCACTAATCGTTAGAGAAATGCAAATCAAAACTACAATGAGGTATCACCTCACAGCAGTCAGAATGGCCATCATCAAAAAATCTACAAACAATAAATGCTAGAGAGGGTGTGGAGAAAAGGGAACCCTCTAGCACTGTTGGTGAGAATGTAAATTGATACAGCCACTATGGAGAATGGTATAGAGGTTCATTCAAAAACTAAAAGTAGAACTACCATACCACCCAGTAATCCCACTACTGGGCATATACTCTGAGAAAACCATAATTCAAAAAGAGTCATGTACCACAAAGTTCATTGAAGCAATGTTTACAATAGCCAGGACATGGAAGCAACCTAAGTGTCCATCGACAGATGAATGGATAAAGAAGATGTGGTACATATATACAATGGAATATTACTTAGCCATAAAAAGAAACGAAATTGGAGTTATTTGTAGTGAGGTGGATGGACGTAGAGTCTGTCATACAGAATGAAGTAAGTCAGAAAGAGAAAAACAAATACCATATGCTAACACATATATATGGAATCTAAAAAAAAAAAAAAAAGAAATGGTTCTGAAGAACCTAGGGGCAGGACAAGAATAAAGATACAGAGGTAGAGAATGGACTTGCGGACACGGGGAAGGGTAAGGGTAAGCTGGGACGAAGTTAGAGAGTGGCATTGACATATATACACTACCAAATGTAAAATAGATAGCCAGCGGGAGCAGCCGCATAGCACAGGGAGATCAGCTCTGTGGTTTGTGGCCACGTAGAGAGATGGGATAGGGAGTGTGGGAGGGAGATGCAAGAGGGAGGGGATATGGGGATATATGTATATATAGAGCTGATTCACTTTGTTATAAAGCAGAAACAAACACACCATTGTAAAGCAATTATACTCCAATAAAGATGTTTTTAAAAAAATCAAATAACCACAAGGGGTCATTTTGAGTTTATTTCTGGGTTCTCTATTCCATTCCATTGATCTGTATGCCCACATTTATTCAAGTACCGCATTGTTTCGATTACTGTAAATTTGAAGTAAATTTTTAAATTTGGAAATGTGAGTCCTCCAACTTTATTCTTCTTTTTCAACATTGTTTTGGCTATTCAGGGTCCTTTGCAATTCCATATGAATATGAAGATCACCTTTTGAATTTCTGTAAATGAAGCTGTTAAAATTTTAATCAGAATTTTGTTGAACCTATAGATTGCTGTGTATAGAATTGAAATTTTAACAATATTGAGTCTTCCTATCCATGGACACAGAATGTCTTTTCATTTATTTAGATCTTTAACTTCTTTCAGCAAGGTTTTGTAGTTTTCAGCATACGAATTTTTCACCTCCTTGGTTGGATTTATTCCTAAGTATTCAATTCTTTTAGATATTTTTGTAAATGGAACTGCTTTCTTGATTTCCTTTTCAGATTGTTCATTGCTGGTGTGTAGAAGCACAACTGATTTTTGTGTGTTGATATTGTACCTTGAAACTTTGCTGAATAGTAGTTGTTTTTTTAAAAAATTCTTTGGCATTTATATGTAAGACATGTCTCCTGTGAATAGAGATAGTTTTACCACTTCCTTTCTAACTTGGATGACTTTTATTTCCTTTTCTTAGCTAATAACCCTGGCTAGAACTTCCAGTTCAAAATTGAATATCAGTGGTGAAAGTTTGTATCTTTCCCTTGTTCTTGATATTAGGGAGGAAGCTTTCAAGCATTTATCTTTGATTATGTTAGTGGTGGGTTTTCATAAATATCCCTTATCACATTGCTCAGTTTCCCCTGAATTCCTGGTTTTCTAAGAGGTTTTTATCATGAGAGGGTGTTGAATTTTGTCAAATGCCTTTACTGCATCAATTGAAGTTTTACTCTTTTATTTTATTAATGCAATGCATTACATTGATTGATTGTCTTTTTAATTAATTTTTATTGGAGTATAGTTGATTTACAATGTTGTGTTAGTTTCTGCTGTAGAGCAAAGTGAATCAGTTATACATATACATATATCCACTCTTTTATAGATTCTTTTCCCATATAGGTCATTACAGAGTATTGAGTAGAGTTCCCTGTGCTATACAGTAGGTTCTTATTAGTTATCTATTTTATATATAGAAGCGTGTATGTCAATCCCAATCTGCCAATTTATCCCTCCTCCCCTTTTCCCCGTTGGTAACCATAAGTTTGTTTTCTACATCTGTGACTCTATTTCTGTTTCATAAATAAGTTCATTTGTACCATTTTTAAGATTTTACTTATAGGTGATATCATATGATATGATATTTGTCTGACTTACGTAACTCAGCATGACAATCTCTAGGTCCATCCATGTTGCTGCAGATGGCATTATTTCATTCTTTTTTATGGCTGAGGAATATTTCATTGTATATATGTACCACATCTTTATCCATTCCTCTGTTGGTGGACATTTAAGTTGCTTCCATGCATGTCCTGGCAATTGTAAATAGTGCTGCAGTGAACACTGGGATGCATGTATCTTTTTGAATTATGGTTTTCCCTGGATATATTCCCAGAAGTGGGATTGCTGGATCACATGGTAACTCTACTTTTAGCTTTTAAGGAACCTCCATACTGTCCTCCATAATGGTTTTACCAATTTACCTTCCCACCAACAGTGTAGGAGGGTTCCCTTTTCTCAGATCCTCTCCAGCATTTATTATTTGTAGATTTGATCATGGCTATTCTGACCAGTATGATGTGATACCTCATTGTAGTTTTGATTTGCATTTCTCTAATAATTAGTGATGCTGAGCATCTTTTCATGTGCTTCTTGGACATCTGTATGTCTTCTTTGAAGAAATGTCTATTTAGATTTAGATCTTCTGCCCAATTTTTTTTCATTTGATGCATTTTTTATTTTTGTAAATTTTGTTTTTGTTTTCTTTTTCTTTGGTTGTCTTTTTAAAAAGTTTTTTATTGGATTATAGTTGCTGTACAATGTTGTGTTAGTTTCTACTGTACAGCAAAGTGAATCAGCTATAGGTATACATATATCCCTTCTTTCTGGGATTTCCTTCCCATTTAGGTCACCACAGAGCATTGAGTCGAGTTCCCTGTGCTATACAGTAGGTTCTCATTTGTTATCTATTTTATACATAGTATCAATAGTGTATATATGTCAATCTCAATGTCCCAATTCATCCCACTCCCCTCTTTCACCCTTGGTATCCATATATTTGTTCTCTCTGTCTGTGTCTCTATTTCTGCTTTGTAAATAAGATCTTCTATACCAATTTCTTCTGCCCATTTTTTGATTGGGTTGTTTGGTTTTTTGATACTGAGCTACATAAGCTGCTTATATATTTTGGAGACAAATCCCTTTTCAGTAGCTTCATTTGCAAATATTTTCTCCTATTCTGTGGATTGTCTTTTCCTTTTGTTTATGGCTTCCTTTGCTGTGCAAAAGCTTTTAAGTTTAATTAGATCCCATTTGTTTATTTTTGTTTCTATTTTTATTACTCTAGGAGGTGGATCCAAAAATATCTTCCTGCAGTTTATGTCAGAGAGAATCTGCCTATGTTTTCCTCTATGAGTTTTATAGTATCTGGTTTTACATTTAAGTCTTTTAACCCATTTTGAGTTTATTTTTTTGTATGTGTTAGGGTGTGTTCTAACTTCATGCTTTTACATGTAGCTGTCCAGTTTTCCCAACATCACTTATTGAAGTGACTGTCTTTTCTCCAGTGTATATTCTTACATCCTTGCATAGACTAGGTGACCACAGGTGCATGGGTTTATCTCTGGACTTTCCAATCTATTCCATTGATCTATATTTCTCTTCTTGTTCCAGTACCATACAGTTTTGCTTTTTAAAAAAAAATTTTAAAAATTAATTAATTTATTTATTTTTGGCTGCGTTGGGTCTTCGTTGTTACTCGTGGGCTTTCTTTCTTTCTTTTTTTTTTGGTTGTGGTGAGCGGGGGCTACTCTTCATTGCCGTGCGCAGGCCTCTCATTGCGGTGGTCTCTCTCGTCGCGGAGCACCAGCTCTAGGCCAATGGGCTCTAGAGCACAGGCTCAGTAGTTGTGGCACACGGGCCTAGCTGTTCTGCAGCATGTGGGATCTTCCTGGATCAGGGCTTGAACCCGGGTCCCATGCATTGGCAGGCGGATTCCTAATCACTGAATCACCAGGGAAGCCCTGTTTTTTTTTTTTTAAACATCTTTAATGGAGTATAATTGCTTTACAATTTTGTGGTAGTTTGTTGTATAACAAAGTGAATCAGCTATGTGTTTACGTATATCCCCATATCACCTCCCTCTTGCATCTCCCTCCCACCCTCCCTATCCCACCCCTCTAGGTGATCATAAAGCACAGAGCTTATCTACCTGTGCTATGCTGCTGCTCCCACTGCCTATCTATTTTACATTTGGTAGTGTATATATGTCAATGCCACTCTCTCACTTAGGCCCAGCTTCCCCTTCCCCTTCCCCGTTTCTGCAAGTCCATTCTCTACTTCTGCGTCTTTATTCCTGTCCTGTCATTAGGTTCTTCAGAACCATTTTTTTTTTTTAGATTCCATATATATGTGTTAGCATACGGTATTTGTTTTTCTCTTTCTGACTTACTTCACTCTGTATGACAGACTCTACGTCCATCCACCTCACTACAAATAACTCAGTTTTGTTTCTTTTTATGGCTGAGTAATATTCCATTGTATATATGTACCATATTTTCTTTATCCATTCATATGTCCATGGACACAGGTTGCTTCCATGTCCTGGCTATTGTAAATAGTGCTACAATGAACTTTGTGGTACATGACTCTTTTTGAATTATGGTTTTCTCAGGGTATATGCTCAGTAGTGGGATTGCTGGGTCATATGGTAGTTCTATTTTTAGCTTTTTAAGGAACCTCCATACTGTTCTCCATAGTGGCTGTATCAATTTACATTCCCACCAACAGTGCAAGAGGGTTCCCTTTTCTCCACACCCTCTCCAGCATTGATTGTTTGTAGATTTTTTGATGATGGCCATTCTGACTGTTGTGAGGTGACACCTCATTGTAGTTTTGATTTGCATTTCTCTAACGATTAGTGATGTTGAGCATCCTTTCATGTGTTTGTTGGCAATCTGTATATCTTCTTTGGAGAACTGTCTATTTAGGTCGTCTGCCCATTTTTGGATTGGGTTGTTTGTTTTTTTGATATTGAGCTTCATGAGCTGCTTGTATATTTTGGAGATTAATCCTTTGTCAGTTGCTTCATTTTCAAATATTTTCTCCCATTCTGAGGGTTGTCTTTTTATCTTATGTATGGTTTCCTTTGCTGTGCAAAAGCTTTTAAGTTTTGTTAGGTCGCATTTGTTTATTTTTGTTTTTATTTCCATTTCTCTAGGAGGTGGGTCAAAAAGGATCTTGCTGCGATTTATGTCATAGAGTGTTCTGCCCATGTTTTCCTGTAAGAGTTTTATAGTGTCTGGCCTTACATTTAGGTCTTTAATCCATTTTGAGTTTATATTTGTATATGGTGTTAGGGAGTGTTCTAATTTCATTCTTTTACATGTAGCTATCCAGTTTTCCCAGCACCACTTATTGAAGGAGCTGTCTTTTCTCCATTGTATATTCTTGCCTCCTTTATCAAAATTAAGGTGACCATATGTGTGTAGGTTTATCTCTGAGCTTTCTATCCTGTTCCATTAATCTATATTTCTGTTTTTGTGCCAGTACCATACTGTCTTGATTACTGTAGCTTTGTAGTATAGTCTGAAGCCAGGGAGCCTGATTCCTCCGGCCCCATTTTTCTTTCTCAAGATTGCTTTGGCTATTCAAGGTGTTTTGTGTTTCCATACAAATTGTAAAATTCTTTGTTCTAATTCGTGAAAAATGCTATTGGTAATTTGATAGGTATTGCACTGAATCTGTAGGTTACTTTGGGTAGTATAGTCATTTTCACAATATTTATTCTTCCAACCCAAGAACATGGTATATCTCTCCATCTGTGTTATCTTTGATTTCTTTCATCAATATCTTACAGTTTTCTGAGTATAGGTCCTTTTACCTCCTTAGGTAGGTTTGTTCCCTGGTATTTTATTCTTTTTGATGTGATGGTAAATTGGATTGTTTCTTTAATTTCTCCTTCTGGTCTTTCGTTTTTAGTGTATAGGAATGCAAGAGATTTCTGTGCATTAATTTTGTATCCTGCTACTTTACCAGGTTCATTGATTAGCTCTAGTAGTTTTCTAGTAGAATCTGTTGGGTTTTCTATGTATAGTATCATGTCATCTGCAAACAGTGACAGTTTTGCTTCTTCTTTTCCAATTTGGATTCCTTTTATTTCTTTTTCTTCTCTGATTGCTGTGGCTAGGACCTCCAAAACTATGTTGAATAAATGTGGTGAGAGTGGACATCCCTGTCTTGTTCCTTTTCTTAGAGGAAATGCTTTCAGTTTTTCACCATTGAGAATGATGTTTCCTGTGGCTTTTTTGTATATGGCCTGTTGATGTATGCTCCCTCTATGCCCACTTCTGGAGAGTTTTTTATCATAAATGGGTGTTGAATTTTGTCAAAAGCTTTTTCTGCATCTATTGAGATGATTATATGGTTTTTATTCTTTAGTTTGTTAATGTGATATATCACATTGATTGATTTACGTATATTGAACAGCCCTTGCATCCCTGGGATAAATCCCCCTTGATCATGGTGTATGATCCTTTTAGTGTGTTGTTGGATTTGGTTTGTTAGTATTTTGTTGAGGATTTTTGCGTCTATGTTCATAAGTGATATTGGCCTGTAATTTTCTTTTTTGTGTGATATTTTTGTCTGGTTTTGGTATCAGGGTGATAGTGGCCTCTTCGAATGAGCTTGGAAGTGTTCCTTCCTCTACAACTTTTTGGAAGAGTTTGAGAAGGATAGGTGTTAACTCTTCTATAACTGTTTGATAGCATTCACCTGTGAAGCCATCTGGTCCTGGACTTTTGTTTGCTGGAAGTTTTTAAATCACAGTTTCAATTTCAGTATTTGTGGTTTGTCTATTCCTGTTTTTTATTTCTTCCTGGTTCAGTCTTGGAAGGTTGTATCTTTCTGAGAATTTGTTCATTTCTTCTAGATTGTCCATTTTATTGGTGTATACTTCCTTGTAGTAGTCTCTTATGGTTTTTTGTATTTCTGTGGTGTCAGTTGTAACTTCTCCTTTCTCAGTTCTAATTTTATTGATTTGAGTCCTCCTTTTTTTTTTTTTGATGAGTCTGGCTCAAGGTTTATCAATTTTGTTTATCTTCTCAAAGAACAAACTTTTAGTTTCATTGATCTTTGCTATTGTTTTCTTCATCTCTTATTTCATTTATTTCTACTCTGGTCTTTATGATTTATTTCCTCCTACTAACTTTAGGTTTTGTTTGTTCTTCTTTCTCTAGTTGCTTTAGGTGTAAAGTTAAGTTGTTTATTTGAGATTTTTCTTTTTTCTTGAGGTAAGATTTTATTGCTATAAACTTCCCTCTTAGAACTGCTTTTGCTGTGTCCCATAGGTTTTGGATCGTCTTGTTTCAATGTCATTTGTCACTAAGGTATTTTTTGATTTCCTCTTTGATTTCTTCAGTGATCCATTGGTTGTTTAGTAACATTGTTTAGCCCCCATGTGTTTGTGCTTTTTACAGTTTTTTTCCTGTAATTGATTTCTAATCTCAAAGCATTGTGGTCAGAAAAGATGCTTGATATGATTTCAATTTTCTGAAATCTACCAAGGCTTGATTTGTGGCCCAAGATTTGATCTATCCTGGAGAATGTTCCATGTGCACTTGAGAGGAAAGTGTATTCTGCTGCTTTGAGATGGAATGTCCTATAGATACAATTAAGTCTATGTGGTCTAATATGTCACTTAAGGCTTGTGTTTCCTTATAAATTTTTTGTCTGGAGGATCTTTCCATTGATAAAAGTGGGGTGTTAAAGTCCCCCATTATTATTGTTACTGTTGATTTCCCCTTTTATGGCTGTTAGCATTTGCTTATATATTGTGATGCACCTATGTTGGGTGCATATATATTGACAATTGTTATATCTTCTTCTTGGATTGATCCCTTGATCATTATATAGTGTCCTTCCTTGTCTTTTGTAACAATCTTTATTTTAAAGTCTACTTTATCTGATATGAGAATTGCTACTCCAGCTTTCTTTTGATTTCCATTTGCATGGAATATCTTTTTCCATCCCCTCACTTTCAGTCTGTATGTGAAGTGGGTCTCTGGTAGACAGCATATATACGGGTCCCATTTTTGTATCCATTCAGCCAGTTTATGTCTTTTGGTTGGAGCATTTAATCCATTTACATTTAAGGTAATTATCAATATGTATGCTCTGATTGCCATTTTGTTAATTGTTTTGAGTTTGTTTTTGTAGGTCTTTTTTCTTCCCTTTCTCTTTTGTTCTCTCTTCTTGTGGTTTGATGACCCATTTTAGTGTTGTGTTTGGGTTGCTTTTTCTTTTTTTTGTATGTATCTATTGTAGTTTTAGGTTTGCTGTTTCTATAAGGTTTTGCTATGCAGTCTATGTATGTCCAAAGTGGTTTTAAGTTGCTGGTCTCTTTCCTGCCTACAGAAATTCCTTTAACATTTGTTGTGAAGCTGGTTTGGTGGTGCTGAATTCCCTTGGCTTTTGCTTGTCTGTAAAGCTTTTGATTTCTCCATTGAATCTGAATAAGAGCCTTGGTAGGTAGAGTATTCTTGGTTGTACATTTTCCCCTTTCATCACTTCAAATATATCATGCAGAGTTTCTGCTAAAAAATCAGCTGATAACCTTATGGGGATTCCCTTGTATGTTATTTGTTACTTTTTTCTTGTTGCTTTTAATATTTTTTCTTTGTATTTAATTTTTGTCAGTTTGCTTATGTGTCTCAATGTGTTTCTCCTTGGGTTCATCCTGTATGGGACTCTCTGCATTTCCTGGACTCAGTGAGTATTTCCTTTCTCATGTTACGGAAGTTTTTGGCTATTATATCTTCAAATATTTTCTCAGGCCCTTTCTTTTTCTCTTCTCCTTCTGGGACCCCTATAATGCAAATGTTGGTGCATTTAATGTTGTCCCAGGGGGTTCTTAAACTGTCCCCCTTTCTTTTCATTCTTTTTGCTTTATTCTGTTCTGTGGCAGTGATTTCCACCACTCTGTCTTCCAGCTCACTTATTCGTTCTTCTGCCTCAGTTATTCTGCTATTGATTCCTTCTAGTGTATTTTTCATTTCAGTAACTGTATTGTTCATCTCTGTTTGTTCTTTAAATCTTCTAGCTCCTTGCTAAACATTTCTTATATCTTCTCGACCTCTGCCTCCATTCTTTCTCCAAGAATTTGGATCATCTTTACTATCATAACTCTGAATTCTTTTTCAGGTAAATTGCCTATCTCCTCTCCGTTTAGTTGTTCTTGTAGGTTTTTATCATGTTCCTTTGCTTGCAACATATTTCTCTGTTGTCTCATTGTGTCTAACTTTCTGTGTTTGTGGTCTTTCTTCCACAGGCTGCAGGATCATAGTTCCTCTTGCTTCTGGTGTCTGGCCCCTGGAGGGTGAGGTTGGTCCAGTGGCTTGTGCAGGCTTCCTGGTGCAAAGGACTGGTGCCTGCCCTCTGGTGGCTGGAGCTGGGTCTTGTCCCTCTGATTGGCACAGCTGTGTCAAGGTGTGTGTTTTGAGGTGGCTGTGAGCTCAATATGACTTTAGGCAGTCTATCTGCTGATGGGTGGGGCTGCATTCCTGTCTTGCTGGTTGTTTGGCCTGAGGAGTTCCAGCACTGGAACCTGCAGGTTGTTGGGTGGGGCTGGGTCTTCATGCCAAAACGTGGACCTCTGGGAGAGCTCACTCTGATTGATATTCCTTGGGGCTTCTGCTACCAGGGTCCTTGCCCTCATGGTGAACTACAGTTGACCTTCGCCTCCCCAGGAGGCCCTCCAAGACCTCTAGGTAGGTGTAGCATATGTTCCTATGGAGGTACTGCTTTGTGCTGGGTCCCAGTGCACATGAGACCTTGTGTGCACTCTCCAAGAGTGGAGTCTCTGTTTCACCAGTGTGAAACTTCTGCACTGAAGCCCTGCTGGCCTCCAAGGCTAAATTCTCTGGGGGGTTTTCCTCCCAATATCAGACCCTCAGACTGTCTTGGAGGGCTATTTTTATGTGGGAACATACCTGTGTAGCCTGAATGGGTTTAATAGTTTTTGATATTAGGGCTGTTTTTATTATTGATGTCTGCCACATCTTTCCTTAGTGTATGCTGGCCATTAGCTCCTTGATGGGAGGTGTGACTGATGTTGTGGTGACCAGAGCCTGTACTGGATATTGAGCAGGGCCTCCCCTTTACTCTGTGGCTTTCACTACCCTGTCAGATGTGGAGTATCCTCTAGTTGTTGGAGTAGAGGTCCCCCAGATCTGTTTCTTAGCTGTATTTCTGATCTGCAGTGTGAAGTAGGCAGGATTGGGGCACTTCCACTGGGAGGGAAGCCACTGAGTATTCCTCCTCTGGAGGTGTTCACCTTTAGGTGGGCTCTACTGTGTCTCCTTTCACCTGTTGTGTGAGCTCTCAGATTACACTGTTGTTGGCACTGCTCTTGGGCCCACCTTAACCATGGGTATGCTGGCAATTGGCCTTGGTGTCTCTCAGACATTGTTTTCTTTTCTTTTTTTTTATTACTTATTTATTTATTTATTGGCTGCATCAGGTCTTAGTTGCGGCACATGAGAGCTTTCATTGCAGCATGTGGGCTCTTCATTGTGGTGCGTGGGCTTCTCTCTAGTTGCAGTGTGTGGGCTTCTCTCTAGTTGCAGCACATGTGCTCCAGTGCACATGGGCTCTCTAGTTGTGGTGCATGGGCTCCGGAGGGCACGGGCTCTGTAGTTGTGGCACATGGACTTAGTTGCCCTGTGGAATGTGGAATCTTAGTTCCCCAACCAGGGATCGAACCAGCATCCCTTGCAATGCAAGACTGATTCTTAACTGCTGGACCACCAGGGAAGTCCCTCATATGTTGTTTTCACCAGGCCACTAGTGTAGATCCACTGAAGTCACATCCCAGAATTGCAGTAATCATGGATCTGGACCCATTGTGGGAAACATGGGGGCAGCTCAGACTCTGGCCTGGCCCAACCCTCACATATATGTGCCCACAAAGTCTATAGCTGCTAAAGCTAGACCTGTCTTGGCTGCAGGAGCACTCGTTAGATGTTCTGTAGGTGCTGAGTTTACAAAGCCAGTTGTGGGTGTGTCAATTCATAATTTGCGAAGCTGCAAGGAGACATTTCAGCTTTTCTTCCTTAGTTGCATGGTCCCTGGGATTCAGCTGTGGTTTTCAGCCCCACCTCTGCATGTGGGCCACCCACACGGATCTGCTCCCGAGGCTGCTCTGGTACACACAAGTCTGCCCCATAGAAGAGGGGGCGCAGAGCTGGTGATGACCAGGGTTGCGAGAGTGCCCACTGCAGTGGGATGGGGTGCTGCTGAGGAGGTGGCGGCTGCCAGCGTCATGGGAGCCCTGACAGTGATGGGTGCGTGGGGGAGCGGGTGGCCACGGGCATGAGAGAGCCGGCCGTGGTGGGGACAGGGCATGAGGGGGGTGGTGGCCGCTGTAGGCGTAAGAGAGCTGGCTCTGGCGGGAGCCCTTCCTAATACCCAGAGAGGCAGGGACCTGCTTGTGGGGAGAGAGGCTGCAATTGCAGCCCCACCCCTTGCGCATCACTCAACAATAGTGCTTTTCTTCTATGGCGGTAGGGGTTTCCTCCACAAGCATTCCTAGTTCCGGATTTCCTCACTTCCGCCCCCTCAGGCTGTCTCTTCGCAGCCAGCAGTCCTCTCCCCAGGTTTGCTCTCCAAACCCCATGTTCCAGCACTCAGCCCCCATCCACACAGGCAGACATGCAGGGCTTAGGCACAGGGCATGCATCTTAGGCATCTTAGGCTGGGGCATGCAGGACTGTGGCATGCATCTTAGGCATCTTAGGCTGGGGCATGCAGGGCTGTGGCACGGACCATCTGTGTAGGTCTCACTCTGCCCTGCCTGCCACAGACTGGTGGCTGCTCTCTCCTCCGATAGCCCCCGAAGCTACCCTTCTTTCCCAGCTGATCTCCCTGTGGGTGAGCGGACTTCACCAGATACAGGAACCTGTCCTCTCCTTCAGCTTCACCCCCTCCCTAGGGGCACAGGTCCCATCATGCTTCCTCTCCTCTTCCTTTTCCCTTCTTATTTCTTTCATCCTATCCAGTTAAGTGGGGATCTTTCTTATCCTTTTAGGAGTCCATGTCCTCTGCTAGTGTTCAGCCAGTGCTCTGTGAGAATTGTTCCATTTGTAGATATATTCCTGATGCATTTGTGGGGAGAGATGAACTCCACTTTCACCTACTCCTCCACCATCTTGACTTCTCCCTGATTGATTTTCTTATGTTGAACCACCCTTGTATTCCTGGGATAAATCCTACTTGGCCATAGTGAATATCCTTTTAATGTGCTGATGGATTTGACTTGCTAATATTTTGTCAAGGAGTTTTGCATCTATATTCATAAGGGGCATTTGTTTAGAATTTTATTTCCTTATGTCTTTATCTGGCTTTGGTATCAGAGTAATCTGGCCTTATAGAATCATTTAAGAAGTGTTCCTTTTTCTTGAACTCTTTGGAAGACTTTGAGAAGGATTGATATTAATTCTTTTTTAAATGTTTGGTAGAACTCACTGTTGAACCCCTTTGATCTAAGACTTTTCCTTTTTGGAATGTTTTCAATTACCGATTCAATCTGTTTACTTGTAATAGGTCTGCTGAGTTCTTCTGTTGGAGTCTGTTTGGGTAATCTGTGTTTTTCAAGAAATTTTTCCATTTGTACTAGATAATCTAACTTGCTGACATACAATTGTTCATAGTATTTTCTTATAATCCTTTTTATCTCTATAAGGTAGGTATTATTGTCCCTATGTTCATTTCTGATTTTAGCTATTCACATCTTCACTCTTTTTGTTTTGTTTTGGGTTTGTTTTTGTTTTGTTTGTTTGGCTTTTTGCCTTGTGCTTTGTCAAGTCTGTTGATCTTTTCAAAGAATCAACTTTTGCTTTCATTGGTTTTCTCTATTGTTTTTCTATTCTCTATTTTGTTTATCTCCTCTAGTCATTATTATTTCCTTCCTCCTGCTAGGCTTGGGTTAGTTTGTTCTTCTTTTTGCTAGTTCCTTAAGGTGTAAAGTTAGATTATTGATTTGAGATTTTCTTCTTTTTTAAGAACCATTGTACAATTATATGGGTTTTGATAAATGCATATGTCTTATATCCATTGAAGTGATAGTGGTATCACTAAATCCCTCACCTGTCCTTGGGGTGATAGTAAGATCTCTTGGTTCTCCATCTGTACATTCAGGTGATCATGGTATCACTTGAATCCTCATTGTACTTTTGGTTGAGAGTAGTATCATTTGGTTCTTTAGCCCTGTGCATTAGGGCTATGCAAGATCTCACTACTTAGTTTAGGGTGCTATAACATTGTACTCTCCAAACCACATTACTGTCTTGAAGCAATTTTATAAGTGGGAGAGACATTTCCCACAAAGAGACAATGGCCTTAATATTAAAATCTATGACATCATAGTCCTGATAGCCCAAACACCTGACTCAAGTCCATTTACATGACAGTAAATTCATCTTGTTCTGGAGATTATCTGTGGGACATTGGTTGACAATCTACAGATTTTTACAAGTAGCCACAAGTCAGAGGTATACAAAATAAATTTTGCTGGTGGAAAATCATGGTTCAAGGAGGGGATCGAATCTCAGAAGTGTCCTGCTGCTGCACAGCACCCAGAAGCACCCCAAGGACAGTGACTCTGGAATTTCAGTTGAAGGTGTTGGTCTGAGGAAGCAGGGTGAAAGGCCTGCTGTGTGAACTTGCACTTGTTACCTGTCTTTGGTGAGCTGCCCACCTGTTCAGTGTTTCTAGAAAACAGATGCAATTTCATTCTAGGTGAACACATCAGCACCCCTGCCCCTTGACTTTGAAGTCACATCTTGGGGAGCCCTCCCTGGCAGGACCTGGAGCTCCTCTGGTTCCAGCAGCCCCTTGCACACCTCACTGTGTGGGGCTGCCTGTTTGCAAGTCCAACTTCTCCCCAGCCTGGGAGCTGGGGACTCCATGAGAGCCACAACCCAGCCAGAGTCTGATTGGGTTCTTTCCCCCATAGTGTAAGAGACAGATTGCTGGGAGCTGTAGCTGCTTCCCGTGGAGCCAGGCCAGCCGGGCCTCAGTGGAGGTTGCACAGGGGCTGGACACTGACTGTTCAGCAGCTGACTTTCCAGTTGACACCTCTTCTGAGTCAAGGAGACTCGCCAGCCAGATTCTGATCTGCCCACTCCTGGCTGTGTGACCTGAGGCAGTGATGCCTCCGCTTTGACCTCAGACCCCTCCCCCACCTGCAAAATGGGGTCAATGATGATGTAAGACAATGCACTGGAAGTGTTTAGTGCACAAGAAGAGCTTAATGATCATCAGCCCCCACCGAAGCCTGCTGGGAGAAGTGCAGGGAGGGAGCCCCCCTCCAGGCCAGGCTGAGAAACAGCCCCAGTCTCTCCAGGGACCAGGCCTTGTAGACGTTGGGCTGCAGGGGTCCTAGGTGGTGTGTGCAGTGGGACAGACCCTGGCTCCTGTGTGGCCTCCGCCCCGGCTCTGTGGCCGCTCTGCACCTCAGTGGTCTCTGCTGTGTTTACCTCACAGACCCTTATTGGTGGGGAAGCAGATGATCAGTGTTCCCACTTTCCCTCTGTTTTGCACACAGTAATAATCATAACAGTAGTAGTCATGGCCAGCCAGCCTCACACAGTGCTGTCCAGATTCCAGGCCCCACTTTGAATCCCCTTAACACATGTTATTTTACTTAATTGGCACAAACCCTATGAGGCAGAAGCAGATATGTTTTCATTTTCAGATGAGGACATGGGCTCAGGGAGATGAAGGCCCTTGCCTGGGGTCTCACAGCTACCACTTTTGAGCCCCTGGGGCCAGCAGAATCTTTGTTCACACCTTGGTCCCTCAGTCAGCAACAAATATGAAGATCCAGATGAAGAAAACCAGGCTTGGAGAGGTCAGGAGACCTCCCCATGTGGGGCCAGAGAGAACAGATGGGAGTGATTGGCTGGGACTAAAGCTGGAAACCCATTCTACAGACTGCAGAAAAGAGCCATCACTGCATTCAGGCTGCTGGGGGTCTCATGTGGTCAACCCCACGGCAGCAGCAGTAGCTATAATGGTGACAGCAGCTCCTGCACCTGCCATGTGCTGACCCAGCACAATTCTGAAGGCTCTCTCAATGCCTGCACTACCTCCAGGGACAATATCCTCAGGCCCAGTCTCCCCTTGCCCTATGATGGGTCCACTCTGAGTCTATGGGGTGAGTGTGCTTGATGGGGAAAGTCTGAGGCGTGTGTGCTGGGGAGGACCCACGGTTGGGAAAACAGGTGTGGGGAGGGCACTGCCTCCCTGGCCTGTCCCTCTGTACCAGCTCTGTGCTCTCACATGGGGAATAGCAAGTCCCAGGCTCAAGTTCACACACTGACCCTCCCACTTCCTGTGTGAACTTGGCCACCCACTTCACATCTCTGTGCCTTGGTTTCCTCATCTGTAAATGGGGACAACACAGCTCAAGTAAAACTGCCATGCCACACCAGGGGCTCAGTTACTGTGGGCATCTGTTAGCTATCATGGAACTGAGTTCAGAGGGCTGTGACAGGCCCATGGTCACATAGTAGGCAGATGGTAGACCAGGAATCTTGCCCAGGTCAGTCTAGAGTGATCATAACTCCCTTTGATCCAGGCCAGGCCAACTGTGTTCAAAGTACTTTGTATAGATTACATTATGTAATCCTTACAATGGACTGAATTGTGTCCCCAGAACCATTTGTTGAAGCCCTAACCCCCAATGTGATGGTGGTGCTAGAGGTGGGGTCTTTGGGAGGTAATTAGGTTTAGATGAGGTCATGAGGGTGGGACTCTCATGATGGGATTAGTTCCCTTATAAGAAGAGGAAGAGACAGGAGACCAAACACATGATCCCAGGAAAGGCCATGTGAGCACATAGCAAGAAGGCGGCTGTCTGCAACCTGGAAGATGATCTTTACCACAACCTGACCATACTGGTTCTCTGATTTCAGACTTTAGCCGCCAGAACTGTGAGAAATAAAGTCTGTTGTTTAAGCCCCCTGTCTGTAGTATCTTGTTATTGCACCTGAGCTAAGACAATGCTTGTAACAACTCTTTGAGGTAGGTATCATTTTTTAATTTTCATTTATTTTATATTTTTTACTGTTCATTTTATAGATAAGAAAACTGAGGCACAGGAGAGAAGCAGACATTGGCCCTGGTTGCACTGCTCATAAGTGCGGAGCCAGGGACTTACACCGAGGCCATGCGTCCTGGCTCTGGTGTCCATGCAGTGCGCCTGGAGAACGGAGTTGCTGACCCACGTTGACAGTAGAGTTCAACCGTGCTCGCTAGTACAGGTTTGGCAAGTGAGTTAGAAAGAGGCACTAATGTTTGTCAAATTAACTGATGTTAAATATTTAAAATGTAAATGATTAAGAGTGTCAATCATGCATGTTTACGAGCGTAATTGTCATCAGGAATGGAGAATGATTTTGGGCTGGGGGTTCCAGTCTGAGCTCTGAGTAAATGGTTGCTGTCTGCGCCTTGGTCCCCTTGCCCATAAGATGAGCATCTGACATCGCCCCATAGACATGACGTAACAGCTGGACGAGCTGGTGGGAGAGGCACCACAGCACTGGCACACAGCCCCCGAAAATTGTGACTGACAGTGACATCCCCTGGCCCGACCCCTCCTCGGCATCTTCTCTAGGCTGCTGCCCCGGAGGCCTGAGTGTACCAGGACCTGGGTTGTTTGGGTGTGGGGAGGCCTGCCCCTCTTCCTTCCTAATGGGGGTACTTTGTTCTGGAGAAAACAGCCAGTTGGGCTGCCCCATGGGGAACTTGTAGCTTTAGCTGACTCTGGCCCCCATCCTTCCCTCTTGGGGTTCCAGAGATCTTCCTAATGCAGTCCAAATCCCACCCCACTCCTCTGCCTACTCACCTGACCCTTTCCCCACCTGCAACTTGACCACCCCCACCCTAGGACCCTTCAAGAACATCTTCCTTCCCGGCCACTCTTCTCCCCTCTGGGCTCCTGTAGATCTCTCACCAGCCCACCTGGCTCATAGCCCACTGCCTGCGGCATATCTAACACCCTACCTGTGTGACCCTGGCAGTCCCCTCCCTCCTATAGCCCACATTTCCTACCTGTATGATGGGGCTGACAATGAAAATACCTTCCCGAGTTACTTCTGCCTCACAGAGGCCTACAAAGTGGTGGGCGGCTCTTGGAAGGGGGGAGTTCCCTGCTGTGTGACCCTGGGCAAGCTAGTGAGCCTCTCTGTGCCTCAGTCTCCTCCTCTTGTAAAGTGAGGGTGATGGGAATGCCTACCTCACAGGGATTTTCTGAGGATTAAATGAGCTACTACACATAAACTGGGCCCAGTGCCAGCAAGTAGCAGGTGCTACGTAAGTATTTGCTTTTATCTGGTTGTGGCTGATTAGCTCTGGGAAGAGGGAATGTCAGGATTTACCTCCTCTCCCTGAACCACACCCAGAAATGGGTAGTCGCTATCTCTCACTCACCAGAGAGCCCAAGTGCCCAGCGTCTGTCCGCCAACAGAAGGGCCTCCTGGGCCGGCCTGGCCCCTAGTGAGCCTGTCCTGGCATCTGGGCCACCGTATCCTGGGTGGTGAGCGTCCTAGGCCACAACTTCCCAGCCCCCTCCGCTGCACCCAGCAGTGCCCCGCATTCGTCCTCCACCCAGCCTCGGGGCCATACCTGCTCTGGGATGTGGAGGAGGAGACCTCACTCTAAACTTTGGGCTCAAACACCATCCTGCAGTGACCAGCTGGGCAAGCTCAGCCACCCCTCCCTCAGGGCACCAGTCTCCCTCTGCCAATGGCCTTGCCAGTCCCAGGGTGGAGGGACCCACCAACTTCACACAGTAGGCACTCAAACTGGACAATCACCAGCAGATGTGTTGTTCCCGCACTGCCCCACCTCCCCGGTCTCCTGCCCTCCTGCCCTTGTGCCCCTTCCCCACCCTGCCCCTGCGTGTCCCCTCTGCCATGGGGAGCGGCTGGTGGTTGTGTCTGAGTAATTTGGGCCCCTGTTTAAGGAGAGGAAGCAATAATAGCAGCCGTAATTGTCCAAATTACTGCTGCCCCTTCGAGCATGACATCTGCCTGATGACGGCGGATGGAAACCTGACCCAGGCAGTGGGTACTGTGTGGCCTGGGGAGCAGAGTCCCTAGTGCTGGCCCTGCTAGGCTGGTGGAGCACCTGGCCTGGACCCCTCAGCCTCTGCAAAAGGGGAGAGCCCAACTCATCTCAGGGCGGGGGTGGCAGGGTGGTAACCACACAATAAGTCAACAAATGCTTACTGAGCACCTGCTATGTGCAGGGCCCAGCTCAGGGCACAGGCGAGGCCAGCACGGCAGCCCTTGAGACCCTGGCCTCCAGATCAACATAGAGGGAGAGCTGATGCAGCTGTGAGCCCCGGCGGGGCATGCCCACTCCTTCCAGAGAGTCGATGTCTCCTTGCTTTTGGAGTTTCCTTTTTGAGAATGTGTGAGGGGATGGGGTGAGAGGTGGGGGCCAGGGTCAGAGGGCACTGTGGGACCCTTTAGGGATGGTGGGGTGAGAGGTGGGCTTGGGGGTCTGGGGGTCAGAGGAAGCTTTGGGCCTGTTGGGGGGATCTTCCAGGCCCAGGTTGACTGGAGGGTGAGCAGGCTTCAGCTGGGGAGAGGGTCCAGCAGTGGGGAGAGGAGGGACGAGGCTGGCAAGGGCAGATGGACAGGCAGATGAGGCTGGAGAGGAAGGAGGAATCTGATCATTATGGGTAAATGCGTCAGGCTGTCAAAGTGGGTTTTGCTGCTGTCTGTGTTTAGCAGGGTCTTGATATGATTCAGCGAGCATTGCAGAAACCGCGAAGGCTCCTCTGCACAGAGTGGTGGGGACAGGAAGGCTGGGGCCTGCACTGGGGAAAGAGAGGTGGTGGCCATGGGTGGGCAGGTGCTCAGACTTCAGGACTATCCCACCCTTGCTCTTCGCCCCACTTATGCCTCTCAAGTTTTCCACAGTGATGAGGGGTCCCCAGCCCCCCATTTGTTCAGCCAGACTGCTGGTGTTCTCCAAGAAGCTGACATGTAAGGCCTTTATTTGGGGGCTGACTCCAGGAAACACCAGTAGGGTGGGGAGGCACAGCAGGGAGGGGACAGTGACAACCAAACATGTGGCGTCGCACTTAGCCACTGGGGACAGGATCTCCAGCACCACTGTGGACTGTGCCCCCACCGGGTGAGGACGCAGTGAGTGTCCAGTGCCTCCCAACAGGAGGGCTGCTCGGACATCCTCTCACCTGCCCTTCCCTCCCACACAGGTTGGAGACCCACAGACTAGAGAATAGAGACTGCTTTGGGGAGGTCCTGGATGGGGGAGAGGTGGGGTATCTGTCATTTGGTACGTTGAACTGTCATTTGTATTTTGAACTATATATTGAGTTATCTATTAAAAATTAAGGACAAACAAGACAGCCCCTCTTCACCTCTTGCTTTGATCTCTCCCAAAGGCCAGAGACACCTGATGTACCTGGAATCCAGGTCAGAGATGCCTGGTGTACCTGGCATCCAGCTGGGCAGTGTGGGGCTCTGCCGTTACCGAGCTCACTCAGTCGTGACCTCCCTGGAGGACACAGGGCACGAATATGGCTGAAATGTCTGACCCTCCCCTCAGAAGGATCTGAGGGTCGGCAGGCCCAGGAGCCCCTGGTCATGAGATTTCATGGGTCTACAACCTTAAAAATGTTAGGGAGAAACCGAACATGGCTATGCACTGAGTCGTGAAGCAAGGACCCACTGCCATTTGTTACTACAAAGAGCAGGCGTCTCAGCATCCAGAACAGTACTTTCCAAGAAAGGACAGGGTAATGTATTTGGGGTTTGCCAGGGGAACCAGCTCCCATGGCTTAAGGAAAAAGGAGTGGGCCAGTCCAGGGCTAAGCCAGGAGATTGCTTTAGGCCCAGCAGTTCCTGCGACATCCTACTTCCCAGCTCCCTCCCACTGGGTTGTCTCCACGCTCAGGCAGGATCTTCACGCTCCCCCAGGCCCCTCCTTTATTTGCAAAAACTCAGACTCACTGAGAAGATGGAGCTGGGTGTCCTGAGGTCTGAGAGGAAGGAAACAAAGGTGGCTTTGGGGCAAGGAGAGAAGGTGAGAGTCTAGGAGACGGGGTGGTGAGGACCCCTCACCCAGCTCTGCAGGAGGTGGGAGCCTGTCTCTCTTATCTAGATGGCCAGGCCAAGGGGGCAGGAACCATGAGCTTCTCAGGGGTCAACAGAGGGTCAGTGTCCCCCCACTAAGGACTAGAGGGGCCTTGGCACCGCTGCTGCTGGGGATCCCAATGCTGAGCCTGGCCCAGTGGGTGAGGCTCAACATTAGGCTCAGGATGGTAAGAAAAAGCTAACGAACATGCTATTTCTTCCTCTCTGAGTGGCTTATAACCAATCTCTCCATCTGCTTTTTCAGAAAACTCTGAGTTCCACGTGGGACCTTGCCTGGCACCTGGAGAGGCAAATCAGTGCTGTTGATCAAATACTAAATCACTTCTGATTTCCTTTTCCAGAGGGCTTCTCTATGCATTAAGAAGGTACTTCGTGTTTGCCGGCCAAGGGGCAGGTGTGGGGTTTGCAAAGAGTTCTATACCTAGAGCCAGATGCACACATGTTTGAATCCCAAATCCCGCTCCTTTGCTATCTTGAGCAGATCTGTTCACTTCTTATGCCTCAGTTTACCCCTCCAGAAAATGGGGATTTGATGCTGGGGTTGCAAGGCTGCCGTGAAGGCATGATGAGTCCACTGGCCTTGCATGGGCCTCAGGCTCTCGCTGCAGCGCACGGCCCTCCAGCAGCAGGCCTGGGGGCCTCCGCCCTGTGGGTCCACTCACTACCGCCCCGGCAGCCTGTTGCATGTTGCCTGACCCTTATGTTCAGGGGTGGCCTGGGGATTGCCTGGAGCTGCAGGGTCACAGGCTCATGGACCAGGAGGGCGCTAAGACATCAGGATGGAGGGCAGGCTGAGTAGGCCCCAGGTGCTGGCTAGAGAGAGGGCGCCAGGCCTGCGAGGCTGAACGCTGAGTACAGGAGGGCCTGTACTCAGGCCTCTGAGCCACTGCATTGGGAGCGATGGCACCGCTTGGCTGGGCACCCTGAGGAAGCTGGGCTTTCCTCGGACCTGAGCTCAGGTAGTCACTTGAGGCTCTGCGAGGGGTGCTCTGCCTCCCATTAACCCAGTTGTAGACCCCACCCCACATGCCCCATGCCCCCCAGAGACATGGCTCTGAGCAGATTAGCAAGTCCCCAGAGTCGCAGAAAGGTTGTCCTAATTCCTTCAAAGGACGGGGTGCTGAGGCTGACTCGGTTGGAAAGGGGGCCCTGAGCCGTGCCCAAGCCTCCGACCCCTGCACTCCCTCTCAAGCTTGGAACCTGCTAAAAGCAGCCGCTTCCTCAGGCCACTTGCTAAAAGCCCCAGGTCCTTCCGGCCGCGCAGCAGCTGGGGCCTCAAGAAGAGCATAAAAATGTCTGGATGACACTTTTCACCTTTATTATATACAGAGGCCCCTCATCTCCTGCCTTTCAAGAGGGCCTCTTCGATGGGCTGCTGCGGGGGCGGCCACTCAGAGGCCGTTTATCTGCAGGGAGGAATGTCTGTGAGACCCGTGGCAGAATGGAGCCTCCTTGGCCCATCCATCACCACCTGCCCGGGAGCCCCTCACTGTGCTGTGTAGTGGGGGAGCCTGGGAGATGCAGAAGCCTGCCCAGGCCTGTGTCTAGCCCCAGCAGGGGGGTTCCTGCAGCCTGACACCAGGGGCTCCCAGCCTGCCTGGGTCCAAGTTAGGCCAGGCCTGCCTCTGGGAGCAGGGGCATTAGAAATGAGCCAACCAAGGGAGTGAGATCTTTGCCCACTCAGCCCAGCTGGGGAAGAGCCAGGGGAGAAGGAGGTCCAGAGCAGGGCCAGGCCGGAGAGCAGTGAGGGACCTTTGCGGGTGTGGCATTGAGCACGCAGGGCTCTGAGTGCCAGGTAGAGCCCAGGTCCCTGGGCCAAGACACTTGCCAGGGTGCTACACGTACTCACATGGGGAGAGTCTCTTCAGTGTCCCAGCCTGGAACCCAGCTCTGTTTTATACAAAAACATAGAGTGTCTTTTTCATGGTTCTGATGTATTCTGAATTTTTCAAGAACGCAATGCCTGTGTGACCTAAGGGACTGTCACACTGCACTGTATAAAGCATTCCCAGGTGCTGCTCACCTTTGTAGGAAACTGCAAACCAGAGTGTGCCTGGCTCTGAGGGCCCACCCAGCCCCTCCCCATCCTGCCCATCCTGCCCTTCACAGCTGCATCACGCAGACGTGTGTTCATAACCAAGCGGCTACTCCCAAATTTCACATAGATAACAACAGTGTTGGCAGCCCACGCAGCTGAATACTCTCTTCACGCCAGTTTGTACTTGCGGCATCACGCACCATCTGGGTGCCTCCTGGTGTTGTGTGCTGTAGCCAGGCCTCCTACACATTTGTATGTTAAAACACACATTTAAAAACATTAGATCAATTTCCTTTATGTCTCCTTCCATTGCAGGTGAGGCATTATATGGAGGTTTGAAATGATGTGTTTGTGGAGGCTGTGTTGTTTACTGATTGTACCCCAGGATGCTAATGGTTGCCACGAAATACATCAGGAGCTGGGGTGCTGGTTCTGGCCAGGCAGGTGGTGCCTGCTGAAGGTCCACAGCCTCCTCCCCATGGCTGTGCTCCCTAGGCAGTTCTTGGGCCTTGGCAGACAATGGCTATGGCAGTTGCCCACACATCTGTCCTGTGCCTCCTGGGTCACTTGTCCCAGCTGTGGTGCCATCTCCCACTCACCCACTCCAGAACTGCAGCCCCCAGCAGATTACCACACCAGTTCCATAGTCTGTAAAAGGAGATGCGTTCACAATGCAAATGAAGCCTATGGGTGTTCCATCTGGGTGGAGGAAACAGGAGTCACAACAGCAATGATAATATGGCCCTTGGATGCTGACGCATGCTGCCCGCTGGCTCACGTACTAAACAATATTTTGGTGCACCTGTTATGTGTCAGAGCTTGTTCCAGGTAGAAGACACACATGTAAGAAAAACAAGCCCAAGTCCAATGCCATAAGGTGATGTCCCAAAAGGAGTATCTAGACAGAAAACAGACCATTTTGGAGAGAGAAAGAGAGCTATGAAGAGAGTAATACAGGTCATGGCCCGGCATACAGAGGGCTCTAGCTCAGATGGTCCAGGAGGGCTTCTTGGGGTAGTTGTTGTTTGTCAGAGTTGTGTGACACGTACTGGAGCTGGGATTCACACAGCACTCAAAGCAATGGTGGAGAGTAGCAGCTGTTTCCTATCTGGGTGCTGGGCTAGGGGTTCTGCCGTGTCTCATGGGCACAATGTGGCTGCCAGCACTCTAGACAGCAAGTGCACACAGGACCACAGCAAAGGCAGGGATGTGGAGTATATGCGAGGGAGGCTGGGAGTGGCAGTTGGAAAGGTCCCTCTCATCTTCTCAGGGAGGATAAATCCTCTCAGACACCCCTTCCTCAGGGAGCTCTCTCTACATCTCATTGACGAGAACTGCGAGAACTGACTGCCCTCTCCTGCCCTGCTTCACTGCAAAGTGAAGTGAGGGTCTGGCTCTTTCTCACTTACGGTGAGAGTGGAGGGAGAGAGGTGGGGCTAGGTGTGGGGGGTCAGCTAGCCTGTCCCATAGCAGGACTTCTCAGAACCTGCTCCTCTCTCTCCCTCCCTCCTTTCCTATCTATCATCTATCTATCTGTCTATCATCTATCTATCCATCTATCTATCATCTACCTATGTATCTCTCTATCTGTCATCTCCCTCACTTGGCTCTAGCTGAGCCATCCTTTTCACTGTTCCTTGAACCTCCCCGGGCTGGCCTTGCCCCCAGGGTCTTTGCATGTGCCGTTCCCCAGAGCACTCTTCCCCGCATGTCTGTCCATGTAGCCCCCTCCCCACCCCCTCAGGTCTTTGTTCCGAGCCCTCTTCTCAGCAAACCCCCTCCCCATCCAATCCCAACACTCCCCCAGGGTCACCCTGGGCATAAGCACGACACGCTGCTGCCGCTCGTGCTCACAGCGTGGAGCCTGGCACGTGGTAGGTGCCCAAGAATTCATTCATTCCTTTATCCATTGATTCAAGAAACACTGATTAGCGATGACAGGGGAGGTGGAGGTCATTAAAATCCCTCAAGAGCTCTGCGTCTGGTGCGGAAGACAGCCTTGTAAACAGACCATCACAGCCGTGAGGTAAGTGCTGGGATGGGGGTGGGGGCGGGGGGCAGAGAGGCTGCCACGTGAAGCCCAGTGAGCTGAAAGGGACTCGCACTGGCTCAACACAGAGACGGGCGCACCCCGGGTGCCAGGCCAGGAGGCAGGAGGGGACTCAGCATCAGCACCCTTCTGGGTCTTCCGCGCCCGGTGCAGGGCTGTGGTGACAAGCCGGTGGGAGTGGGTGGGTGTACCGTCACCTCTGTTTCTCCCTATGTGCAGAGATACCCAAGGTGGCACTGGCCTTGTCCAAGGTGCCAGAGTGCCCGCATGAGGCAGATGGGCCCTGGCACGTGTCTGTGGACGACCATTTAGTGGCAAGCCTCCAGCTCAGGTGTACCAGGTGCATTCCCGGCCTCCCCTCCTCTCCAGCTCCCTAAGCCCTCTGTTTACACAAGCAGCAGCAAGCAATACAAATCACCTGCCTCCACTAATGGACGGCCCTGCCTGCTGAGGCCCCTGAC
Organism: Balaenoptera ricei; assembly: GCF_028023285.1. Lineage (NCBI taxonomy): Eukaryota > Metazoa > Chordata > Mammalia > Artiodactyla > Balaenopteridae > Balaenoptera > Balaenoptera ricei. The sequence goes on from NC_082644.1 coordinate 25,845,777, forward strand.
AGCTGCGAGATGCTTTCGGGAAAAGCTTTTGACATTAGGGTGCAATCTCCTGCTCAAAGCCCCCACCCCCACCCCCACCCCCACCCCCAGCCTGGCTGCTGGCGGGACAGTAAGTGCAGACTCACACAAAGGACGCTTCGAGAACAAAACACCGCAGGAGGATCTGGTTCTGGAGGCACCAGGGTTGTCCTTTTCCTGTGGACATGGACATCAAACAGCCCCACCCACACAGAAGTGCTCCAACTACACCCTCTGCTGTTCTGAGAGGACAGGGAAGCCACGTGTACCCAGCTGGTTCAGTCCCAGCGCTGGCAGTGTATGGCCCTGGGGCCCTGGGAGGGTCGCACGCAGCACGGCACATCAGTTCAGGTGGCACAGGTGTGGGGCATCCTGAGGGGGATGGAAGGCGGCACCCCTTCCCAGTCCTCTGGAAACCTCTGGCTGGCTCTAGGAACAGGCCCCCATACACCAGTTTCTAGACTCCAAGCCTTGGAAGGCAGCGGGTCTGGCTAGAATTTGATATCACTCTTTGGCTCCTATTGTCTTCATGTTCCTTGTTATGCTTCCATGGACGGGTTTTACGGTGGTGGCAAAACGTCTCCTTTGAAGTAAATTATTCTGAGGAAAAGAAGGCACATCATGGAAAGGAAATTAGTTGTGCCACTGTCAAGGTGAACCGAGCCATGGCTGAGGCTGAAAGGGGTGCATGAGACATCAGCCAGTGGGCCGGGGTCCACACCTGGTTTGGGGCCCTGGTTTGTCCAAAGACCCAGCAGAAGGTCCAGCCCCTTACCTTTGTGCTGGCCGTGGGCTGCTGGCCCGGAGATCCCTCCCTCACTCTCCCCTGCCCCGAACTCCATCTCCAGCAGGAGCAAAGGAGCAGTCCCCTCCCATCTCTGCTCAGCACTGTCCTACAGGTGCCCCGCCAGCCAGGTGGTGGGACTTCCAGCAGGCACTGATCTGCAGAGAGACCTCTCACCTCCTCCATCACCTGCACAGCCAGTTCTCTGCATTAGAGACCCTCTCTTCTAAACACTAGAGGAGCTTCCTGCTACCCGGGTTCCACCTCTGACTGTGAGCTGAGACATACGTTTCTCCCTGGCCCTGCTGACCTCTAATCTCCAGGAAGCTGTGGAGACAACACACATATACTTGTCCCTCCCAGCAGGTCCCCACGGCATTGCCTACTTGCTGGGCTGTCCTGTCCTGCAAGTTCAGTCTCTAGGCCTTCCACCTAACCTGTGGGCCACCCTGGGATTTGGGCTTCCTCTGATTTCCGTGGGTGCTTGTTTGATGTAAAGATGTGGACATAGCACGGAAACGCCCTAACACCAGGGCCAACCCCAGTGGAGCCACTTACTCACCAGATGGCCTCTGCCTCCTTCTACACCTTGGCTCTCTCTCCAGCCCTAAGACATGTCACCTGGTGAAATGGCATTGCCAGGAGGACCCACATGCACACAGCTTTTTGCTTTTTAAATAATTTCTGTCGGAAAAACATTCCCAAGAGGGGGTTACTTTGCCAAAGGATATGAGCAATTGGGGGGCTGATTCAAATGTTTTTAATGTCTCATTTGCAAATGGTTAAACAAGCTAGACCCACTTATCCTCTTGGGATCTGATGAGCAATTTTTCCCTTTATTTATTAACCACAAGTGGGCTGGTCTCTCTGTTATAAAATTCCAAGCAGTCATTAATTATTCGCAAAGACTGTAGGGTTTTGAAGGAGGTTTGGAGCCAAATGGTGGAGGAATCCATACTCCATCATGACATTTGTTGGCCCCTCACCCACCTGATGGAAACTCGGGGCCAGAATGAGAAAGGCAGGAAAGGCTTTGAGACGCTGCCTGGTGCCAACTCAGATAATTACATTTTGTATAACACCTGTATCAAGATATAATTCACACTTCATAAAATTCACCCCTTTTAAGTGTACAGTTCAGTGACTTTTAGTATTTAGAGTCATGGAACCATCACCAGTAATTCCAGAACATTTTTATCACCCCAAAAGGAGACCCCACATCCCTTAGTAGTTACTCCTAATTCACCCCCCACCCCAGGGCAACCAGTAATCTCCTTTCTGCCTCTATGCCTTTCTCTATTCTGGACATTTCATATAAATGGATCCTATAATTTGTGGTCTTTTGTGACTGGCTTCTTTCGCTCAGCATAATGTCCTCAGGGTTTATCCATGTTTCAATGCTTCATTCCTTTTTATGACTAAATAATATTCTATTGTATGGATGAACCACATTTGCTTACACACTCATCTGTTAATGGACATTTAGGTTATTACCATTTGGGGTTGTTAGGAAAAATACTGCTTGAACACTTAAGTACAAGTTTTTGTGTGGATACATGTCTTCAATTCCCCTGTATATATATGTAGAAGTGAACCTCTGGGCCATGTGATAACTACTTTTAACACTTTGAGGAACCACCAGGCTATTTGCAAAAGCAGTCGCACAATTTTCTACCCTGAACAGCAATAAGGGTCCCAATGTCTCCACATTCTCGCCAACACTTGTTATTATCTGTCCTTTTGCGCTTAGCTGTCCTAGTGAGTATGAAGTGGTATCTCACTATGGATTTGATTTGCATTTCCCTCATTGACAAATGATATTTTGCCTTTTTATTTTAGCTATGAGTTCTTTGTGTATATTGGATGTAAGACCCTTACCAGATATGTGATTTGCAAATATTTTCTCCCATTCTGTTGTTGTATTTTTACCTTCTCGATGGGGGTCATTTGAAACACAGAAATTTTTGATTTCGATGATGTCCAGTTCAGCTATTTCTCTCTTGTTGCTTGTGCTTCTCGTGTTCACATCTAAGGAACCATTGTAAAACTGAAGGTCACAAAGATTTTCTTGTATTTTCTTCAAAGAGCTTTATAGTTTTGTCTCTTACACTTGGGTCTTCGATCCATTTTGAGTTAATACTTGCATATGTGAGTCTGTACATTCTTCTTTGAAACAGTTACTTTTTCATGCCAACTCCCTGGAGTTACTACTTTCTGAGGAATGCTCATGAGGCCTGGTTTTATGTTTCTCCATCATTCACAATACTTCTGGGTTTTAGAAGATGCCTAGCCATGAGGAATGTGACATCACATCCATTATCTTCTCCCTTCCCCGCCACAACCCCGTATGAGCATGTTAATTAATCCCACTTCATGGAGTGTGTGTGTGGGGGGGTTGGGAACTGAGGCTCATGAACCGGGAGGAAGTCACCTGTCCAGAAGAACAGAGTGAGGTGAACCCATATTCTTTCCTCAAACCCTCCTGCCCCTCCTCCCAGTGAAAAGTTCTGCTCTGGAGCAGGGAACCTCCTTACCTATCAGAGTCTTCTTCCTCAGAAACCCCTATCTCCTGACTGCTTGGGATTGTTTGAATTACAGACAGTGATGGAGGGCTGGATTTCCCACATTCTCTGCTTCTTAAGCCAACAGTCTCATTTGTTGAATGGAAGGAAGGGGGAAGGAGAGAGAGGGAGGGAGGGAAGGCAGAAAGGAGGGAAGGAAAGAGGAAGGAAGGGAAGGAAGGAGGAAAGGAAGGGAGGAGGGAATGGAGGAGGGAAGGAATGAAGGAGGTTACTTCCTTAAAGCAGGAGTTGAGCTCCCCCTGGCCCCGAGTACACCATGACAACATGAGAACATGAGTTAAGCCACACAACAGGTTTATCTGGGAAGAGCCCTCTGTCCACAAGCACAGGACCTGGTGACCAAGTTTGCAGGCACAAGCAGACAGCCCAGTGGTTGTGCGGGATGGCTGAGCGCCAGGAGCCCTGGCTGGGCTCATAGTTGGTGATCATGGCAGCCGTGTGCCCCATGGGGCTCTGTGTCCATCTGTCACGCTTTGGCTGGATGGGACCCTCAGGTCTGACAGGCTAAGACTCTAAGTGCTGTTGGAGTGAAAGCAGCAAAACAACCTGGGGACCTGTTATGGACGCCTGGTAGCTGGGGTGAGTGATGGTCTCGGGGGATTGACCGGCTGTCTGCGTGTCCCATAAACATGACTTCAAGTGGCCGGGTGACGCCCATCCATCATGCCTGGAGGCCATGGCCCAGCGGCTCTCTGCAGTGGCCCAAGTTGACTCCGCTTTGGCCCCTTCCGGGTGGTGTGTGAGTTGTGCCTGACCGTTGATGACTCGTTGATGGATGGGTCCCTCCCTTGCAGAAGTACCACATCCAGCAGGCCTGGGGGACACTGCGGGCTTTAGCAGGAAGAAGCTGGGTCTGGTCAGAGGCAGAGCTGTCCTTCTAGACAGCATTCCTGAACCCTGAGAGCAGGTTGTGAAGCCAAAGGCCTCTGGGTCCACAGAGGGAACCTCCAGCTCAGCCCCACATTAGACGCTCTGGAGCGCCCAGAATTCCCCAACAACCTGCTCCCTCCCCTACTGCTAAAGCCGTGCAGCCCTTCTGAGTTCTCTGGTGTTCACAGATGGACACCAGCCACAGACTGGTGGGAAATGACCACCATGGGTCCTCCACTGGGGGGGGGGGGGGCAGTAGGAAGTAGTGGGGACTGTGGCAAGCAACACACAGACCAGCCAGGCCACTCAGGGGTCTGGATCTAGAATAGCCATGTCTTCTGATTCCTCCAGGAGAGCCCTGAATAACCCAAACACAGCCATGCCTTGCAACCTGTGGTTCTGACTATGGGCTATCAGCTAGTTCCTCCTCCTCGCATTCTGTGACATTTCCATCAGGGCTGAGGGCTGGAGAGAGGAACTTACCAGGAGCTCTGCCGGGCACAGGCAGTTGGCCACATACTCACTGCCAGCCATGCAGCAGCCCCATTGGCAGTGCCATGGCCTGACTTTAAGAGGCTCCTCAGAGAGGGGGCCTCAAACACCCCAGTCTTTTATCACACATTCTCAGCCAGTGTGGGTGGACAGCTGCACAGATTGGGCATCGCTTCTCCCCGTGGTTGTCCTTAGGGCTGCTCTTAATAGTAAGAGGGGGCTGTCCCTCTCCTTCCCAGAGGTCCCCACGCACCTCTCAGCTGGGTGTGGCATGTAACTTGGCTACTGGAATATGAGCGGAAGCAGGGTGCCCACCCGCCCCGTGCCACATCCCAGTGGCTGGGGTCCCCAGGGACAGTGACAGGCTGGTCCTCAGCACATGGTGTGACTGCTGTGCTTAGCCTTTAGATGTGGGCTTGTCTGTTACTGAACAGAGCCCAGACTGTCCTGATCCACAGACCCCTGAGACTACCTTTAGGGAGATACCTGTGCCTTCCTTCTAGCAGAATCTTCCTCGATTCCGTGGTTGTTACAGAAGCACGGGAAGCCCTCTTCCTGGATCCTATAACCTTTCCCAAACTGTCTGGGTCATAGATGGGGGTAAAATGTTTGTTGAATAATAATGACATTGTCTTCACTCAATGTCATCCCCAGGGCTGGGACCAGCCCCTACTGCACATATGGCACTAAAACTAAATCCCAAACACCCCACCTGGACCTGCCGGGTCCCTGCCAACTTCCTCAACTTCACAGTCTCCCTGCCTCACCTAGGGTGCCACCCTGGCCCCTGCACACCCATCTGGCAGTCCCAGGGCCTAAGCACAGGTTGCCCCTCCCTCTGGAACACTCTTTCTCAGTGGTTTCAGCTCACGTTTCAGGCCTCTGCCCAAATGTCCCCTCAGAGCATGCACCTCGATCCCATTTCAAGTTGCGTCTTACCCACATCATTCTTTTCTAACTTTTTATTTGGAAACCATTTAAAATTTACAGAAAAGTTGCAGGAATGAGAATGGAACAAGGAACACCGGCATAGACCTCACTTACTATTAACTTTTTATTGTTATGTATTATTGACTCTCCTTCTGTCTCTCAGACACACACAATTTGAGGGTAAGTTGCAGGCCTCGAGGAATTTCCCAAAAGTAGGGCACGCTCTTACGTGGCCATGATTCAGTTCCCACTTCAGTACATTTAACACTGATACCATGCTTTTCTCTCATCTGCCACTCATATACCATGTCCTTCATAGCGTTTCTTTCCCCTCCAACCCTCAATCCGATCCAGTGCCAGGTGTTGTTTTTGGTCACCTTTAGTTTAAAGCAGTGCCCACACCTTTTTTTCTTTTATCGTAGTGGCATTTTTGAAAAACAGAGTTTTTTTTGTGGAACACCCCTCACGTGGCTCTGTCTGAGTTTCCTCCTGTTTGGGTTCGGGTTGTATCTCTCCAGCTGGGTGTGAGTGACGTGAGGGACGTGGCCTTCTCAGGGCACCGCGTGGAGGCCCGGGCCCACCTGCCCTCTGCAGTGTGGATAAACTTGGTCACCCACCAAAGTGCTGCCCCTGTAACGTTTTGCCTCCTTGCATCTAACCCACAGTCTGTTAGAGGACTCTGTTAGAGCATGCGAACTCCCTGCTCCTTGAACAAGTTTCCACTGGATTTAGTATCTGTAGGTGACTCCCGCCTTACAAAGGCAGCGAAATGCTGATTTTCAACCTAAGCCTCCCTCCTCATTTGCCAGCTAACAGAACCCTCAGCTTTCTCCTGTAAAAAAGAGCCTCCCTCCTCCCCTGTTTATTTATCCGTTATTATAAGGATGGATCATGAATTCCTATTTTTCAGTGGCTCATAATCATTACTTTCCTTAGCTATTTTGGTGCTCGATTTGTCTCAGATTCAGCCAGTGGGAGCCCCCACAAGCTGACTCCTGTAACCTTTGTCACGCCATCATCATTCCTTCTTTTTTTGAGTACTTTTTTGACATGTAATGAACAGTCCAGGCTTATATTGTATCAACCCTGTCCCGACTTTGGAATCAGCTATATTCTGAGGAGCTGAATTCCTTTTCCTGGGCTGTGACATTAGAGACCAAGGTCTGAGCGCTGGAGGTGCTCCCAGCTCCCAGTGGCCAGCTTCAAATCTCTCTCATCAGACAGTGCCAGAAACACATCCTGGGCAACATGTTCAAAACCTGACATATACGAACAGGCACCACACTGTTCTCCCTCATATTCTCCATCATGGTTTTCGTAGGATGCTCTCAAATGATCTGGTTTCCTAATCTGTCTACTTGTTTACCTGTCCCCTTGAGCCATCCCCTAGTTCCACAGAAGCAGGGATTGGCCCGTCTTGTCCTTCACAGTGGGCCCAGAGTGGAGGAGGCCTTTAAGGACTCTCTAATGAGTGGATGCACCTCCGTGGAGGCCAAGAAGATTTGCCTGAGGTTACTGGGTTTGGAGTGAGGTTCCAAGGAGCAAGCCATCTGGCTGGGCTGGGTGGTCTCAGCTCCTGCCAGCGGCAGATGAGCTTGCTTGGCAGCAGCTGTGTGTGCTTGCCTCCCAGCCACCTTCACCCCAGAGGGCCGGCCTGCCTGGGGATGGAGTTTCCCGGGCCACACACCACACTGCAGGTGGGGCCCAGCACCTGAGTCCTCACAGCAGCCCTGGCCTTTGGGGAACGAGAGCCTCATTTCTCAGATCAGGAAACCAAGGTTCAGAGAGGCTCTGGCACTTCTGTGGAAAGAGGTTGTGGAGAAGATTCTGCCCAAGTGCTTTGGCTTCATGAACAACCAGGTGTCCCACATGCAGTGGGGCCGCTGTACCTTTGGCGCCATCTGAGCCTTTTCACTTCACAGGTGGACACCTGAACACTGTTAATCCTCATTCAAGGTCTCAGCCCCACAGGGCTGCTGTGGGAGAGCCCCCACCATCTGGCTCAACTTGTTCCAGTCCCAAGGGTTAAATATCCCCTGGGGCTGTCCTCTACCCCCGCCCCACTCCTTTCCTGCACCCATCAGGTCTGACTCCCACCAGCCTGGGCTCTGGCCCTCGCTCTGCCACTGCTCTATGTGACCTTTAACACAACCTGACCCCCAGCCTCAGTTTCCTTTTCTGTAGCTGGGGCTAAGTGTCCTTCCCCTTGCAGAGGGGTTCCCCCCCCTCAGAGTCCTGAGAATGAGCCCCATGGAGGTCCTGTCTCTGTCCCCCAAACTTTACTGGCTGTGTAACCAGCAGACACAAGAAAGGGGAGGGTAGCTCATTTTTCAAACAAAACGGTATCAGATGTGTGATTTGGTTAAAAAAAATATATATTTCTGGCAATGGCTTGAGCTTTGCTCAAGAGAACAGGGAGGGGGAGGAGGGGGAGGGTCCAAACCCATTCCAGTGGCTTAAAAAACCCCAGATAAGTGTGTGGTGATTAAGCGCGACCATTAGCTCTAATGGGCAGTAATTGGCGATGAGAAATAATTTTCTGGGGCACAACTGCCCCTGGTGCCCCCACGCCCCGGCCCAGTGGGGGGATGGCCAAGGGGCTGATTAACTCCTGGGTAGGAGGAAATGTCGGAGGCACAAAAAGTTTCCAGATTCAAGGGTAATTGGGAGAAGTTATTTCACTTTCCACATGAGGCTGATGAGGGGCCACCCACCTGCCACTGAGGGAAGGGCTGAGCTGAGCTGCTTCCTGCCCAGGAACGAAGGGGATGGTGTGGGGGGCAACCCAGGCCAAGGGGACGGGACGGGGGTGGGGTGGGGGCGTGCACCACTGGGCAACCTGGGCAACTGGGCAAGTCACTCGCCTGCAGGACATTGGTCCCTCACTGTCCCGCGAGGGCTGAGGATAAGAGCTACGTGGAGGACGATTGTGGGGCTGAGAGGAGGAGGATGCAGGCAGCGAGGGAAGGGCCCCAGCACGGTCAGCGGGGAGTGCGCCTCCGCACAAGGCCCCTGCGCCTGATCCCTCCCTCCAGACTTGCTTCCCCATCAACAGAGTCCCGAGCTTCCATCCTATAACTCACAGACAAACCCACAAGCAGGCAGCCCCAGAAGTCCAGGGGCTTCCCCCAGAACCACTCAACCCAAGGCCCGCACTGGTCTTAGGGCATCTTTATGGGATTCAGGGAAAGACGTCCCTCCCGGCTGGTGGGTGCAGCCTCCCTTCGGAGAGCTCGGTGTGTCCAGTGGGACTGGCTGAACTCCACAGCGCCCCTGTGTGTAGCGCCCAGCCTGCCCAGCTGTCCGCCATGGCCATGTGCTCACGTCTCCACCTCCCACCTCCCCACTCCTCCCACTCAGCCTGACCCTAGAAGCCGATCTGGTCACTTCACGTGGTTAAACACAAAGGCCCTGCCCACCTGCCCACTCTGTTTCCAAGGCCTGGCCTCTGTCCCTACCTGGGCCCCTCACTCCCCTCTTCCCCCATCCAAAGCGCAAATCCCTCATTCCCACCTCTCCCTCCATCTCTCTCTGTCTCTGTTTCTCCCTCCCTCCTTCTCTCTGTCTCTGTCTCTCTCCCTCTCTCTCCCTCTTGCTCTTCCTTCCTTTCTCTGCTCCCCCCACCCCACCCTGTCTCTCTTTCTCTCTGGAGTATGCATTTCATAATGACTCTGATCCAGGTGAGGGAGATGAACATGGTTCCTGCCCTGGTGAAGCTGATGTTCTAACAGGGATCCAGGCAAGAACCAACCAACCTATGAACCAGCTCATATCAAAGGGGTATCAGCACCGAGAATAGAATGAAACATGCTCAAGGGAGGGGAGACAACTAAGGTGGGTGGTCAGAGAAGGCCTTGCTGAATAAGTGAATGAATGAATGAGTGAAGATCCAACTGGGGGCCCTTAAAACATAGACCCAAGGCCATCAGGGAGGGGATTTTGTTTAGCAGGAACCTTTCCCTCCCAGCTCAGGGAAAGGGCTGTAACACTCTACCCGGCATGGGATTGAGCTCCCCTTCACAGGAGGCGAATGGCCAGGGTGGGATGTTGCAGAGGGGAATCCTGCCATCTGCAGGCCAGGGCCTCAGCTCTGAAGTTGCAGGTATGGGCTGGGCCCTCAGGATATCTCCACCGTTGACCAGCTCTGTGACCACGGACCTCTCTTGACCACAGTGCTATCCACTGAAAATGAGACTCAGGGTGTCACCACACTCATGGGATGGGTAGGGTGGGGGCCTACACAGGGCTGGCTGGTACAGAGATGTCTCCAATGACCATTGTTGCTGGCCTGTTTAAGGAGCAGTGAAATGTCTGCGGATGGGCTCCAGACTTCCCTGGGGTTGGGTGGGGGGGCGGCATTGCCACACAGAGCCTTCCTTTTGCACAGTGTCCCCAAAAGTCACGGTGACAGTGACAAGTGTGAATACTCATGCCCAGAATTGTTCTAAGCAGCTAGATATGTCTGTTTATTCTGTCCCCAACACCTCTGGGAGGCAGGGACTCTTATGGAATCAGAGACCAACATGGAATAACTAGTCCGTGCCTCTTCTGAGCCCAGGCACTTTGGCTTCTTAAGTGTAATATCACGCTCACTGTGGCGGTGAGGCAGCTCTCACTGTCAATATGCCCTCTCCACAGATGAGCAGACTGAGGCTCAGGTGCGTCACCCCCAGGGGCTCTGCGGAGCACAGTGGCCTGCAGGTGCGTCTGGTGGTGACCTGGCCCTGCACACACCTGCACAGAGGGCGCCTGCGCAGCAGCAGGAGCTGGCTGGGAGGCCGTGGGCTTTCAGCAGCTCATCGGCGGAACATTTGCATGTAATTTGGGAGCGGGTCACATGTGGGAGTCATCAGGCAGAGGAAAGGCTCAATCAGGGCCTAATCACTGTCTGTTTGGAGGGGTCTGGGCCCAAGTGAAAAATGAAAATGGGCCTATTTTGCTTGAGTGACAACCATCAACAGCCACCTTTGACCTCCACACTCAGGCTCAGGGTCTGCATGAGCTTTAAAACCCAATCACCAGGGGAGGCCCCTCCCCCAATCCCTTTGCTCCCTGGACCTGGGCTGGTAGAATTCATTCATTCATCCCTCCTGCTTTCATTCTTTCAACAACCCAGCATTAGGCAGCATGGCCCAGTAGTCAGGACCCTCTGGAGTGGACCTGGCACTTACCAGCTGACTGTGGCACTTATCAGCCCGGTGACCTTGGGCAGGTGACTATCGGACGTCAGTGTTCTGTGGAAGGGGCGCACAGGACACTATGAGAACAGCATTCAGTAAAGGCCGGTGAGTGTTGGGGGTACCAGGGCACGACCAGGCTGTGGGCTGCAGCACTAGGGACTGCGCGGGGATATCAGTTTGGGAAGGGGGCTCCTGAGTGTGAGGTGCAGCTGAGTCCCCATCCTATGGGGAAGGGGTTGGAGCTCAGCCCGGAAAGTACAGGGACAGCTTCCAGGTGGACAGGAAGCGGGGCCATGCAGGCTGGAGAGGCAGAGCTGGGAGACCTGAGGGAGGGCAGGAGCAAACATGCCTCAAAGGGCTGTCCATTGGCAGTGGAGCTCAGCTAAGTCCCCGCTAGCTGGGGGCACAGAGTTCCTGCCCTTGGTTCACACCTGCACTGACGCACTCCATCCATCAGGCATCCTCCAGAAATGGTCTCTCAGGCGTCCAAGGGCTTGTGAAGGTGCTAACAGGCCTAAGGTCCTTCCCTGACGACCTCCAGGGCTTGTCCAGGGGCAGACTCCACTGAATGAAGGAATGAAGGACGGCCTGAATGAATGAAGGAACAGGTGAACAAACAAGGAACAGGACACGCTTTCTGCCCTCACAGCTCAGATCCTTGGATGACCCATCTCTTCCTAGACGCCAGGACCTGGCCACTGCAGCAGGGAGACTACTCCGCCAGGACTAGCTCAGGGGGCGGGACTGCCAACCACAGCCTGTTAGGGGTAGACTGGGCCCGACCCGGCTGGCGCCCTGCTGTGCGAGGCTGGAGTTCCAGGTCGGGCCCTTTCAGGCTTGAGGAATTGCTCTCGGGCTGCGGCGCGGGAGGGGCGCCCACTACATTAGCGCCTGCCTTGCTCCCTGATGGTGTTTATCGGGATGTGGAACGGGCCTCCAGGAAACCGTCTGGCAGCCCAGGCTTCAGCAAATGGATTGCCAATTAATCAGCATCTATTTATGAGAACGTTTAAACCATTATTAATGTAGTGTAAATACGGAACCGCTGGCGGCCCAGGGTGTGTGCGTGGGGGGCAATCTGCCTAGGAGGAGGCTGCCATCACATTCCTGGGGCCTGTTCCCACCCCACCCTCCTGGGCAGGGCCCCCACCCCCACCCCCAGGAGCCGCTGCTGCAGGTGACGGCTTCCTCCTGCTGGCCCCCGAGCGGCAGGGCGGCCGCCAGTTGGGGTTCTGAGGCCTGAGACTGCTTCCCCACGTTGAAGTGTTTTCAACATGTTCTCACTTAAGACGCTGAGCAGCAATGTGAGGGTCAAGTCCCGTCACTCAGTCACTCGGCAGAGGTCTGGCAGCAGCCCCTGCCCCGTTGGCTGGGTACGTGTCCACCCTTGGGGAGCACTGGGCAGGTGTCCCTGCATTGCCCCCTTCCTCTCTTTCCCTCCTCTCCCTGCCCTGGACCCACCAAATGCATCCGGGCCTGAGTCTCCATCCTGGGAGGCAGCAGCAGGAGGTGGAAGGGTGGGGGAGAGTGGTCAAGTGCATTCCCAGGCCCTCTCTCACTGCAGGCCCAGCTCTCAGGCCTGGGGCAAACAGCTGCCCCTCCTTGGCACCCAACCTTCTTCCCTCACCCTGTCTGTGCCTACTCTTCTCTTCAGAGACGCCAGCCTGCACTGTCGGCCTTCTCTCATACTCACACGGTCTGGGCCTCCAGTGCACGTAGGGCCAAGCTGGACCGGCCACTCTCGGAACTGGGTGTTGGGCCAGACCCCATGGGCCAGCCATGCCTGTGGACTGAAGCAGCCCCCAGGATCCCCTGCTTCATTAGGGTGGGACTTGAGCACCCATGATTTATCTTCCTCAGTATCACCTCGGTTGGCTTTTCTTTGCCATTTGCACCCATTTTACAGATGAGAGGCTGTGGCCATAGAGACACAGCAAGCCAGGACCCCTTCCCAGCCCCCACCCCCAGCCTGTGTGACTGTGTCCTCAGGGAGGACTGAAGCACAGTTTGACCCTAACCTATGTGGCCACACAGGTCTGTGATTGGTGAGTTTTTACAAACGCTTCCTAGAGTTTCCCAATTTCTGTTTTATGAGGAGCTCTCCCTGCCTTCTTTCTCTCAGTATTTTGCATCAAGATAACTGCACATCTTTACCACCTTCACATCCTGGTGCCTCGAGGAGACACTAAGAAGTGTTTGTTGACTAACTGACCAACCATTTGGAAAACTTCTGCTCAGAGCCGTTTTCCAACCTCCTCTCCTTTCTCCCTGGCCATCTGCTCAGCCAGCCTCCACCCGTGCACTTCACCAGCCCCCAGAGCAGACCCAGGGCTCCGAAGCCTGAGAGGACCAAGGGGCCAAGACTGGCTGCTCCTCACAGAGAACCTGTACACCCACAGAACCCGTCTGTACCACCCGCTATGGCAGGAACATGGGTCCCTAGGGGCAGGGTCTCGCCCATGGTCACTCAGTACCCCAGAAGCTGAGGCTTCTGATGTCCTGAGGCCCCCAAGCTGGTCTGCTCCGGACCCTGAACCCTGGCCCAGCCGCACAGGCATGCTGGGAGGGGAGAGAACAAAGAGACAGCATGTGCCCCTATTTTCTGGCCCCGCTCCCCCGCCCCCCATTAGCTGAGCGAGGATTGTTTATATTACAGCAGGAATTATTCCAGCCCTAATCAGAGGCCCTGCGAGGTTTCGGCATTCGAGGTATTTCTTTACCCAAGGACACTCTCCAATCCTATAATTTCCATTTCCCCAGACGCCCCTGATTGAAAGCAAACATTTTATATTTGGAAAGGAAAAGGGCCATGTGCTATTCATAGCCCAGCCAGGCTGTCCGAGCCGGGCGAGGGGGGCGGGCTTGGTGGGATGGACAGATCCGAGAGGGCAGAAGGGGCGTGGGCTGGGTCTCTGGGGTTGAGGGGGTGGGCAGACCTCAGAGCACCATGCCATGCGGAGACTGAGAATGTGGGCAGATGGGGGTGCAGCGTGAGCCCCTTCTTCCTCCTCCCACTCCTCACTGCCTCTCCAGGTAGCTCCCACTGTTTTTTCCAGGTGAGGACGTAGATACCCCCCCCCCATCTCGGGATGGGGCTGAATACAGTATTAATACTGTAATTCTGTATGGTTGTGGGGTCCCTGGTCTCCATCTTGGGCATATCCAAGGTCCCAGGACCGGCTCCCACCTCTCTTCCAGGCACTGCACACGCCTTCCAGGTTACTCACCCGCCATTGCTCCAGAGCCTCTCAGGGGCCAAGAGGTATGCCAAGGCCACTGCTAGCCACCAGACCTGGTCTCCATCCTCACCTTTCTCCCCTGACATGGGGTCTCCAGTCTTGCTCTGTCTCAGAGGTCCAGGCAAGGATCATGTGTCCTTTACTGGGGGGCCAGAGTCCTCCGTACGTAGCTGATGTGTAACCAGCCATTTCTGCATGCCATACACTGCTAAGCCTTTTCTAAGATGCCTCTCTAAATCCTTTGAAGTAGACATTATTGTTATTCCATTTTATGGGTAAAGAAACCAAGGCTTGAAGAGCTTAAGTAAAGTTGCCATGGTCCCGTTTCTGTTTTCTTGCATCTCAGTGTCTCAGTGCTTGCTTCTTAAGGCCAGTGAGATAAACTGAGGCAACGCGTGTCCTGGTCACAACCCATCTGGTACATGCTAAGTGATATGCCCTTGATTCTTATTTGAATGAATGAATCCCAGGGCAACAGGGATGTGCAGGGAAACATTAAGTTTTGCTCGGTATAAATCTGTATTGTTGAATGAGAGAGAATTTTTTTCTTAAAATTTAATTTTCATTTTTATCAAAGTAATCCATGCTTAGTTTTGTTAGCTGTTTTATATCAAGTATAATTGATGTACAATGAAATGCATATAAAGAGTGTAAAAAGTGATCACTTTTTGAAACAGCTTTATTGAGATATAGTTCACATACCATACAATTCACCTAATTAAAGTGTACCACTCAATGGTTCTTGGCATATTACATTATTGTTTTCAATTGTGGTGAAATGTATACAACATAAAATTTTCAATTTTAACCATTTTAAGCACACAATTCAGTGGCATTACTTATACTCACAATGTTGTGAAACCAAACAGAAACTCTGTCTCCATTAAACAATAACTCCACATTCCCCACCCACCTCAGCACCCTGGCACTCTCTAATCTACTTCCTGTCTCTATGAATTTTCCTATTCTAGATATTTCGTATAAGTAGAATCATACAATATTGTCCTTCTGTGTCTGGCTTATTTCATTTATCCTAATGTTTTCAAGGTTCATCCATGTTGTAGTATGTGCCAGTATTTCCTTCTTTTTTAAGGGTGAATAACATTTTATTGTCTGTGTATACCACATTTTGTTTATCCATTCATCTGTTGGTGGAAACTTGGGTTGTTTCCCTATGAACATTGGTGTACAAATACCTGTTCAAGTCCTTGTTTTCAATTCTTTTAGGTATACAGCTAGAAGTGAAATTTCTGGGCCATATGGTAATCCTATGTTTAATTTTTTAAGGAGCCACCAAACTTTTTCCAAGTGGCTACACCATTTTATATTACCACCAGGAATGCTGGAGGGTTCCAATTTCTCCACATCCTCACCAACACTTGTTATTTTCCATTTGTTGATTATAAGCATCCTAGTAAGTGTAAAGCAGCGGTATCTCATTCTGGTTTTGATGTGCATTCCTTAATGACTAATGATGTTAAGCATCTTTTCATGTGCTTCTTGGTCACTTGTATATCTTCATTGGAGAAATGTCTATTCAAATAGTTTACCTATTTGAATAATCGGGTTGTTTGTTGTTTTGTTGTTGAGCTGTAGGAGTTCTTTATATATTCTGGATATTAAACCCTTATCAGTTATATGATTTGCAAATACTTTCTTCCATTCTGCAGGTCGTCTTTTCACTTTCTTGATGAATTTGATATGTTTCAACACATCTATCTATCTATCTAATCTATCTCCATGGAACCCTCACTACAATCAAAATGTTGAACATGTACATCACTCTCAAAAGTTTGCCATAATCAGCTTTTTTTCACTCAGCATAATTACGTGGAAATTTATTCACATTGTTGTGTGTATCAATACTCCATTCCTTTTTATTGCTGAGCAGTATTCCATGTAATGAATATACCACAGCACAGTTTGTTTAGCCAGTCATTCATTGAAGGACATCTGATCTGGGTTGGTTCTAATCTGGAGCTTTTATCTTTGGTTATTAAAGCTGCTCTGAACATTCAGATGCAAGTCTTTATGTGGACTTTTAGGTTTTTATTTCTCTTGGGTAAATACCTAGGAGTGGAATTGCTGGGTCATATGCTAATTCTATGTTCAGTTCTTTGAGGAACCACCAAGCTCTCTACCAAAGCAGTCACACCATTTCACATTCCCGCCAGCAGTATATGAGGATTCCAATTCCTCTACATCCCTGCTAACACTTGCTACTTTGTCCTTTTGGTTATAACCATTCTAGTGAGTGTGAAGTGTTATCTCATGGTTTTCATTGGCATTTCCCTGATGGCTAATGATGGCGAGCACCCTTTTATATTCTTATTGGTTATTTGTATGTCTGCCTTGGAGAACTGTCTATTCAGATGCTTTGCCCATTTTTAAATTGGGTTATTTGGTTTTTTATTATTGAGTAGTAATAGTTCTTTATGTGTTCTGGATACAATTCCTTTATAGGATTTGCAAGTATTTTACCCAACTTTCTGGTTGTCTTTTTACTTTCTTGATAGTGTTCTTTGAAGGATAAAAAGTTTTAATTTTGATGATATCTAGTCTATCTTTTTCTTTTGTTGCTTACTCTTTTGGTGTCATATCTTAGAAACCATTTCCTAATTCAAGATTTTGAAGATTTACACTGATGTTTTCTTCTGAGAGATACAGTTTTAGCTCTTACATTCAGACCTTTGATCCATTTTGAGTTAGTTTTTGTATATGGTGTGAAGTAGGGATCCAACTTTATTCTTTGGCACGTGGATCTACAGTTGCAGAAGCACCGTTTGTTAAAAAGACTATTCTTTATCCATTGAATCATCTTACAGAAAATCAATTGACTGTAAATGTGAGGGTTCACTTCCAGATTCTCAGTTCTATTCCCTTGATCTTCATGTCTTTCCTATGTCAGCACTACACTGTCTTTTTTTGTTTTGTTTTGTTTTCACACACACACACTGTATTTTATTTTTACAAGAGATAAATCGACTGACACCAAGCATTGTTCATGGATGACCACAACAAAAGCAACAATGATTGCAATTACGAAACATGAAACACACTCATACTATGTCATAATATTGACATTCAGTACACTGTCTTGATTACTATAGTTTTGTAGTAAGTTTTGAAATGGGGAAAGGTGGGTCCTTCAACTTTGGTCTTTTTCAAGATTATTGGGGCTATTCTGGGTCCTTTAAATTTCTATATGAATTTTAGGATCAGCTTGTCAATTTCTGAAAAGGACTCAGCTAGGATTTTGGTAGGGATTGTGTTGAACCTATGGATCATTTTGGGTAGTATTAGCATTGTAACAATATTAAGTCTTTCAATCCATAAACATGGGTTAGGTGAAAAACATATCTTTCCATTTATTTAGGTCTTCTTTAATTTCTTTCTTTAATAATTTTCAGTTTTCAGAGTAAAATTTTACACTACTTTTGTTAAACTTATTCTTAAGTATTTTATTCTTTTTGATGTTATTACGAACAGAATTGTTTAGAAATATTAAATTTTTATATATTGATCTTGTATTCAGCAACCTTGATGAACTTGTTTATTAGTTCTAATGGATTAGCTCTTTTTCAAATGTTTGGTAGAATTTACCAGTGAAACAATTTGGTCTTCGATTTATTTTTGTGAAGTTTTTTGATTACTAAGTCAATGTCTTTATTTGTATAGGTCTATTCAGATTTTCTATTTCTTTGTCTTTGTCTTTTTCTTTTTTATTGACATTATATTAGTTTTGAGGTGATTTGATATTTGATAATGATTTGATATTTGTATATTATGGTGAAATGATCACCACAATAAGTCTATTTCTTCTTGAGTCAGTTTTACTTGGTCTTCTTTTAGGAATTTGTTCATTTCATCTAAGTCATCTAATTTGTGACATACAGTTGTTCATAGTATTCTCTTATAATTATTTTTGTTTCTGTAAGGTCAGCAGTTATGTACTGTCTTTCATTTCTGATTTTAGTAATTTTAGAATTTTCTTTTTTTTTTCCCCCCCTTATCAGTCTAGCTTAAGGTCTGTCAGTTTAGTGAGACTTTTCTGAGAACCAACACTTGGTTTAGTTTGATTTTCTCTATTGTTTTTCTATTCTCTATTTCATTAATTTCCACTGTAATATTTATTTTATCACTGCTGCTTGCTTTGAGTTCAGTTTGCACTTCTTATTTCTAGGTTCTTAAGGTGGAAAGTTGCTGATTTGAGCTTTCTTCTTCTTTCATGTAATTTACACCAATCGATTGCTCCCTAAGCACTACTTTAGCTGCATCCCAGAAATTTTCATATGTTATTTTTTATTTTTATTCATCTCAATGTATTTTCTAATTTCCTTTGTGATTTCTTCTTGACCCATTGGCATTTAGTAGTATGTTATTTAATTTCCACACATTTGTGAATGTCCCAAATTTCTTTCTGTTACTAACTTCCAATTTTACTCCATTGTGATGGGAGGTCATACTTCGTATGACATCAACCTTTTTAAATTAATTGAGGTTTGTTTTATAACCTACCATATGGTCTGTCCTGTAGAATGGTCCATGTATGCTTGAGAAAAAAATTGTATATTCTGCTCCTGTTAGGTGTTCTATAGATATCAGTTAGGTCTAATTTGTGTATATTGTTATTCTAGTCTTCTTTTTTTTGTTGATCTTTTCCCTGGTTGTTCTATGCATTATTGAAAGTGCAGTACTGAAGTCTCTGATGATCATTGTTGAATTATCTATCTCTACCTTCAATTCTGTCAGCCTTTGCTTCACATATTTCAGGGCTCTGTTGTTCAGTGCATATATGTTTATAATTGTTATAACTTCCTGATGGATTGACATTCATATCATTATGAAATGTCCCTCTTTGTCTCTAGTAAAAAAAATATTAAAGCTATTTTTTCTGATATTAGCATAACCATCCAAGTTTCTTATGGTTGCTGTATGCATGATATATCTCTTTCCATCCTTTTACTTCCAACCTATTGTATCTCTGAATCGAGCATGTGTTTCTTAGAGCCAACATATAGTTGGATGATTTTTTTTATCCACTATGACAATCTCTGCCTTTTGATTGGATTGCTTAATCCATTCGCATTAATGTAATTATTAGCATAGTTGGATTTACATCTGCCAATTTACTTATTGTTTATTCTATATCTCTTTACTTCTTTTGTTCCTCTCTTCCTTCTTTATCTCTTTCTTTTGCATGAAGTGAATGTCTTCTAGAGTAACATTTTAATTCCCTCAATGACTCATTGTCTCTATATTTTTTTTAGTTATTTCTTTTGTGGTTTCTCTAGGACCTACCAAACATATATGAATCTACTTCAGATTTCTACCAACTTGATTCCAGTGAGATATAGAAATGTTATTCCTAGATAGCTCTAACCTCTCTTCCCCCTTTTGTGCTGTTATTGTTATACATATTAGAACTATACATGTTACTAAACCAACAGTACACTGTTATGTTTGCTACTTTATATATAGCGAGATGCTGAGAAAAGAAAGGAGAAGTCTGTATTTACTGAGTTGTTATATCTGCCTTATTATTTGCCATTTCTGCTTCTCCTTACTAATTCCTGTGGTTTTGAGTTACAATCTGGTGTCATTTTCTTTTTTAAAATAATTAATTAATTAATTAATTATAATTTTTGGCTGCATTGCGTCTTCATTGCTGTACATGGGCTTTCTCTAGTTGCGGTGAGCAGGGTCTACTCTTCATTGCAGTGAGCGGGCTTCTCATTGCAGTGGCTTCTCTTGCTGTGGAGCACAGGTTCTAGGTGTGCAGGCTTCAGTAGTTGTGGCACGCGGGCTCAGTAGTTGTGGTGCATGAGCTTAGTTGCTCCGCGGCATGTGGGATCTTCCCAGACCAGGGCTCGAACATGTGTCCCTTGCATTGGTGGGAGGATTCTTAACCACTGTGCCACCAGGGAAGTCCCCTGGTGTCATTTTCTTACTCCAATATAACTCAGCTCTTTTCCACCTCATTTGTGCTGTTATTGTCAAATATATGATATTTGTATCCCAACAAATTTGTATCCCCCATTTATATACAAGTTATTTCATACAGCTGCTTTTTAATATCAGTTAAGAGAAGAAAGAAAAATATGAATTTTTTTCTGGGATTTTTAACAATTACATAATTAACTTAAACAGGTTTTTATGTGGATTATAATTTTCATCTGTATTTATTTGCTTTCAGCCTAAAGAACTTCTTTTAACATTTCTTTTAAGTTGGGCTGCTAACAACAAATTATCTTTTTGTTTACCCAAGAATGTTTTTATTTCACTTTCATTTTTGAAAGATAGTTTTGCTGGATATAAGATTCATTTTCTCTTGTTGCTATCACGATTTTCTCTTTGTCTTTCAGCATTTTTACTATGATGTATCTGGGTGTGGATTTCTTTGTTATTATCCTAATTGGAATTTGTTGAGGTTCATGGATGTGTAGTTTAATGTTTTTCATCAGTTGGGAAGTTTGTCAACCATTATTTCTTCTAATATTATTTCTGCTTCTTTCTCTTTGCCTCATAGTATTTAAAGGTGTCCCACATTTTTCTGAGGCTCTGTTCAATTTTCTTCCTTCTATTTCCCCTTTTTTTTTTTGGATTCATTATCTCTACTGATCTATCTTTAAATTCACTGATTCTTTCTTTTGCCAGTTCAAATCTGGTTAAGCCCCTCTAATAAATTTTTCATTTCATTTATTATACTTTTCAACTCCAGAATTTTCATTTGGTTCTTTTTTAATAGTTTCTATGTGTGTTGATATTCTCTATTTGATGAAACATTGTCTTCATATCTTCCTTAACTTCTTGAAGCATGGTGTCCTTTAGGCTTTGAACATATTTATAATGGTGACCTTGAAGTCTTTGTCTATTAAATATGACATATGGACCCTGTTAGAAGCACTTTCTTCTTCTTTTTTTTTTTCTGTATAAAAATGTCCCTGTTTCTTTGCATGTCTTATAATTTTTTTGTGGAAAACTGGATATTTTAGGTAATATATTGTAGCAAGTTTGGATTGCTGTTTTTGTTGTTTTTTGTTTGTTTTGTGACTTGACTAGACTATTTTAGTGAATTTTACTTCCCCCACAGCATGAAGCCATTGCTGTTGCTCCTCTGGGGGCAGAACCTTGAGCATGTACAGAGTCACCCTGGGATGACAGTGGTTTTAGCAGGGCTCTTTTTGACTATCTCTTTCCCTGAGTTCTCTATTAGTCTACCTTCTTCATTTGATATTACTCTCTAACCTTTAGGCACCACTAATTCCCAACTGATTGCTTTATAATTTTGTCAATGCCCTTGGGCATGTATTTCTCAGCAGTTTGATCCAGATAAATTTGGACAGAAGTAGATTTTGAGACCAGTCTTTGAGGTTTGTTTTGAACCCAGGGGGTGTCTTCTTACTGTATCTTTCCCTGGTTCTCTCTGGTGACATAGATGGCCTATGGTTTAGCTTGCTGTCCTTAATTAAGAAGAGCTATTATTTTTGAGAGCAACTTTAGACTTAAACTTCTCCATACTCTGTTTCAAATAATGTCAGTTCCTTTGTGGAGAGGTTTGGAGCTCTCTTTTCTTACGGACTACCTCTCCTCGTGGACATAGTATCTAATCCACTCTTCTGGGTTCTGAATGGGGCAGTAGCCGCTGGTCTTCATTACTTGTCTTTCTTGATCTGGAAACTCTGCCCTAAACTGGGGATGATTAGAACTCTAGTATTCTTGGCCTGCTGTGCCTAGGGTACAGCCTCTGTCCTATAGATGCAAGGCTGGTGGGAAAAGGGAGCTCCTGACCTCTCAGCCACACTCACCAGGAATTCTTCAACTTGGAATTTCAGGGGATTAGAAATCCTTGTGGCCTGCCCTTCTTAGTGAGGTATAGTAAGGCTTGGTTGAGAGCTGAAGGGAGAGGGAGCGCCATCTTCTTTGCCATACTCACCTACAGTGGAGTGTCCCTCAAGCTGAGAGTGGAGAGGGAGAGAAGAAATGACTCAAATGAGCCATTCTTGATATTCTTACCAAGTTTTAGTATGTTTTCTTGAATGAATTTTTCCCCCTTGTTATATGCCCTTAGGACAATTTCCAGAGACTTTAAATGATTAGGGTTTTTTAAAATAACTATTGCCAGCTTTGTTTTTTCCTCTGGTGAGTGAATCCATGGAGTGCCTCATGCTGACATCCCACTATGACTTTTTAATGAACAGTCAAATTGTTTTCCAAAGTGCTTATACCATGTTACCTTCCCACCAGTCCTGGTTTCTCTGCATTCTCAATCAGTCTCTGGTCAGTCTTTTTAATTTAAGCCATTCTATTAGGTGTGTAACGGTATCTCCTTGTGTTTTTAACTTGCATTTTCTGATGACTAATGATGTTGGGCATCTTTTCATGAGCTTATTTGCCATTCATGTATATTCATTGGTAAAGTGCCTATTCAAAGATTTTGTCCATTTTAAAACTGGATTTACTTTTTATTGAATTTTGATAATTCCTTAATAATTATAGATATAAGTTCTTTACTGGATATATGTTTTGCAAAGGTTTTCTCCCAGTCTGTAGCTTGTCTTTTCATCTCTTAAGAGTGTCTGTTGCAAAGCAGATGTTTTTACTTTTTATGATGTCCAAGTTATCAATTGTTCTTTTATGGACGGTGCTTTTGGTGTTGTAGCTAGTAAATCTTTGCCTAGCCCAAGTCACAAGGTTTTCTCCTGTGTTTTGTTCTAGAAGTTTTATAGTTTTGAGTTCTACATTTAAGTATATGATCCATTTTAGTTTAATTTCAGATATGAGTTTTGGACTGAAGTTCAATTTTTTTTTTCCCTTTTGATATCCAATTGTTTCAGCACCATTTGTTAAAAAGGCTATCCTTTCTTCACTGAATTGCCTTTGACCATTGTTAAAGTCAGCTAACTGTACTTCTATATTTGGGAGAAATTGATTTCTGGACTCTATTCTGTTCCTTCAATGTATTTGATTATCTTTGTGCCAATACAACACTGTTCTGATTACTGTAGTTTTACGATGTCATGTAATCAGCTAGTGTTAGTCTTTCAACTTTGTTTTTCTTTTTATGAGAAGTTTGGTTTTAGGTCTTTTTTATGTCTTCCATGTGTCTACTTAACTTTTTAAACATATAGACTATAATAACTCTTTGATATTCTTGTCTGCTAATTCTAATATCTGTGTCACTTCTGGGTCAGTTTTGATTCATTTTTCTCCTCATTGTAAGTTGTATGTTCTTACTTCTTTTCATGCCTGGTAATTTTATTGGTTGCCAGGCATTGTGGAATTTACCTAGTTGGGTGCTGAATAATTCATATTCCTGCAAATATTATTGAGCTTCATTCTGGAACGCAGTTAAATTACTTGGAAATAGTTTGATGATTTGAGGTCATGCTTTTAAGAATTATTAGGTGGTGCTGGAGCAGTGCTCAGTCTAGGGCAAATGATTCCCTGATGAGAAGGCAAGATTTGTCTGTGTATTCTATCCAATGCCTTGTTAATCATGACGTTTTCCAATCTGGTTGGTGGGAACAGGCACTGCTCCTGGTCCTGTGTGAGTACTGGGCTTCGTTACCTATAATCCTTTCTGGTAGTTCTTTCTTCACCCTTGACTAGTTTCTCCCATGCAAGTGCTAATTCATACTCTGCTACATGCTTGGGGCGGGGTGGGGGTGTGGGGGTGTGGGGGTGTGGTCCTCTGTAGTTCTTTGGAGTTATCTCTCTGCAGGTCTTCACTCACTAATACTCTGCCCTACAGTTCTAGCTATCTATTCTCCCCAGACTCTCAGCTTTGTTTCTCAACTCAGTAAGACCACCAGACTCCATCTGGCTTCCTTCTCCTTGCACTGTGGCCTGGAAACTCTAAGGAGTAATTGTAAGGCTGACCTCCATTGTTTCCTGGCCTTTATAGATTACAGTCCACTGCCTGATGTCCAATATCTTGAAAAACCATTGTTTCAAATATCCTGTTTATTTTTTGTTTGTTTGTTTCAGATGAGAGGGTAAATCTGGACTATGTTACTCTTTATTGACCAGAAGTAGAAATCTTTTCATAATTTTATAAGTTTATTTTCATAAAGAATGATTGCCCCTGAAAGTAACACAACGTTGTGAATCAACTATACTCTGATAAAAAATTTTTTTTAAAAAGAATGATTGCCTTGGAGGGATATGAAGGGTGGACTGGAAGACTAGGGTTTGAGGGGGTGGGATCATACTCAGAGATGAGTGTGGAAGCTGGCAAGAAGAGAAAGACCAGGAGGTACCAAGCAGGCACATTGGGGTTTTGACCTATGAGTCCTGGTCCAGGAAGTTGTCTGCTTTTGCAGCCACTGCCCCTGTCTTATAACCTAAGGTAGATGGAGGCTTGGCAAGAAGGGCTCTGCATGTGGGCTCTGGCCGCCTCTTCCTTGGGATAGAAGACCTAGTCTGTTTGTGTTCAGACAAAGCTCTATCCTGGGCAGATATTCTCCCAGGTGTCCTTCAACATGCTCACCTATAGGTAGGCAGGAACACCTTGAGGTCTAGCAGATAGTATGGCCATAGCCAGGTGTTACCAGCACATCTTAGCTGTCATCTGAGGTCATCAGCACTGTGTTGGTGGCTAGTAGTGACTCCTAATGCCTGTCCATACTGGAAGTTCTGGACTCATGGCCCTTGGTGCCTTGAGATGGCTCAGGAAAGCCCTTATTCCCTGGAGGGCTTGGAGCTGTGTTCTGGCTTCTCAAGAAAACAGCCAATGCATTCTTTTGACCCTAAAAGTCCATTCTAGGAATCTGTGCTCCAGCTGGATAGACTTGTTGACATGCACCAGACATATATACAAGGAGTTTCACTGTGCTGGTGTTATGAGGACAAAAGACTGGAAACAATTTCTGTTTTCCAATAGCAGGCTGGGTAAATAATTTATGTTCTGTCTACCCAATGGAATGCCATGTTACTGATGAAGAGAGAGAGGCAGATCCAAATACACTGATAGGGACTAGTGACCTAATACATTGTAAAGCCTAAAGACAAGGTGAATAGAGATTTCAAAACATGCTGCTGTAGAGGACACTGTCCTGCACCCACACTCTCATATAAATTGAGTCGTGCATCAGAGTCACCTGTGTTTGTGTTCTTTAACTCAACGCAATGATTCTGAGGTTCATCCATGTTGCTGCATGTATCAGCAGTACCTTCATTTCTATCTCTGGGTAGTATTCCACTGTATGGGTGTATCACAGTCTGTTTATCCATTCTCTTTCTGGACATCTAGATTGTTTCCAATTTAACTAAATTATTAACAAAGTTTCTATGAACATTTCAATACAAATCTTTGGATGGATACATGATTTCATTTCTCCTTGATCAATATCTCGCAAGCTAGTGCTGAGTCATATGGTGAATATACTTTCAACTTTGTGAGAAACTGCCAAAATTTTCCCCAGAGTGGTTGTGTTATTTTACATTTCTACCAGCAATGTATGAGGTATGCAATTGCTCCACACCCTCACTTATATTTTGAATTGTCATTCTTTTTACTTTTAGCCCCTCTGGTGTGTGTGCAATGATGGTGTCTCATGTTGATTTTACAGTGGTAAGCACTTTTCATGTTCCTATTGACCACCTGTATATCTTCTTTTGTGACATATCTTTTCAAGGCCATTTTTGTTGGGTTATTTGTCTTTTCACTGTTGAGTTGTGGGAGTTCTTTATATATTCTGGATACAAGTCCTGAGAGTGAAAGAGAGAGAGATGATAAATGATAGAAATCAGAAAGAAAAAAATTTTTTCTCTCATTAGATGACTTGTCTGTACATTTTCTTAGTGGTGTCATTTGATGAGGAAAAATCAGTTTTTAATTCTGATGAAGCCTCATTTATATATATATACATATATATATATATATATATATATATATATATATATATATATATTTTTTTTTTTTTTTAGCTAGTGCTTTCTGTGTCTTCTCTAAGAAAACTTTGCCTGCCTCAAGGTTGCAAAAATATTCTTTTATGTTTTCTTCAAGTTCTAGTTCTTTTCAGTTCCAGTTCTGTAGATACTCTTTGACAGGTTAAGGAAGTTTCCCTCTGTTTGTAGAATTTGTTAAGAGTTGGGTTATTTTCCTCCAAATCATGGGATTTGGATAGGTGTTGAATTTTTAAAGTGGTTTTTTTTGTGTGCATCTATTGAGACGATCATATGATATTTTTTGCCTTCCTTCTGTTATTGTGGTAAATTATATTGATTTTTGAATATTAAACCAATCTTGCATTCCTGGTATTAACAAATGCATGCGTGCATGTGCACATACACACACAAACTTTTTTTCCTGAATTGATTTGCTAATATTTGTTAAGAATTTTGTATCCATATTTTTAAATGATGTTGGTCTATAATTTTATTTTCTTGTAATGTCCTTTCTTAGTTTTGTTACTAAGGTTATGCTAGCCCCATAGAATAATTGGAAAGTTTCTCCTGAAAGAGTTAGTGTAAGATTGGTACTATGTTTTTCTTAAATGTTTGATATAATGCATCAGTGAAACCATCTGAGCCTAAAGTTTTCTTTGTGGGGAAATTTCAAATTTTTAGTAAGTGTAGGGCTATTTATGTTTACTCTGTGTGTGTGTGTGT
Source organism: Balaenoptera ricei (assembly GCF_028023285.1). Taxonomy (NCBI): domain Eukaryota; kingdom Metazoa; phylum Chordata; class Mammalia; order Artiodactyla; family Balaenopteridae; genus Balaenoptera; species Balaenoptera ricei. The sequence continues at coordinate 25,872,487 of NC_082644.1, forward strand.
GTGTGTGTGTGTGTGTGTATGTGTGTGTGTTTGAGAGAGAGAGAGAGAGAAAGAGAGAGAGGATCTTGGCATTTTATGACTTAAGAAATTTGTTCATTTCATCTAAGTTGTCAAACCTATTGGCATAATGTTGTCCATAATATTCATTGATTATTCTTTTGTTGTCTTCAGGACCTGTAATTACATCTCCTCTTTGATCCATAATAATAATTTGTGTTTTCTCTCTTTTTACTTTTATTGACCTAGCTAGGGGTTTTATTAATTTTATTGATCTTTTCAAATAACCAACTTTTATTTCATTAATTGTCTCTACTGTTTGTTCTATTGCTTGTCTATTTCATTGAATTCTATTTTTATCTTTATTATGTCCCTTTTTTTTCTATTTTGAGTTTAATTTGTTTTTTTTCTAAATGCTAAATATGGATACTTATATAATTGATTTGAGGCACTTCTTCTTTGATAATATAAACATTTAAAGCTATAAATTTCCCTTTAAGGACAACTTTTGCTTCATTCCACAAAGTTTTATATGTTCTGTTTTAATTTTCATTAGTTTAAAACATTTTCTTATTTACCCTGTGATTTCCTCTTTGACCTATAGGCTATTTAGAAGTGTATTGCTTTTAAAGATTAGAGGATTTTCTTATTACCTTATTGTTATGAATTTCTAATTTAACTCTGTAGTGGTATACTGTCTACAGAGTATGTCGAGAACAGACTCTGTATTATTTCAATCTTTTTTAATTGATTAAGACTTGTTTCGCTAAATTTCCATTGTACACTTAAAAATGCATATTCTCCAGACTGTGTTCTATAAATGTCAATTAGATTAACTTGGTTTATGATGTTGTTCAAATCTTTTATATCCTTGTTAAATTGTCTATTTTTAATCAGTTACTCAGAAAGGAAGGTTAAATCTACAACTATATCTGTTGATGTGTCTATTTCTCTTTAATTCTCTGTTTTCACTTCTCTGCATTTTGAGTCTCTGTTATTAGGTGCATTAATGCTTAGAATTACTATATCTTTCTGAAGAATTCACTCTTATCAATATAAATCAATTTTCTTTCTCTAATAAGACTTTATAACTTTTATATTTTCCCACACATTTACAATTTCTGGCATTTCATTTTTTCAAGTAAATATGGTTCCATCAGATATTTCTTTTCAATCCACAGAACTTTCTTTAACATTCCTAGTAGTTCAAATCTCTGGTGACAAATTCTCTCAGCTTTTGTTTGTATAAAAATACATTTATTTTTTCTTTATTATTAAGCAGTGTTTTTGCTGCTATAGAATTCTAGATTGGCAGGGTTGTTTTTTTTTTTTTCTTTCAGCATTCCATTGACATCATTCTATTGTCTTTTGACTTGCCTTGTTTCTGCTGATAACTCAGTGGTATTTTTATCTTTGTTATTCTATATTTAATTGTGTCTTTTTGTCTGACCACGTGTAAGATTTTTCTCTTTAACTTTGTTTTTTCACAAATGGAATATGATAAGCCCTTGTGTGGGTTTTTTTTTTTTTTTCTGCTTTTTCTGCTTGAGTTCTTTTGTGCTTCTTTCATCTGTAGGTCTATAGTTTTCACCCAATTTCAAAATTTTTCTGCCACTATTTTTTCAAATATTTTTCTTCCCCAGTCTTTCTCTCTTCTCTTGGAACTTCAACTGCATATATGTTAGACTGCCTGACATTTTTCCATACAATTCTGAGGCTCTGTTTATTTACTTTCTGTTTTTTTTCCTCTGTATGCTTCAGTTGGATAGTTTCTATTGCCTTGTCTTTGAGTTTACTGATCATTTCTCCTGCAGTGTCCAAATTGCTATTAAACCTATCTAGAGAATTTCACTTTGCAAATATTTTCTTTATCAGCTCTAGAAAATCCACATGATTCTTCTTTATAGTTTTATTTTTTCTGATGAAATTCCTACTTTGTTTTTCACTCTATCTTCTACTTTAAATTCACGGCCAGGATATAATAAATAATATGGTGTACTATAACAATCATTTAAAATTCTTGTCTCCTAATTCAAAATATATTTTCCTGTGTCTGTTTCATTGGGAGTTTTTTTGTTTTGTTTTGTTTTTTTGCTCCTGGTTGTGAGTCCCTCTTCCTTCTTCTTTGCATGTCTAGGAATTTTTATTGTGTTTCAAACATTGTGAATGCTATGCTGTTGAGATCCTGGATGTTGTTTTTCTTTAAAGAGTGTTGTTGACTGATTTTCTGACAGGCAGTCAATTTACTGGCTAATAAACTTGATCTTGGTGAAGTTTGTTTTTAAGTTTTTTAGGGTGGGTTTAGAGTAACCCTTCCCACTGGATAGGCAGAACTCCAATTTTCCTGAACATTGTACAACCTCCAGAATCTCCATTCAGCTCTCAACCACACAGTAGCCATTCTCTGTCTGCCCTGTCCCTGTGCACTTATAGGATGGATAAGTGGGTGGATAGGTGGAAGGGTGTGTGAATGAATACATGGGCTGGTGGATGGATGGATGGATGGATAATTTAAAGTGAAGTCAGGGCAGGGCTAGGAAGAAAACAAAATGGAACAGTGGACCAGAGTGACAGATGGCCAGAGCCTTCTGAACGAAGAAGGAGCTGGACATGCAATTATTGGTGAGGGGTTTCCTGGGCAGAGGGACAGAGAAAACATGAGCAAAGACCCTGAGATAGGAGCAAGGAACCACAAGAAGTGGCTGCAGCATGGGGGTGAGGGGAAAGATGGGAGGTGATAGAACTGATTGAGACCCAAAGCCTGGTGTGGTATGACATGCCCAGTGTTTAAAAATATGAAATAGGTGCCAAACTTGGAAAATTGGGATATTTCACATCAAAAGCTGGATTTTTTGTTCTTCTAAAGTTTGGCATTGCTGGTACCACCAGGCTCATAATCTGGAACTGAGAGGCACAGCATTACTGCAGACTGGGCAAGAATCTCCCTCCCACCCCTTCCTGGGCCCAGTAAGTCCCTCAGCCCTTTAGTAAGGGGTGGGATCTGCACACCTAAGCCCCTCACCGCACCTGCACCTTGCCCTTCCCAGTCCCCACAGGACAGAGACCTCTCACTGCTCCTGCACCCCTGACCCCAGCTCCGGCTCCAGCCTGTCCTCTGGGCCCTCTGCTTCTGCCTTCTTGCTGGCTGTCACTCCTCCTTCTCATGTCAACCCAGCTGTGCCTGGTCTGTGGGCTCCTCACCCCTGGAGGTGCCCCAGACAGACTGGCACAGAGGGGGAGAACTTCAGAAGGGGAGAGCTCCATCCTGCCCTGCAGTTTGCCCCCTGCCCAGTCCAGGAAAAGCCTGGCCTCCCATCCTTGGTGCGATGTAGCCCTCTGAGCCCCTCACCTGCCCCCCAGAGGCTTCTGATGCCATCTTCACTACATCCCCTCATTTCATCCTCATAACGACTTTGGCTCCCCTGTCTTAGAGAGGAGGGGCTGAGGCCTTGTGTGGGGCTGTGCTGTGCCCAGGCTTAGAACCAGCAAGGAGCCCCATGTGCCTGGAACAGAGTGACTGGAGAGGGTGGATGGCTTGGTAGACATCAGGGAGGAGCCACCTCCCTCTGAACCACATGGGGACCTGGATGGTTTGGACGAGGGAAAGACACAGTCTGCCTGGGGGAGAATGGAATGTGGGGGACAGATGGAGTGGAGGTAGGGAGAGGGTCAGATCCCAATTCCCTTTGGGGTCAGCTGAGGCAGATGAAGGAGAGTCCCATGTTTATTGCCTGTGTGTCCCTCATTTCATTCCCACTCAAAGGGTGTAGCCAAGACAGTCCTGTCTGGCCTGCTCCGACCCCTCTCAGACTCATACCCAAGCCCTCAGCGAGCCCTGCCTGCCTCCCTCCAGGCCCCGGGCGTTCTCAGCTCTTGGGCTGCATGCCAGACCCCCAGGAGCCGCTGTCCCATGAGGCAGGCGCTCAACTGCATCACCCCACACCAAAGCAAAGGCCTCCAACATCCTGCATCCCCAGCGGCCCATGAGCAAGTCATTAAGACCTAGCAGAACTTTATAAATGTGGCTTAAAGTTAAGTACATAAGAAAATCTCTGTAATTTCCCGCCAAGCAATGGAGATGTTGTCTGGTTCCTACAGGCCATAATTTTTGGGGAGAGAAATGTTTTTTTCCCCACAAATGATGGGAAGTCGGTGGTTACGGTTACGGCTGGCTGTTGACATTGGGAAGCTGTTCTGATGCCCAGAATCCCACCTACCTCAGCTAAATGGTATCTTTATGAAATTAGCAGAATGCGACTGCACCGAGGGGAGGCAAAAAAAAAAAAAGAGAAATGAACTTTCAAATTTTAAGTATAATTGGAAAACTGACCTTTGGAAAATATTTTCCCACCTCAGCCCCACGCTGGGGAAGAATGGATGCTTTATGCTGAGGGTGAGCGGCGACCTTGAGGAATTAGCTGGTCTCTCTGGAGGTGGAAGCAGAGTGGCGTGATGGGTTGTCGGGTCCCTCTGGGCATCCTTGGGTTACAGGGCTTGTGGTCACTGACCAAGGAGGGACCAGGAACGCCAAGGCCACCTGGGGCTGGGCGCATGGAGGAGCAGCTGAGGATGGGGCCCTACCCAAGAGCAGTTGGTGGGTCCAGCAGTGGAAAGCGCTCCTGCTGGCCTGGGCAGTTGGGGGGCTGCATGCCTGCTTCTTGCACCTCTGTCCACTGGCTCAGAAAATGTCAGAGAGGACTTGTTGGGGATGGTATGGATGGGAGTGACCCCACATCCAGTTCTGGGCTGATGGAGCTGAGGTGCCACTGAGGCCTGCAGGTGGCAGGGAGAGGGAGGTACTGATTGGGTTTCCAGGACATGCCATGCTCCATGCTAGGTGCTGGGGGGGTGCAGGGTGACTACAACAAAGCTCAGTTCCATCCAGCAACTTGACAAACATACATTCAAGCCTTGAATGTACAGTTACAGCCCCTCTGAGCCTCAGTTTTCTCATCTATAAAATGGGGGAAATAATGGGAGGAAGAAACAAGTGGTCAACTCGGGGAGCCCTGATGTCTCCCTTGTTGCTTAGGACATGCGGCCTGTGGCTGAACTGGCAGTTGAGCCTTGTCTTTCCAACTCACGGTTTTATCCTCCCTCCACTACGACTGTCTCTGGGCAGATACTTTCCACATTGTGGCGGTTGCGCAGGCTGGGACAGAGCTTCTGGGACTCCTCTCTCCCAGTGACCTCTGTCCCTCTGCCCCCAAGTTGCTGACTCAGGCTCCTGATCCACCTGAGGATAGTCGTGCTTGTTCTGTGCTCAGGCCAGAGACTGTATAAAGTATAAGAGTATGACTGCTGGGCTGTCAGGCCGGACCCTCCCTCAAATTCAATTTGGACGCTGCTTTGTTTCCAGATCTTGCAGTGATAGGTCATTTGTTTGGGGTTTTCCCCATCAGCACACAAACCCAGGTGGTTCTGTACCCACCTGGGGCCTCCCTGGGCCTGGTCTGACCCCCTCCCCACAGTCAATGTTCACAGGCCTTGTTGCACACAGGGTCTGCTCCATGCCCTCTTCTGAGTGCTCTCCCTGTATAATCTACTCCGTCTTTTTACAGCCGTAGGAGGGAGGGATATGATTAGTCCCATCTTCCGATGAGGAACCCCCGCTAAGTGCCAACAGAGAATAAGGGGCAGATCCTGGCTGCCACCTGTGCGTTTAAGGTCAGTCCACCTCTCAGTGCCCCTGGGAGCTGGTATCTCCACCTTCTGCTAGCGGTAGATGCGAATAATGGGGGCGCAGCAGCAGCACCCATGTGACTTCAGCTGGTTGGTTTGCAAGGTGACTGGGGACAGGCAGTGGGAAGCAGATGGCAGGACCTCTCCCACACCCCAACAGGTTCTGGTCTCTTTCCCCTCCCTTTCAGGGAGTTGCCCTTCTAGCCTCAATGGAGAGTTCTCTCCCTCCTTCCCTGCAGCTGCACTGGCCAGTCCTCCAGATTCCTGGGCACAACAGTGACAATGACCTTCATTTATGCTGCCGACATGCCGGGAACCATTCCATTCCCTCCTCACAGCACCACGTAGGTGCTATCATCACCCTGCTTACAGATAGGGAAACTGAGGCACACCCAGTCACATGTGAAGGCACAAGGCCCTGCTCCAGCCATCTTCCGACTGCCCCCAAAGCCCTGCCTGGGGAGCCGAGGAGAGGGACGCAGGGCAGGGCAGATTTGTCACGTGTTCTCCTTGGAAGAAAGGAGAGTTCACTAATTACCGTTCACTAATTACCACTCAAGCAATTTCCATAATTGCCTCAAGAAAGGGTTTTATCAGCCAAACGTGAACAGAAACAGCCTCAGGGAGAAAGGCTAAAGGATATGCTCAGGAAGCACAAACCAGTGGAAGTAAATCACCCGGGCCGCGAGGAGTCCTGGAGCCTGGGTCCAGTCTACACCCCCTCCCCCTGCCGCCCCCAACTCCGTAGAAAGGGAAACCGAGGCCCAGCGAGGCAGGCGATCAGGTCAAGTGCACACGGAAAGTCCGTGCAAAACAGATGTGCACGTGCGGCTGGTCGTGCTGTGTAGCGTGGAAATCCATCGCAGGCACATTATGGGTCACTCTTGAAAGCCCTCCCAAAGACAGCGCACGTTTCCTTGAAGCTAATTGCTTTAGTTTGAGGTAATATTCATCACAGAAACACCAGCAGTAACCTTTGGTCTTGGCAAATTCTCCCCTCAATCACGTAACGTAAACAGCGATAAACGAGGGCTTTTTAAGGCTTTCTTCATAATGTGTTGCACATGCATTTGTTACTGAATCTGCGTGAGCTCCAAGCCCTGAAATCTGAGCGTGGCTGTGAGGTGAGCGGCTGGGCCGCCGGAGGTGGGGTCAGGGTTCCCAGGAGACAGTCAAGCCTGGCCGGCCTCCTCCCCCTGCTGCCCCCCTCCCCCCTCCCCCTGCTTCCCTTCCTTCTCCTGGGCAGGTGGGCAGGCAGGGAGTGTCTCTAGTTGGTTGGTTTCTCTCTCTGCCTTTCCCTTATTCTGTTTCCCTGTCTCACCTCCCTCCCTTCTCCCCCAGCCTCAATCTCTCTCTCTCCACCCGCCTCATTCTCTCGTTTCTTTTCTTCTCTGATTCTCTTTCTGTCTATCACTCTCATTGTCTCCTCACTGCCTGTCTCTCTCGCCTTGTCCCTCTCTTTCCTTATCTGCCCAGGGCTGACTTCTGATCTCTGTCCCCCTTTTTCCATCTCCAGTCTCTCACCCTCCAACTCTGCCTCCTCCCTTGCACACGACCCCTCCCTCCCCGGGCACATGTCCTGTGAAGAGCGTGGTCCCACTTCTTCCCTTCTCAGCCCTGGTGGCTCAGAGGGGGCTTGACATGGACCCCTGGCCTGGGGTAGGGAGAGATTTCAGCAGTGGAGGATGAACAATGTATATTGGGGGGGGCACAAGAAGGACTGCTGTCTTTTGGTGGGGGTGAAGAAATCAGGGTTGGCTACATGGAGGTGGTGACATCTGAGCAGTCTGGAAGGAGACTAGGCAGTGGCCACAAGGAGACAGTAGGAGCAGAGGGACCATGGAGCAAGGAGCACAGGGGCTGAAATCAGGAGCAGCCCTTGGATTGGGATGGCTGGTGGGGGCAGGACAGGGAGGGTGGGCAGCTGTGGGATGTGGAGGGTGGGGAACAGGCCCTGCCTCGTGGGCGAAGAGGACATTCCAAGGGCCCTGGGTAAGGGGCAGGGCATGGGAGGGAGGGTCAGTTCAGGCTATAGAATTTGGGGCAGCCCCATTGCTGGGCAAGAAAGGCGGGATGGCTGGCCAGGGTTCCAGGGACCTTGACGAGAGAGGCGGCTGGGGCAGGGGCCACCAGAGGCCTGGACACCAGGGCCCAGCCCGGCCACCCCACTGTGAGCCCTCCCATGAGGACTTCCATCACCCGACCTTGTTTCCCTCCTGTCTGTTGGGGTGCTCGTGTGGAATAATTGGGAGGGCTCATGGCATTGTGGACAGGAACGTGCCCTGGCATTGGCCTAGACACGCATCACCCCAGTGACTGCCACACCCCCCCAGACATACACTTGCTTCCTGCAGTCATGACAACCAGAGGCTGGCTGCTGGTATCCCCATAATTTCAAGACTTGGAAACTGAGGCACACAGAGGTTCAACAACTGGTCCAGTATGATGAAGCCAGAAGACACAGGGCCAGGACAAGAGCCTCACCCTGGAGCCCACACCCCTGCACTGTCGCCCCGTGAGTGTGGTCCTGGGGGGCACAGAGCCCAGACCCAGTGGTACACCCTTCTTTTCCTAGCCCCTTTGTCTCCAGTGCCCTCATGCAAAACAGGGTGAGTGGGGGCAGAACTGGACCCCAACCTATCACCTGGCCCCCAGTGCCCCACTTCCCATCCCAAATGATTCCTGAAGCAGCCCACCCACAGGTGGGCAAATGGGCCCCCTGCCTACTCCCTGAGAGAGAGCACATGTGGATGGAGGAGACACATCAAAGGAGCTGGGCTGGTCAAGAGGCAGAAGGGGCAAGCAGGGGATAGAGCAGAACGGAGAAGAGCAGTCTATGTGAAAACAGGAACTGCCCTGGGCCAGTCAAGCCCAGATCTCACTGACCCCCAGAGTGGATGTTCAGAGCCCCAGCAGGGACCAGCAGCCAAGACCAAATCACAGGGATGAATCATTCAGTGCCTCCCATCCTTCGTTCACTGAAAGATATTTAACATTTAAAAATTGATTGTTGTTTAAAAAAAAAAAAAATGAGTGATTCAGAGTTAAAGGCTTCGGCTCCCCAATGAAAATTTTCAGAAAAACACACGACGCTGCTTCCCCTGGGATGTCCCCTGGACTTTCCTTGTCCTATGGAATCCGTCTCCTCAGATGGCAGCATGCCTGCCTGCTTGTCTGCAAGCCACGCTTTTCATCACCCACGCCTCAGGCAGCTCTTCACACCAGCAAGGAGTAAATGTTCATCACGCCTGCCAGGGCCCTGCAGTCTGGGCTGGAATCCAGACTACAGGAGCACGTGTCAGGGAGAGGGACTGGAGATGCCATGAAATGCCACAGGACTGTATTAAAAGTCCATCATCTTCCCCCAAACCTGCCTGCCTAAGCCATAAACCTTGGGGTCATCCTCCACCTTTTCTTCACCTATCATCCCCCATCTGTCCTCAGGCACCCCTCCCCCCAGCCACCCCCACGACCCACTCCCCACAGGGCCTTAGTTCAAGTTCGACCATCCCTCCATGGCTCAGAGCCTCCTGGGCCCTGTCTCTCAGAGAGAAGCCAACCTCACAATGTCCTGAAGCCCCTGCCTGCTCTGACCTCTGAGATGTTGTCTGGTTTCACCTCTCCCAGGTCTATCCCTGAATGTTACCTTCTCAGGGGACCCTGCTTTGTTTTTTTATAGTACCCTTCCTCCTCATTTCTAGAGTCACTTTCTGTCCCCAGAGCCGGACGTGGGTCCTGAGGATGGGAATCTTACCTGCGGGGCTCGGCCAGTGTCTGTGGAGAAAGTGAGCCTGTCAGCCTCATTCCCATGCTGACTCCCTACTGTGGACCCGGGCCTGTTCCAGAGGAGGAGCCCAGATAGGAAGGTGGGAGCAGGCTCGGGGTGCTGCAGGGGACCCGGAGCTGGGGGAGGACCCTGGAAGGCGGCATCAGGGAAGGATGGAAAAGGTTGGTCTGTGTGTGGGTAGATGGGCTGCAGACCCAGGTTCCAGGAGCCAGAGCCCCGGCTACGGGGCAGAGGGGTAGCTGGAGATCTGCGCTTTCACCTGAGGGCCCTTCCCATGGACACCTCTGGCCCCCAGATGTCCCATGCCCCTTAGGGAAGCCACACCCTTCTTGCTGGGCTCTGGAATTGTCCAGCTCCAGGCTGCTCCAGGCAGAGAACAAGAAGGCCTCAGCAGGCCTCATGCTGCTCAAGTATCAAGCAAATAATTGAAAATCGAGGCAAGTTAAAGTAAAAGGCCATTTTCCTGTAGTGCTCAGTGGAGGCAGACCTGAAAGTGATTTCCTGAAGGGTCCAAGACCCAGGAACTGCCATCCCTTATCCATCGTCCCTCATCCCTTATCACTGGAACATAAGCAGACTTTGGGTGCCGCCTCGCCAGGGGGGCTCCCTGAGGACCCCTGGCCTCCCACCTGGACTCCAAAGTGCTTTTGTCCGTGGGGAAGTTCCTGCAGACACCCGTCCCTTTCAGAGGTCACTTTCTCCACACTGACCTCCAACCTTTGACCTCCCACTTGGATCCAGCATCACCCTCCTCTTCAGACAGTGGGGGTGTTTCCCTTATACCCCCAACCAAGGCAGAGACCACCGCTATTTCCTTCGAGAAATCTGTAACTCAGCGCCTGCCGCCCATGACCACTAGACAGAACCCTCTGGGGTCAGGCCATGTGCCCTTAGCATCCGTCCTCTTGGGGCCTCAGCTTTTCATCTGTAAGGTGGTCATAAATTCCCCCAGGAATTTATGTGTGTTGGGGGGCCTCAGTGAAATGCAGCTGACAGAATGCCTGGCACAAGCGTGTACAATGGGTGTGAGTGGGGAAGACAGTGGTGACGTGTGCATGTGTGTGAGTGTACATGTATATATGTGTTTTGTATATGTGTGCTTATATTATGTATGTGTGTATATTTGTATATATCTGTGTGTCTATGAATATATGTGTATACATGTATGCAAGTGTGTATGCATGTGTACATACCTGTGTGCGTGTATTCATGTGTTCTCATCACTGGCTTTATCACACTAACCCTATGGATTTTCATTCCTAGACCCACATTTGTCTCAGACGTTTACCCAGGGCTTGGCTGCCATTAGCCCAAAGCCAAAGGACATTGGAGTCTCTGCCTGGGCCTCTGTTCTGAGCTGGCCAGGACACCGAGGGCCTTTATCATTTTTCAGAGTGCTCTCATTTCACACAGGTCTCAGAGGGGACAAGGAGGGGGTGTGAGGACAGCCTTGTTGAGACAGAAGGAGCTGAAGGAGGCCAGGGGAATGGAAGATGATGTTCAGTGGACACACTGCTCAGAGGACCAGGAGGCAATAAGAGACACAGATGAAACTTAAAAATGCAGGGCTGAGAAGAAAAAGTAAAAACCCAAATTAAAAACTTCCATGCACAAAACAATGTGTGTTCAAAGAATAAATCCTGGACAAAAAGCAACACCAAACACATCAGAGTGGGCCTCTGGGGCAGAAAGAAGAAGCAGTCAAAACCTGCCCATGCTGGCAAGTCCTCATGAACTGAGGGCTCTGGTTAACTCACCACAATTTATGCACAAAAGACACAAACCTGCAAAACACTGTCAAAGTGGGTCTTGAGAGTATCACTCAGGGCTTGAGTTTCCTGGGGCTTCTGAAAGTTTCCCACTTGGCTGTATGAGGGAGGATTTGATCTGTGCAGTGAGGAAGGCTTCCAGACTGAGTTCCTGTCCGCTCATCCCCACCAGGAATCCCGGCTCTGGGAACAACACTGTGGGATCAGTGAAGGCCTCTGGGGCCTGCTCTGTGAGCCGCCACCCCATCCCTGGCCCGGCAGTGGGGAGGGCGGAGAGTCAAGAGCTCCAGCATCTGTCGCACATTAGGAGACGTCTGCCTGGTGGGAGGGGAAGGAAATGCCGCCTCCTGGTCCCACCTGCCCCCCTGCGGCCCACCTTCCCTCCTCTGACAGCCCCAGACCAGGGCCTGGACACTTGGCTCCACCTGCCTGCTTGCTGCCCAGGAGGCCAAGGCTGGAGCAGAAATAGCCCAAGGTGGCAGGCCCAGTGGCATGGCCACTGTCTGCCCTGGACAAGGGCCTGGGGCTTGTAGGGTTAACCCAGGGGAGGGCAGGAGGGTAACGGATGACTAACACCAACCCACACCATGCACATGTACAAACACCACACCACACATATATACACACACACCACACATGTACACACACACACACACACACCACACACATGTATATACACAGGCACACACACCATACTTCCCCCACATATACACACATGTACACAAGTGCATATATACACACAGACACATATGTATACACATACCATATACTCACACACACATACACACTACACACACATATACACTACACATATATACACACCACACACATGTATATACACATACACAACACACACCATATATATGCATATACCACACACATACACACACATATACACACACCATACATACCACACACATGTGCACGCATGCACACACACACAGTCACACACATGCATGCACACACACACTCATACACAAAGTACTGAGCCTCCACACTGCCCCAGGCCCTGGCAAGCTGTCCTCAGCCCTCACAATGGCCCTGGGGCTTTATGGCCAGAACTCAGCCTGTTGGACAGGGAGGCCTGGCCGCGGTCATGTCCTGGCTCCTTGGTGACTGTGGACAATGGCCTCTGACCCTCTGCTCCAACTCAGCCAACTCCCTCCTTCTACAGGTTCAGAAACTGAGCTCCAGGGAGAGGAGGAGACTTACGTGGGACAACCCAGCTAGCACGTGATAGTACGGGGGTCCCAACCCTGCCAGACTCACAGTCCTCTCTTGGCCTCTGGTGCTAAAGGATTGCCCATTTGCCTGCCACACAATGATTTATTTGCTCTACTTAAAAGCGTCCCTTAGCCGTCTCCTCCTCCAAGAAGCTTTCCTTGGGCTTTCCCCACAGCTCACCCCAGGCTAAGCTGGTGCCCCTGGAACTCACAGAGGACACACACAGCTGTCTTCCCTTCCTCCCTGAGGATCTCTGGGACAGAGTCTGTCCCAGAGATCATGTCTGTGTCCAGCGTGCAGCTGGTATCAAGAGCAGACAGGGAAGGTGTACTCAGATGAGTAAGTGACCAAAACGGGGGAATGTCTCAATGTCCTTTTATTTATTCAACAAGTAGGCAAATGCACCTGACCTCCCATGCTCCAAATTGTAGTGGGCCTGTCGGTCCCTCCCACCCTGGAACCCTGCACCATCAGTTCACACCCCACATCAGCATCCGCAGGGCCGGGGCAGGGGGCACTGCCCCAAAGCTGCTGGAATCCACTTGGCCTGCATATATGGAGGATGGGGAGCGTCCGGGAATTTGCATCTTTCAGGACTTATCAGACCTTTGCCAGTGACCAAGGTGGGGAGGAATACAGCCACCCAGCCCCTCGCCCCTTCTGGGATGGTTCTGGAGGATGGTGCCTCTGTCTCCTCTCCTCCCTGTAGGATGGCATCAAGGGCTCTTCATGACCTCACATCCCTGCTTTGTTCCTCCACCTTCCCTGTTCTTTCCTAATATATCATTTTCACAGGAACCCCCAACTCAGGCTCTCTTCTGGGGCTTGTTAATGAATATTGTCCCCACAGGCAAGCTCTGGGGCAAGGCTCTGAAGTTGGATCCCTCATGGACAGAGGGCAATGTGCTGGTGGAGTGGGAGAACAGTGGCTGCTGCAGAAGTACAACTGCGGTGTCCTCTCTGGCTGCGTTGGGAAGGGATGTGATTGGAAGGGGAGGCTGGACTGGGCAGCACATCGAGCATTCAAGAGATGGTGTGGCGGGTGGTTGTAATGAGAGAGACTGGGAGTTGCCAGCCATGAGCTGTCAGCTAGAAATGATGAGCTCAGGTCAAGAAATCACCAGCTAGGAGCGGTGTGGAACCCAGGCCTCACGGTGGTGTTAAGAGCCCCCTGCCCCCTGCACCTGGACAGTGGACTATGAGGAGCTGAGAGTGGCTGAACTACAAGGAAGCCTGAATTCACAGCTTCAGCATGGCCTCAGTGGGAAGCAGTGGGACCCTGAGGCCTGGTGTATTTTTTTCCCATCGTTCCTGTAACAGATTACCACAACTGAGCAGCTCAAACAACACAAATTCATTCTCTTATCTTTGTATAGTCCAGAAGTTGAGAAGTCTGGGGTCAGTGGGGCTCAGCTGGGTCCCCTAACCAGGTTCTCCAAGGCTGAAGCCATGGTGCCAGCCAGGCTGTACCCCTTTCTGGAGCCTCTGAGGATGAGTCTGTTCCCATGAATACCTTTCTTTGTCCCATTGGACGGAGGTTCCTTTTCTTTGCTGGCTATTGGCGAGGGGCTGGCCTTTGTTCCTAGAGGCTGCCCATGTTCCTTCTCATGCTTTCTTTCCATGTGGCACCTCTAACAATGGGGGGTGGTGGGGGTCAAGTCCCTTTTGACTTCAATCTCTCACTTCCTCTCCAGCCACATATCAGACATTAGCTAGGAGAGATTCCCTGTTTTTAAGGACTCCAGTGAATAGATTGACCCAACTGTTGACCTCTCCATTTAAAGTCTGTAGCTTTAATCGCATCTACAAAGTCTCTTTTGCCATGTAAGATACCATATTCACAGGGTTCAGGGATTGGGGTGTGGACTCCTTTGAGGGGTCATAATTCTGCTGACCACACCTGGGATAAGGTTATCTTGGTGGATGTGCTCCACAGTAGCAAACCCCAGATTCCCCTGATCTGCATGCATGAAAGAGTCGTCACTCTCCTTGCTGGAGAATAGCAGCCTCCCCTGAATATCATGCAGATATCTCCGCTCAGGGGAATGCCCTTCACAAAATCCTCTCTCCCTTTCCCTCTTGGTTGTTAGATAAAAAGTGATAGTCGAATCTTACTATGACCCAGTAGAGAAGGACCTGCTAACTGAGGAGAGAAATTATTCACTAAAGAAGGTGCAGAACCTGGCTAATGTGCTCCATCACAAACTGAGAGAATATACCTGGGGATGATCTTGAGGATGCTGCACCAAGGGGCTGGGGTTCAGAATAGAAGGCTGTAGGGGAGAGAGTTTGTTCATTCAAGGGCATTCTCCTATGACTCAGGATTACCGCCTATTATGGACTGCATGTTTGCATCCCCCCAAAATCTATATGTTAAAGTTATACCACCCAAAGTGATAGTGTTTGGAGGTGGGCCCTTTGGAAGGTGCTTAGGCTTAGATGAGGTCATGAAGGTGGGATCCTCATGATGGGATTAGTAGCCTTATAAGAAGAGGAAGAGACATAACCTCACACACGCACCAAGGAGAGGCCATGTGAGCATGCAGAGAGAAGGCAGCCATCTGTAAGCCAGGAAGCAGGTTCTTATCAGACATCAAATCTGCCAGCTCCTTGATCTTGGATTTCACAGCCTCCAGAACAGTGAGAAATAAATTTCTGTTGTTTAAGTCCCCCGGTCTGTGGTATTTCATCATAGCAGCCTAAGTTGACTAAGACACAACCAGGCAGGACACCAGGAACTGGTCTTAATACACTACTGGGATGCCTCCTGAAAGTTTGGGGAAAAAAATGATGGCCTACATTAAATGAAATGGAGGTATTAAAACAGCTTTGGCGGAGTGTGTGGGTGAGATCAAATACTCTGATAAATTGGTGTGCTAGAACAGATATCTACGAAGTCCAAAAAACCCTCCAGCTTACTATGTTCTTCAGGGAAGATGCAGTGGATGTTTCCTCACTGAAGCAGTGAGGATGAGGAACTGTTATGAATCTAGATACTGATATGACCCCGGGTTCCCTAGCGCCAAGGAGGACAATAGGATCATTGTGCTCCTAGGGGCAAGAAAGATGGGAAGCCAAAAAGGCTAGGACTTGATATACATATTAAAAAATATTAAGAAAATGCATGAGCAGAGTGATGTCAGCAAAATGTACAGATGAGCTCCAAACTTCTGACCCTCCACAGAAACATCGAAAAACAAGCAAAAACTGTCAGAACTCTGGAAAACAGTCAAAGGTTTACAGCAACAAACTGAACAATGAATCAAGAAAAGGCAACTTGAAAACAGTAACAAAGCTTTGTGGCATTTTTACTTGCCCTTGGCCCACTCCCTCCCTGGTGCAGTGATAGTCTTCAAGCAACAGCAGCCCAACTTCCCAGTATGAGATTCTAGTCCCTGGTTCTGCAAGAGCAAAAATCCCTTCTAAGGTGTCTGGAGGTCACCTAAAGGACTGATACAGGGCACTCATTTCTGTTTCACCAAACTTAGACTTCAGGCCAGAAAACTGGTGAGCATTGCTTAAAAATGCTGCAAGGCCAACTAACAACCCACAGATGGGTCTGGCAAAAGATGATGGTGATACATATAATAGATTACCTAAGGCCTGAGAGGAAAAGCTGGGGAAATTCTTGATTCTTTGGGAAATTAGGACACTCAAAAGCACCAAGAATATAGAGGATTTTAGAAACATGCCCAGGACAAGACATGTGCTCAGAAAGGACATAAAAAAGACCATAAGCTTTCATGTTGGGATAATCCTGAGGTTCAGTGCAAACCTGCTTAAGTATTAGAGTGCCCCAGTGCAGAGACTATCTGCAAAGACTAGGAGAGGTGTTTGGTTTTGTTGTTTATTGTTTGTGTTTGTGTTTTTTTTTTCTTTAAGTTCTTGGCATGCAAGGAAATCTCTGTCAAAATCTTAGTTGAACATGAGGTAAAGAAACAAAAAGTTCAGTAATCACATGTGACAAGGGTTAAAGTCTTTGCAAAAATATTTTGGGAAAGTCCCTAAATAAATATGCTGCTAAAGCTACACACTTCAACAATCAAAACAAAACAAAACAGCAAGTGCTGGGGAAGGGGAAGAACTGATCTTCAAAGTTACCACATTATAGCATTCAAATGTTCAATTTTCAACAACAACAAAAAAATCATAAGGAATACAAAAAAAATTTGTGTCACCTATTTAAAGGAAAAAATAAATTGACAAAAATTGTCCCCATGAAAGCCCAGACATCAGATTTACTGGATGACAAAGACTTTAAACATGGACAAAGAGCTAAAGGAAATCAGAAAAATGATGCATGAACAACATGAGGATTTCAATAAACACAGAAGTTATAGAAAGAAACCAAACAAAAGTTTTGGAGCTAAAAAGTACAATAACCAAAATGCAAAATTCACTAAAGCAAATCTGAGCAGGCAAAAGAAATAATTATCAAACTTGAAGACAGGCCAACTGAAATGATTGAATCTGAAGAGAAGAGAGAACAAAATAATGCAGAAAAGTGAACAGATCCTAAAGAACCTGTGGGATACATCAAGCAGAAAAATATAGACATAGTGGGAATCTCAGAAGGAGAAGAGAGAGGGGAATTCTCTGATGATCCAGTGGTTAGGACTCCGTGCTTCCACTGAAGGGGGCATGGGTTCAAACTCTGGTCAGGGAAGTAAGATCCCATATGCCATGCGGCACAGTCAAAAAAAAAAAAAAAAAAGGTGTAGAAAGAATATCTGTAGAAATAAAGGCCAAAAATTTCACAAATTTGATGAATCCAAGAAGCTCAACTCAAAGAGGGATAAACTCAAAGAGACCCATGCTGAGACACATCCTAATCAAACTGTTGAAAGACAAAAACAAAGAGAGAATCTTGAAATCAGTAAGAGAGAAGTGGCTCATCAGACGCAAGTTATCTTTGATAACATTAATAGCTGATTTCTCATCAGAAACCTTGGAAGCCAAAAGGTAGTGGGATGACATTTAAAGTGCTGAAAGAAAAAAACCTGTCAACTAAGAATTCTATATCTGGTAAACCTGTCTTTTAAAAATGCAAGAGAAAGTAAGACATTCCCAGATAACCAAAAGCAAAGGAAGTGTAATACCACGAGACCTTCCCTACAAGAAATGCTAAAGGGAGTCCTTCAGGTTGGAATGAAAGAGCTCTAGACAGTAACTTAAAGATGTATGAAGAAATAAAGATCTCTGTTAAAGGTAAATACATGGATTATATAAACATCAGCATTATTGAATCTTTGGTTTCTAATTCTGGTATTTATTTCCTACATGATTAAAAAGAAATGCATAAAAATAATTATAACTTTATGTTATTGGGCATACAATGTATAAAGATGCAATTCGTAATAACAATAACATAAAGGGACAAAGCTGTATAGAAACAAATTTTCGTATATTATTGATGTAAAGTTGGTATCAATTAAAACTAGACCAAGGTAAATTTAAGATAGTAAATGTAACACTTATGGTAATAAAGAAAATATTAAAGAATATAATTAAAAGGAAATGAGAAGGGAATCAAAATAGTTCCACTACAAAAAAATCAACTAAACACAAAAGAAGGCAGTAATTGAGGAAATGAGTGGCAAAAAAGCTCAGACATAGAGAAAACAAATAGAAAATGACAGAAATAAATCTTTCTTTACAAGTAACCTTTTCCTTTCAACGTAAATGGGTTTAACTCTCCGATAAAAATGCAGATTGGAAGAATTGATTAAAAACAAAAACATTCAACTGTCCACAGTTGATTATGCTGTTCACAAAAGATTCACCTTAGATTAAAGACACAAATAGCTTGAAAGTGAAAGGATGGAAAAATATACTCCAGACAAATGACAACCCAAAAGCCTTGGGAATGGCTATACTTCTATCAGACAACATAGTCTTTAAGTTAAAAATTGCAAAAAGAGACAAAAGGTCACTATGTATTGATAAAGGGATCAATTTATCAGAAGATATTACACCTATAAACACTTATATGCAAAACAACAGAGCCTAGAGAGATGACATCATCAGGATGGTGGCATAGGTCATTCCTGACTTCAGTCTCCCTCACAAGAAAACCAACTACCAACTATCCACAGACAACACACTACTGTGAAAGTCCCAGAAGCCAAGGATGGGGCTGAAGAATCCCCCTATATCACAGAGACTGAGACAAACTGCATTCTAATGATAAGAGGAGTGGCTACACTTTGACAGCATTACCCTTCCCCCAGCCTGGCACAGTGCAACAAGAAGAGAGGCCCCCTGAGCCTGCAGTTTCTCCAGTGGGAAAAAAGAGTCCAAAGTGGATACCCAACTTCTTCAGTGTTGCATGACACTTCCTGGGAGGCTCACTGGGGTCTCACCTCATGGAGATCACTGCAGAGCTCAGTCACTGGGGATCAGAGAGAGACAGAGAAGGGGGCCGAACTGACAGCAACTAGCTATCAGATCTTTGTGTATCACAACCCCGCTTGCAGGAATGTCCAAGCAGAGGTCCCAGCCAGCTGCTCTGCCCATCTACAGAGCTAAGCTGGTGGTCCTGTCTGACAAGGGAGTTCAGCTGGAAGTTCTGGCTGTTTTGAATCCTGAGCCAATGGGCCACACTGGCCATGGAGCCTTTTCTATGGCCCCACCTGAGCAGAGAATCAAGTTTGAAGGCCCACCCAACTGCTGAACATACCCTCAACCTTCAGTCCAGCTCAGGGAGGGAGCAAAGCTAGCAGCCCTATCCAACTGTTGAGTATAGCCTCTTGCCTTGAATAATCAGGGAGCCTGATCAGTGACCCTCTGAGCTCAGGCTGTGGTACCATCCACCCATGGAGTCCAACCTACAGCTGCATCTAGCAGCAGAATCCAGCATACAGCCCTGACCAATTGCTGAACACAGCTTGCTGCCTCACCCAGGCAGGGAACCCAGCCCAAGGCTCCACCCAACCAAGAACAATGATGGAGCCCAGCTGATACTCTGCCAAATCATGGAACCCAACCAGTAGCATTGCTCTGCCAGGGAACACAGACAGAAACCTCCCTCACCATAGATGATTGCTGAGCCCAGCTACTGGTGCACAATGGAACACAACCAGGAGCCTCTTCTGACCAGGGAGGCCATTCAGAGGCACCACTGGAGCATGGAGCCCAGCCAGCAGCACTCCCACCACCAACCGTAGAGCTCAGGCAGTGGCTTTGCTCAACTAAAGACCCCAATAGGAAGCTCCATTTGCCCACAGATGTTACCAGCTGACCTGTCCAAAAACTTGAGCTGAGCTGACTGACTGAAGTGAACCTGTAAAGTCTGGAAGAGGAGACTACTCACTCAAATGAGCAGATATGAACACAAGTATACAAAGACCATGAAAAAGCAGGGAAACATGACACCTGCAAAGAAGACCATAAATAAAGCTCCAATAAATTCCCCCAAAGAAATGGAGATCTGTGAACCATCTGACAAAGAATTCAGAGTAATCCTCTTGAAGAAGTTCAGTGAACTACAAGAACACAGTGACAGACAATTAGGGGGGAAATGCATGAACAAAATGAGAAGTCCAACAAAGAAAAAAAACATTAAAAAAAGAAAAACACAGAAATACTAGAGCTGAAGAATACAGTGACTGAGCTGAGGAATTCAACAGAGAACTTCAACACAGACTCAACTAAGCAGAAGAAAGAATCAGTGAATTTAAAGATAAGTCATTTCAAATTATCCAGTCAGAGGAGCAAAAAGAAAAAGAGCAAAAAAGGATGAAAGACTAGGGACATATAGGATATGATCAAAAGAAAAATATGCACATTATAGGAATCCCTGAAGGAGAAGACAGAGAGAAAATGGCCAAAAATGTCATTAAAAGCAATAAAAGCTAAAAACTTCCTAAATTTGGGGAGATAAATGGACATATACATTCATGTGGTCCAAAATACCCCAAATAGGTGGAACCCTAAAAGGGCTATAACAAGACAGATTAAGGTTAAAGTTTCAAAAGTAAAGACAAAGAGAGAATTTTAAAAGCAGCAAGAGAAAAGTGACTCATCACAAACAAGGGAGCCCCCTAAAGACTTCCAGAGGATTACTCAGAAGAAACTTTGCAGGCAAGGAGAGAATGGGATGGTATAGTCATGATATTGAGAAAAAAAAAAAATCTGTCAACCAAGAATACTATACCCAGCAAAGCTGTCCTTCAGAAATGAAGGAGAGATAAAGACCTTCCCCAAACAAAAGCTGAGAGAGTTTATCACCACCAGGCCTGCCTTAAAAGAAATGTTAAGGGACATTCTTCAAGCCAAAATGAAAGGATGCTAATTAACATTGTAAAAACATATGAATGTGTAAAACTCACTGGTAAAGTTAAATGTATAGTTAAAGTCAGATTCTCTAATATTGTAATGTGGTGCATAAATCACATACAACTCTAGATTAAAAGTTAAAAGACAAAGGTGTTAAAAATAATTATAACTACAATAACTTCTTTTTGGATACATAATATTAAAAATGTAAGTTGTAACATCAATAACCTAAAATGTGAGGGGGGAATAAGTAAAAATAAAAAGTTTCTGTATGCTATTGAAATTAAGTTGTTATCAGCTTAAAAAAAGATGTTTTAACTATAAAATATTATATGTCGACAATGAATGGATAAAGAAGATGTGGCACATATATACAATGGAATATTACTCAGCCATAAGAAGAAATGAAATTGAGTTATTTGTAGTGAGGTGGATGGACCTAGAGTTTGTCATACAGAGTGAAGTAAGTCAGAAAGGGAAGAACAAATACCGTATTCTAACACATATATATGGAATCTAAAAAAAAAAAGGTTCTGATGAACCTAGGGGCAGGACAGGAATAAAGATGCAGACCTAGAGAATGGACTTGAGGACACAGGGAGGGGGAAGGGTAAGCTGGGACGAAGTGAGAGAGTGACATGGACATATATACACTACCAAATGTAAAACAGATAGCTAATGGGAAGCAGCTGCATTGCACAGGGAGATCAGCTCTGTGTTTTGTGACCACCTAGAGGGGTGGGATAGGGAGGGTAGGAGGGAGACGCAAGAGGAACAGGATAGGGGGATACATGTATACATATAGCTGATTCACTTTGTTATACAGCAGAAACTAACACAACAATTAAAGCAATTATACTCCAATAAAGATGTGAAAAAATTTATATATTATATGTAAGTCTCATAGTAACCACAAAAGAAAAGCCTGTAGTAAATATACAAAAGATTATGATAAAGAAGTCAAAGCATACATCACAGAAAGTCATCAAATCACAATGGAAGACAGCAAGAGAAGAAGCAAGGAACAAAGTATCTACAAAAGAGACAGAAAGCAATCAACAAAATGTCAAGAGTAAGTTCAATCTATCAATAATTACTTTAAATATCAATGGATTAAATTCTCCAAACCAACTAACTTTTCTAACCAGAATGGTATGAAACTAGAAATTAATAACAAAAAGGTAGAAATTTCATAAAACTTGGAAATAAAACAACACACTCCTGAAAAAGAAATGAATCAAAGAAGAAATAAAAAGGGCAATCAAAAAATAACTTGAGATAAACAAAAATGGAAGCATAACATACCAAAACTTATAGATGCTGCTAAATCAGTTCTAAGAGTAAAGTTTATAACTATAAATGCACACATCAAAAAATCTCAAATAAACTAGAAAAAGAAGAAACTAAACTCAAAGTTAGCAGAAGGAAGAAAATAATAAAGATTAGAAACATACAACCTACCAAGACCAAATCATGAAGACATAAATAATCTGAACTGTCCAATAATGAATAAGGAGATTGAATCAGTAATCAAAATTCTCACAACAAAGACAAGCCCATGACCAGATGGATTCACTGGTGAATTCTATCAAACATTTATAAAGAAGAATTAATGCCTATTTTTCAAAAAACTGAAGAGGATGAAACACTTTCAAACTAGTTTTATGAGGCCAGCATTACCATGATACCAAAGCCAGATAAGTTCAATGCCAGAAAAGAAAACTATAGGCTAATATCCCTGGTGAACATAGATGAAAAAATTCTCAACAAAATACTAGCAAACTGAATTCAAAAGTTGATTTAGGTATATATATTTCGTAATTGTACATAATTTCTTTACATGACTTTATATTGTCACATGCAATGATCAATTCTAAGTTAAAATCAATGTTTGACAAAAGTGATTCCTCTCATTGATTTTATGGTTTTATTTTAACTTTTTTTTTCTTTAACATGTATTGTATTGTGCTCTGACTTCCAGTGTTGTGGTTGGTAAATTTGTCATATATCTAATTGCCTTTCCCTTGTAAAAAAAAAAAAAAAAAAAAAAAAAAAAAAAAAAAAGCAAATAAAGAAGATCAAACACAAAGATAAAATGGGATTATCCGTGGAATGCAAGGATGGTTCAACATATGCAAATCAATAAACGTGACATCGAGCTGTACCCACCACCAAAGCCTCCCATCAAGCCTTTTAGATAGCCTCAACCACCAGAGGGCAGACAGCAGAAGCAAGAAAAACGACAATCCTGCAGCCTGTGGAACAAAAACCACATTTACAGAAAGAGAGACAAGGTGAAAAGCCAGAGGGCTATATACCAGATGAAGGAACAGGAAAAAACCCCAGAAAAACAACTAAATGAAGTGGAGATAGGCAACCTTCCAGAAAAAGAATTCAGAATAATGATAGTGAAGATGATCCAGGACCTCGGCATAAGAATGGAGGCAAAGATTGAGAAGATGCAAGAAATGATTAACAAAGACCTAGAAGAATTAAAGAACAAACAAACAGAGATGACCAATATAATAACTGAAATGAAAACTACACTAGAAGGAATCAATAGCAGAATAACTGAGGCAGAAGAACGGATAAGTGACCTGGAAGACAGAATGGTGGAATTCACTGCTGAGGAACAGACTAAAGAAAAAAGAATGAAAAGAAATGAAGACAGCCTAAGAGACCTCTGGGACAACATTAAACACAACAACATTCACATTATAGGGGTCCCAGAAGGAGAAGAGAGAGAGAAAGGACCAGAGAAAATATTTGAAGAGATTATAGTCGAAAACTTCCCTAACATGGGAAAGGAAAGAGCCACCCAAGTCCAGGAAGCACAGAGAGTCCCATACAGGATAAACCCAAGGAGAAAAACGCCGAGACATATAGTAATCAAAGTGGCAAAAATTAAAGACAAAGAAAAGTTATTGAAAGCAGCAAGGGAAAAATGGCAAATAACATACAAGGGAACTCCCATAAGGTTAACAGCTGATTTATCAGCAGAAACTCTACAAGCCAGAAGGGAGTGGCATGATATACTTAAAGCGATGAAAGGGAAGAACCTACAACCAAGATTACTCTACCTGCAAGCATCTCATTTAGATTTGATGGAGAAATCAAAAGCTTTACAGACAAGCAAAAGCTAAGAGAATTCAGCACCACCAAACCAGCTCTACAACAAATGCTAAAGGAACTTCTCTAAGTGGGAATCACAAGAGAAGAAAAGGACCTACAAAAACAAACCCAAAACAATTAAGAAAATGGTCAGAGGAACATACATATTGATAATTACATTAAACGTGAATGGATTAAATGCTCCAACCAAAGACACAGGCTTGCTGAATGGATTCAAAAACAAGACCCATATATATGCTGTCTACAAGAGACCCACTTTAGACCTAGGGATACATACAGACTGAAAGTGAGGGGAAGGAAAAAGATATTCCATGCAAATGGAAATCAAAAGAAAGCTGGAGTAGCTATACTCATATCAGATAAAATAGACTTTAAAATAAAGAATGTTACAAGAGACAAGGAAGGACACTACATAATGATCAAGGGATCAATCCAAGAAGAAGATATAACAATTATAAATATATATGCACCCAACATAGGAGCACCTCAATACATAAGGCAACTGCTAACAGCTATAAAAGAGGAAATTGACAGTAACACAATAATAGTGGAGAACTTTAACACCTCACTTACACCAATGGACAGATCATCCAAAATGAAAATAAATAAGGAAACAGAAGCTTTAAATGACACAATAGACCAGATAGATTTAATTGATATTTATAGGGCATTCCATCCCAAAACAGCAGGTTACACGTTCTTCTCAAGTGCACACAGAACATTCTCCAGGATAGATCACATCTTGGGTCACAAATCAAGCCTCAGTAAATTTAAGAAAATTGAAATCATATCAAGCATGTTTTCTGACCACAACGCTATGAGATTAGAAATGAATTACAGGGAAAAAAACGTAAAAAACACAAACACATGGAGGCTAAACAATACGTTATTAAATAACCAAGAGATCACTGAAGAAATCAAAGAGGAAATCAAAAAATACCTAGAGACAAATGACAATGAAAACACATTGACCCAAAACGTATGGGATGCAGCAAAAGCAGTTCTAAGAGGGAAGTTTATAGCTATACAAGCCTACATAAAGAAACAAGAAAAATCTCAAGTAAACAATCTAACCTTACACCTAAAGAAACTAGAGAAAGAAGAACAAACAAAACCCAAAGTTAGCAGAAGGAAAGAAATCATAAAGATCAGAGTGGAAATAAATGAAATAGAAACAAAGAAAACAATAGCAAAGATCAATAAAACTAAAAGCTGGTTTTTTGAGAAGATAAACAAAATTGATAAGCCATTAGTCAGACTCATCAAGAAAAAGAGGGAGAGGACTCAAATCAATAAAATTAGAAATGAAAAAGGAGAAGTTACAACAGACACCACAGAAATACAAAGCATCCTAAGAGACTACTACAAGCAACTCTATGCTAATAAAATGGACAACCTGGGAGAAATGGACAAATTCTTAGAAAGGTATAACCTTCCAAGACTGAACCAGGAAGAAACAGAAAATATGAACAGACCAATCACAAGTAATGAAATTGAAACTGTGATTAAAAATCTTCCAACAAACAAAAGTCCAGGACCAGATGGCTTCACAGGAGAATTCTATCAAACATGTAGAGAAGAGCTAACACCTATCCTTCTCAAACTCTTCCAAAACATTGCAGAGGAAGGAACACTCCCAAACTCATTCTATGAGGCCACCATCACCCTGACACCAAAACCAGACAAAGACACTACAAAAAAAGAAAATTACAGACCAGTATCACTGATGAATATAGATGCAAAAATCCTCAACAAAATACTAGCAAACAGAATCCAACAACACATTAAAAGGATCATACACCACGATTAAGTGGGATTTATCCCAGGGATGCAAGGATTCTTCAATATATGCAAATCAATCAATGTGATACACCATATTAACAAATTGAAGAATAAAAAGCATATGATCATCTCAATAGATGCAGAAAAAACTTTTGACAAAATTCAACACCAATTTATGATAAAAACTCTCCAGAAAGTGGGCATAGAGAGAACCTACCTCAACATAATAAAGGCCATATACGACAAACCCACAGCAAACATCATTCTCAATGGTGAAAACCTGAAAACATTTCCTCTAAGATCAGGAACGAGACAAGGATGTCCACTCTCACCACTATTATTCAACATAGTTCTGGAAGTCCTAGCCACGGCAATCAGAGAAGAAAAAGAAATAAAAGGAATCCAAATTGGAAAAGAAGAAGTAAAACTGTCACTGTTTGCAGATGACATGAAGCTATACATAGAGAATCCTAAAACTGCCACCAGAAAACTGCTAGAGCTAATTAATGAATTTGGTAAAGTTGCAGGATACAAAATTAATGCACAGAAATCTCTTGCATTCCTATACACTAATGATAAAAAATCTGAAGGAGATATATGGAAACACTCCCATTTACCATTGCCACAAAAAGAATAAAATACCTAGAAATAAACCTACCTAGGGTGACAAAAGACCTGTATGCAGAAAACTATAAGACACTGATGAAAGAACTTAAAGATGATACCAACAGATGGAGAGATATACCATGTTCTTGGATTGGAAGAATCAATATTGTGAAAATGACTATACTACCCAAAACAATCTACAGATTCAATGCAATCCCTATCAAATTACCAATGGCATTTTTTACGGAACTAGAACAAATCATCTTAAAATTTGTATGGAGACACAAAAGACCCCGAATAGCCAAAACAGTCTTGAGGGAAAAAAACGGAGCTGGAAGAATCAGACTCCCTGAATTCAGACTATACTACAAAGCTACAGTAATCAAGACAATATGGTACTGGCACAAAAACGGAAACATAGATCAATGGAACAAGATAGAAAGCCCAGAGATAAACCCACGCACCTATGGTCAACTAATCTATGACAAAGGAGGCAAAGATATAAAATGGGGAAAAGACGGTCTCTGCAATAAGTGGTGCTGGGAAAACTGGACAGCTACATGTAAAAGAATGAAATTAGAATACTCCCTAACACCATACACAAAAATAAACTCAAAATGGATTAGAGACCTAAATGTAAGACTGGACACTATAAAACTCTTAGAGGAAAACATAGGAAGAACACTCTTTGACATAAATCACAGCAAGATCTTTTTTGATCCACCTCTTAGAGTAATGGAAATAAAAACAAAAATAAACAAATGGGACCTAATGAAACTTCAAAGCCTTTACACAGCAAAGGAAACCATAAACAAGACGAAAAGACAACCCTCAGAATGGGAGAAAATATTTGCAAACGTATCAATGGATAAAGGATTAATCTCCAAAATATATAAACAGCTCATTCAGCTCAATATTAAAGAAACAAACACCCCAATCCAAAAACGGGCAGAAGACCTAAATAGACCTTTCTCCAAAGAAGACATACAGATGGCCAGGAAGCACATGAAAAGATGCTCAACGTCACTGATCATTAGAGAAATGCAAATCAAAACTACAATGAGGTATCACCTCACTCTAGTCAGAATGACCATCATCAAAAAATCTACAAACAATAAATGCTGGAGAGGGTGTGGAGAAAAGGGAACACTCTTGCACTGTTGGTGGGAATGTAAATTGATACAGCCACTATGGAGAACAGTATGGAGGTTCCTTAAAAAACTAAAAATAGAATTACCATATGACCCAGCAATCCCACTACTGGGCATATACCCAGAGAAAACCGTAATTCAAAAAGACACATGCACCCGAATGTTCACTGCAGCACTATTTACAATAGCCAGGTCATGGAAGCAACCTAAATGCCCATCAACAGACGAATGGATAAAGAAGTTGTGGTACATATATACAATGGAATATTACTCAGCCATAAAAAGGAACGAAATTGAGTCATTTGTTGAGACGTGGATGGATCTAGAGACTGTCATACAGAGTGAAGTAAGTCAGAAAGAGAAAAACAAATATCATATATTAAGGCATGTAGGTGGAACCTAGAAAAATGGTACAGATGAACCAGGTTGCAGGGCAGAAGTTGAGACACAGATGTAGAGAACAAACGTATGGACACTGAGGGGGGAAAACTGCGGTGGGGTGGGGATGGTGGTGTGCTGAATTGGGCGATTGGGATTGACATGTATGAAGTGATGTGTATAAAATTGAAAAAAAAGTGACATCACATTAAAATAATGAATAATAAAAGTCATATTATCTCAATAGATCTAGAAAAAATATTTGACAAAATCTAACATCTTTTCATGATAAAAAAAAAACCTCTCAACAAATCTTGTAAAGAAGGAATGTACCTCAACATACTAAAGGCCGTATATGACAAGCCCACAGCTAACAACATACTCAATGGTAAAAGATTGAAAACTTTCCCTTTAAGATCAGAAACAAGACGAGGGTGCCCACTCTCACCACTCTTACTCAATAGTACTGAAAGTCCTGACCAGAGCAGTCAAGCAAGAAAAAGAGAAAAAAAGCCGTCCAAATCAGAAAGGAAGAAGTAAAATTGTCCATTTGCTGATGACATAATCTTATATATAGAAAATCCTAAACACCTCAGGGTAAAATTTCATGATACAAAATCAACATACAAAAGTTAGTTGCATTTCTTTCCACTAACAATGAAATATCTGAAAAAGAAATAAAGAAAACATTCACAACAGCATCAAAAATAACAAAATACAATGGAATAAAATGAGGAGGTGAAAAATCTATACTGAATTATAAGACATTGAGGAAAAAAATTGAGGAAGACACGAATTAATGAAAAGATATCCTGTGTTCATGGATCAGAAGAAATAATATTGTTAAAATGTCCATACTACCCAAAGCCATCTATTGGTTCAATGTAATCCCTATAAGATTCCAATGGTATTTCTTACAGATTTAGAAAAAGCAAATCCTAAAATCTATATGAAACCCCATGACCTTGAATAGCAAAAGCAATCTTAAGAAGGAAGAATAAAGCTGGAGGTATCACACTTCTTGATTTCAAACTATATTACAAATCTACAGTAATCATAATAGTATAAGGCTAGCATAAAAATAGACACTTAGACCAATGGAATAGAATCAACATCCCAGAAATAAATCTATGCATATGTGGTCAAATAATATTTGACAAGGAAGCCAATAAATGGTGTTGGGAAAACTGGCTATCCCCATGCAAAAGAATGAAATTGGACCCCTACTTTACACCACTAATAATAATTTGAGTTAATTACAAGTGGACTAAAGACTTTTAAAACTTGAAACTGTAAAAATCCTAGAAGAAAATACATGGGAAATGTTCCTTGATATAGTTTTCACAATTATTTTTTGGATTTAATATCAAGAACACAAACAACAAAAGCAAAAATAATCAAGTGGGACTACATCAAGCTGAAATGCTTCTGCACAGCAAAATAAGTAATCACAAAATGAAAAGACAACCTATGGAATGGGAGAAAATATTTGTAAACCATATATCTGATAAGGCACTAATAGCCAAAATATATAAGTAACTAATACAATTCAACAGCAAAACAAAACAAAAAAACAAATAATCCAATTGAAAACAGGCAGAGGGCCTGAATAGACATTTCCTTCCAAACAGCCAAAAGGTACATGAAAAGGTGCTCAATGTCACTAATCATTAGGGAAATGTAAATCAAACAACAATGAGATATCATCTCACACCTGTTAGAATGGCTGTTATCAAAAAGACAAGACAAAAGAAGTGCTGGTGAGGATAGGAATGTAAATTGGTACAGCCACTATGGAAACAGCATGGAGGTTCCTCAAAAAATTAAAAATGGTACTACCATGTTATCCAGTGATTCTGCTTCTGGATATATAAAGAAATGAAATCACCATCTTGAAGAGATATCTGCCTCCCCATATTCATTGCAGCATTATTTATAATAGCTAAGATAACAAAGCTAAGTGTCCATCAATGAATGAATGAATAAAGAAAAAGCAATTGATATAATGCAATGTTATTCAGCCATGAAAAAAAATGGAAATTCTACCTTTTGCAGCAACATGGATGAACTTTGAGGGCATTATGCTAAGTGAAATAAGTCAGACAGAGAAAGACAAATATCATATGATCTCCATTATATGAAATTTATAAAAACTAAGCTCATAGAAACAGAGACTAGTTTGATGATTGCCAGAGGCAAAGGTGGGTGGTGGGGACAGATGAAGGTGGTCAATGAGTAAAACTTCCAGTTATAAGATGAGTAAGTTCTGGGGATCTAATGTACAGCATGGTGACTACAGGTAACAAAACTGTAATGTATACTTGAAATTTACTAAGAGAGTAGGTCTTAAAAGTTCTCATCCCCCCCCCACACAAAAGTAACTATGTAAAGTAATGGAGGTGTTAACTAACCTTATTGTGGTAATCATATCACAATATACATGAATCAAATCATCACTTTGTATACCTTAGACTTACACAGTGTTTGTTATATGTCAATTATGTCCCAATAAACCTGGAGAAAAAAAAAGCCCTAAAGTATATGAAGAAAAGTTTGTCAGATTTGAGGGAAGAAATAGAAAGTTCTACATCAATAGTTGGGGATTTGAAAACTCCACTTTCAATAACAGATAGAACGTATAGACAGAAGATCAATAAGGAAATGGAGGAGTTGAGCAACGTTCTAAACTAGCTAGACCCAACATTCTCCAGGATACACCATATGTTAGACCACAAAATAAGTCTTAGTAGATTTATAAGATAAATATCATACATACAATATCTTTTCTGACCACAGTGAAATGAGGCTAAAAATCAATAACAGAAGGAAATCTGGGAAAATTACAAATATATGAAAATTAAGCAACACACTCTTAAACACCCAATAGGTCAAGAGGAAATAATAAGAGAAATTAAGGAATATTTAAAGACTATTGAAAAAGAAAAACACAACATAACAATATTTATGAGATGCAATGAAAGCAGTTCTAAGAGAGAAATTTACAGCTATAAATGCTTACATTAAAAAATAAGAAAGATCAGGGCTTCCCTGGTGGCACAGTGGTTGAGAATTCACCTGCCAATGCAGGAGATATGGGTTCGATCCCTGGTCCAGGAAGATCCCACATGCCACGAAGCAACTAAGCCCGTGTGCCACAACTACTGAGCCTGTGCTCTACAGCCCATAGGCCACAACTGCTGAGCCTGCGTGCTGCAACTGCTGAGGCCCAAGTGCCTAGAGTCCGTGCTCCACACCAAGAGAAGCCACTGCAATGGGAAGCCCACGCACTGCAGCAAAGAGTAGCCCCCGCTCACAGCAACTATAGAAAGCCCATGTGCAGCAATGAAGATCCAATGCAGCCAAAAATAAATAAATAAAAAATAAATAAATTTATTAAAAAAATAAGAAGAAAGATCAAAAATCAATAACCTAAGTTTACTCCTAAAGAACTAGGAAAAGAGAGCCAAAACAAAAGTAACAGAAGGAAGGAAATAATAAAGATTCAAGCTAAGATAAATGAAATAAAGAATAGAAAGATAATAAAGAAAATCAATGAAACTAAAAGTAGGTTGATATGGACCAAATTGTTCCCCTAAAATTCATATGTTGAAGCCCTGACCCTCAATGTGACTATATTTAGAGATAGGGCCTTTAGGGAGGTAATTAAGGTTAAATGGGTTCATAAGCATGGGAGCATAATTCAGTAGGGCTTGTGTCCTTATAAAAAGAGGACAAAAGCAAGCATACAGAAGAAAGGTGATATGAGGGATAACTAAGAAGGCTGTACTTTACAAGCCAGGAATAGAGCTCTTACCAGAAACCAAGTTTGCCAGCACCTTGATCATGGACTTCTAACCTCTAGAACAGAAGCAGAAATGTCTGTTGTTTAAGCCATGTAGTTTGTGGTATTTGTTATGGCAGCCTGAGTAGACTAATATATTAATTCTTTGAAAAGATCAAAATTAGCAAAATTTAAGCAGACTGACAAGGGACAAAGGAGAGTCAATTCATATAACTAAAATAAAAATATCAAAGTGGGGGCATTACTACCAACCCTACAAAATAAGATTTTGTAAGGGAACACTATGAACTACTTTGCATGAAGAAATTAGATAACCTAGATAAAATGGACAAATTTCTAGAAATTAACAAAACTGACTCAAAAAGAAATAGAAAATTTGAGCAGACCTTTAGCTATTAAGGATATTAAATCAGTAATTTAAAACTTCCCAACAGAGAAGAGTTCAGAACCACATAGCTTCACTAGTGAATTCTAGCAAACATTCAAAGAAGATTTAACACCAATTCTTCTCAAACTCTTCCCTAAAAAGAGAAGAGGAGTGAACACTTCCTAACTCCTTCTATAATCTATTATTATCCTAACACCAATGCTAGGCAAGACATCATGAGAAAAGAAATTTACAGACTATGTCCCTTATGAATATGGATGTAAATATCCTCAGCAAAATACTAATGTCTTAGTCTTCTCAGACTGCTACAACAAAATACCATAGACTGGGTGGCTTCAAAAACAGACATTTTTTTTCCTCACGGTTATAGAGGCTGGAAGTCCAAGGGCAGGGTACCAGCATGGCAGGATCTGGTAAGGAACCTTTCCATGGCTTGCAGATAGCCACTTCCCACTATGTGTTCATACGGACTTTCTTCAGTGCATGTATATGGAGAGAAAAAGAGAGAAGAGAGAGTGAGAGGGTGCTTCCTTTTGTTTATAAGGGCACTGATCACATCATGAGGGTCCCACCCTCAACCTCATCTAAACCTGACTACCTCCCAAAGACTTTACCTCCAAATACTATCACACTGGAGGTTAGGACTTCAGCATATTAATTTGGGGGAGAGGGGTATGCAAACATTCATTCCATAACAACAAGCAAGCTAAATATCCAAACAGAATATTTAAACAGAATATTTAAAAGATTATACACCAAATTATAGATTAAGTGAAATTTATCCTATAAATGCAAAGTTGGTCCAACATAAGAAAATCAATCAGTGTAATACATCACATTAACAGAAGGAAGGAATAGGGTTCAAGATGGCAGAGTACTGCGTTCACTCCCTCTTGTGAGAGCACCAGAATCACAACTAACTGCTGAACAATCATTTACAGGACGACACTGGAACTCACCAAAAAAGATGCCCCACATCAAAGGACAGGGGAGAAGCCACAATGAGACGGTAGGAGGGGCACAATCAAAATAAAATCAAATCCCATAACTGCTGGGTGGGTGACTCACAAACTGGAGAATACTTCTACCAGAGGTCCACTCACTGGAGTAAAGGTTCTGAGCCCCACATCAGGCTTCCCAACCTGGGAGTCTGGCAAGAGGAGGAGGAATTCTTAGAGAATCAGACTTTGAAGGCCGATGGGATTTGGCTGCAGGACTGGGGGAAGTGGAGACTCCACTCATGGAGGGCACACACAAAGTTGTGTGTGCATCAGAACCCAGGGGAGGGAGCAGTGACCCCATGGGAGACTGAACCGGACCTACCTGCTAGTGCTGGAGGGTCTCCTGCAGAGGTGGGGGGTGGCTGTGGCTAACCGCGGAAACAAGGACACTGGCAGCAGAAGTTCTGGGAAGTACTCCTTGGCGAGAGCCCTCCCAGAGTCCACCATTAGCCCCACCAAGGAGCCTGTGGGCTCCTGTGTTGTGTCGCCTCAAGCCAAACAACCAACAGGGAGGGAACTCAGCCCCACCCATCAGCAGACAAGCAGATTAAAGTTTTACTGAGCTCTGTGCCCCAGAGCAACACCCAGTGCTACCCACCACCAGTCCCTCCCATCAGGAAGCTTGCACAAGCCTCTTAGATAACCTCATCCACCAGAGGGCAGACAGCAGAAGCAAGAAGAACTACAATTCTGCAGTCTGTGGAATGAAAACCACATTCACAGAAAGTTAGACAAAATGAAAAGGCAGAGGACTATGTACCAGATGAAGGAACAAGATAAAACCCCAGAAAAACAACTAAATGAAGTAGAGATAGTCAAACATCCAGAAAAAGAATTCGATATAATGACAGTGAAGATGATCCAGGACCCTGGAAAAAGAAAGGAGGCAAAGGTTGAGAAGATGCAAGAAATGATTAACAAAGACCTAGAAGAATTAAAGAATAAACAAACAGAGATGAACAATATAAAAACTGAATGAAGAATACACTAGAAGGAATCAATAGCAGAATAACTGAGGCAGAAGAATGGATAAGTGACCAGGAAGACAGAATGGTGGAATTCCCTGCCGTGGAACAGAATGAAGAAAAAAGAATGAAAAGAAATGAAGACAGCCTAAGAGACCCCTAGGACAACATTAAACATAACAACATTCGCATTATAGGGGTCACAGAAGGAGAAGAGAGAGAGAAAGGACCTGAGAAAATATTTGAAGAGATTGTAGGCAAAAATTCCCTAACATGGGAAAGGAAATAGCCACTCAAGTCCAGGAAGCAGAGACAGTCCCAGGCAGGATAATCCCAAGAAGAAACACGCCAAGGTACATAGTAATCAAATTGAGAAAAATTAAAGACAAAGAAAAATTATTAAAAGCAACAAGGGAAAAATGACAAATAACATACAAGGGAACTCCCATAAGGTTAACAGCTGATTTCTCAGCAGAAACTCTACAAGCCAGAAGGGAGTGGCATGATATACTTAAAGTGATGAAAGGGAAGAACCTACAACCGAGATTACTCTACCAGGCAAGGATCTCATTCAGATTCGACGGAGAAATCAAAAGATTTACAGACAAACAAAAGCTAAGAGAATTTAGCACCACCAAACCAGCTCTACAACAAATGCTAAAGGAACTTCTCTAAGTGGGAAACACAAGAGAAGAAAAGGACCTACAGAAACAAACCCAAAACAATTAAGAAAATGGTAATAGGAGCATACACATTGATAATTACCTTAACTGTGAATGGAATAAATGCTCCAACGAAAAGACACAGGCTTGCTGAATGGATACAAAAACAAGACCCATATATATGCTGTCTAAAAGAGACCCGCTTCAGACCTAGGCACACATACAGACTGAAAGTGAGGGGATGGAAACTGGTATTCCATGCAAATGGAAATAGAAAGAAAGCTGGAGTAGCAAGAGTCATATCAGATAAAATAGACTTTAAAATAAAGAATGTTACAAGAGACAAGGAAGGACACTACAAAATGATCAAGGGAATCAATCCAAGAAGAAGATATAACAATTATAAATATATATGCACCCAACATAGGAGTACCACAATACATAAGGCAGATGCTAATGGCTATAAAAGAGGAAACTGACAGTAACACAAAAATAGTGGGGGCACTTTAACACTTCACTTACACCAATGGACAGATCATCCAGACAGAAAATTAATAAGGAAACACAAGCCTTAAATGGCACAATAGACCAGATAGATTTAATTGATATTTATAGGACATTCCATCTGAAAACAGCAGATTACACTTTCTTCTCAAGTGCACACGGAACATTCTCCAGGATAGATCACATCTTGGGTCACAAATCAAGCCTCAGTAAATTTAAGAAAATTGAAATCATGTCAAGCATATTTTCCGACCACAACACTATGAGATTAGAAATCAATTACAGGGGGGCAAAAAAAGTAAAAAACACAAACACACGGAAGCTAAACAATATGTTACTAAATAACCAAGAGATCACTGAACAAATCAAAGAGAAAATCAAAAAATACTTAGAGACAAATGACAACAAAAACACCATGAGCCAAAACCTATGGGATGCAGCAAAAGAAGTTCTAAGAGGGAAGTTTATAGCAATACAATCCTACCTCAAGAAATAAGAAAAAGGAATTACAGAAAGAAGAACAAACAAAACCCAAAGTTAGTAGAAGGAAAGAAATCATAAAGATCAGAGCAGAAATAAATGAAATAGAAACAAAGAAAACAATAGCAAAGATCGATGAAACTAAAAGCTGGTTCTTTGAGAAGATAAAACTGATAAACCTTTAGCCAGACACATCAAGAAAAAAAAGGGAGAAGACTCAAATCAATAGAATTAGAAATGAAAAAGAAGAAGTTACAACAGACACCGCAGAAATACAAAACATCCTAAGAGACTACTACAAGCAACTCTATGCCAATAAAGTGGACAACCTGGAAGAAATGGACAAATTCGTAGAAAGGTATAACCTTCCAAGACAGAACCAGGAAGAAAGAGAAAATATGAACAGACCAATCACAAGCACTGAACTTGAAACTGTGATTAAAATTCTTCCAACAAACAGGACCAGATGGCTTCACAGGTGAATACTATCAAACATTTAGAGAAGAGCTAACAGCCATTCTTCCGAAATTATTCCAAAAAATTGCAGAGGAAGGAACACTTCCAAGCTCACTCTAAGAGGCCACCATCACCCTGATACCAAAACCAGACAGAGATACTACAAAAAAAGAAAATTGCAGACCAATATCACTGGTGAATATAGATGCAAAAATCCTCAAGAAAACACTAGCAAACAGAATCCAACAACACATTAAATGGATCATACACCATGATCAAGTGGAATTTATCCCAGGGATGCAAGGATTCTTCAATATATGCAAATCAATCAATGTGGTAACTTATATTAACAAATTGAAGAAGAAAAACCATATGATCATCTCAATAGATGCAGAAAAAGCTTTTGACAAAATTCAACACCCATTTATGATAAAAACTCTCCAGAAAGTGGGCACAGAGGGAACCTACCTCAACACAATAAAGGCCATATACAACAAACCCACAGCAAACATCATTCTCAATGGTGAAAAACTGAAAGCATTTCTTCTAAGATCAGGAACAAGACAAGGATGCCCACTCTCACCACTATTATTCAACATAGCTTTGGAAGTCCTAGCCACAGCATTCAGAGAAGAAAAATAAATAAAAGGAATACAAATTGGAAAAGAAGTGAAACTGTCACTGTTTGCAGATGACATGATACTACACATAGAAAACCCTAAAGATGCTACCAGAAAACTATTAGAACTCATCAATGATATTGGCAAAGTTGCATGATACAAAATTAATGCACAGAAATCTCTTGAATTCCTATAGACTAGCAACGAAAGATCAGAAAGAGAAACTAAGGAAACAATCCCATTCACCATTGCAACAAAAAGAATAAAATACTTAGGAATAAACCTACTTAAGGAGGTAAAAGACCTGTACTCAGAAAACTATAAGACACTGATTGGAAGAATCACTATTGTGAAAATGACTATACTACCCAAAGCAATCTACAGATTCAATGCAATCCCTATCAAATTATCAACGGCATTTTTTACAGAACTTGAACAACAAATCTTAAAATATGTATGGAGACAGAAAAGACAATAGTCAAAGCAATCTTGAGGGAAAAAATGGAGCTGGAGGAATCAGACTCCCTGACTTCAGACTATCATACAAAGCTATAGTAATCAAGACAATATGGTACTGGCACAAAAACAGAAATATAGATCAATGGAAAAGGACAGAAAGCCCAGAGATAAACCCATGCACCTATGGTCAACTAATCTATGACAAAGAAGGCAAGGATATACAGTGGAGAAAAGACAGTCTCTTCAATAAGTGGTGCTGGGAATACTGGACAGCTACATGTAAAAGAATGAAATTAGAACACTCCCTAACACCATACACAAAAATAAACTCAAAATGGATTAAAGACCTAAATGTAAGACAGGACACTATAAAACTCTTAGAGGAAAACATAGGCAGAACGCAGTTTGACATAAATCACAACAAGACCTTTTTTGACCCATCTCCTAGAGTAAT
Source organism: Balaenoptera ricei (assembly GCF_028023285.1). Lineage (NCBI taxonomy): Eukaryota > Metazoa > Chordata > Mammalia > Artiodactyla > Balaenopteridae > Balaenoptera > Balaenoptera ricei. Next base: position 25,910,063 of record NC_082644.1, read on the forward strand.
AAAAATAAAAACAAAAATAAACAAATGGGACTTAATGAAACTTAAAAGCTTTTGCACAGCAAAGGAAAGTATAAACAAGATGAAAAGACAACTCTCAGAATGGGAGAAAATATTTGCAAATGAATCAACGGACAAAGGATTAATCTTCAAATTATATAAACAGCTCATGCAGCTCAACATTAAAAAAACAAGCAACCCAATCAAAAAATGGGTAGAAAACCTAAATAGCCATCTCTCCAAAGAAGACATACAGATGGCCAAGAGGCACATGAAAAGTTGCTCAACATCACTAATTATTAGAGAAATGTAAATCAAAACTACAATGAGGTATCACCTCATACCGGTTAGAATGGGCATCATCAGAAAATCTACAGACAGCAAATGCTGGAGAGGGTGTGGAGAAATGGGGACCCTCTTGCACTGTTGGTGGGAATGTAAATTGATACAGCCACCATGGAAAACAGTATGGAGGTTCCTTTAAAAAACTAAAAATAGAATTACCATATGACCCAGCAATCCCACTACTGGGCATATACCCTGAGAAAGCCATAATTCAAAAAGAAACATGCACCCCAATATTCATTGCAGTACTATTTACAATAGCCAGGTCATGGAAGCAACCTAAATGTCCACCAACAGACGAATAGATAAAGAAGATGTGGTACATATATGCAATGGAGTATTACTCAGCCATAAAAAAATGAAATTGGGTCATTTGTAGAGATGTGGATGGGCCTAGAGACTGTCATACAGAGTTCAGTAGGTCAGAAAGAGAAAAACAAATATCGTATATTAACGCATATATGTGGAATCTAGAAAAATGGTATAGATGAACTGGTTTGCAAGGCAGAAATAGAGACGCAGATGTGGAGAACAAACGTATGGACACCAAGGGGGGAATGTGGCAGGGGGTGGGGGTGGTGGGATGAACTGGGAGATTGGGATTGACATATATACACTAATATGTATAAAATAGATAACTAATTAAAAAATCCAATTTAAAAAAATAGAAAGAAGGAATAAAACCACATGATCATCTCAACTGACACAGAAAAGGCATTTGACAAAATCCAACATCCTTTCATGATAAAAATACTCATAGAACTCCAAAGAGAAGGGAACTTCTTTAACACAATAAGTGCCATTTATGAAAAAAACACAGCAAACATCATATTCAATGGTGAAAATCTGAAAATGCTCCCTCTAAGATCGAGAACAAGACAAGGAAGCCCAATTTCATCACTGCTATCCAACACTTCACCGGACTAGCCAGAGCAATTAGACAAGAAAAAGAAATTAAAAGGCATTCAAAGTAGAAAAACAGATGTAAAACTATGTCTATTTTCAGATGACATGATCCTATATCTAGAAAATCCCAAAGAATCCATAAGCTACTAAAACAAGTTGAAAAATTCAGTAAAATTTACAAGTTACAAGATCAATACATGAAAATCAGTTGTGTTTACAACACAAGGAATGAACAATCCAAAATGAAATTAAGAAAGCAATTCAATTTATGATAGCATATAAAAGAATAAAATACCTGAAATAAATTTAACCAAAGACGTAAAAGACTTGTACACTGAAAACTACAAAACATTGCTGAAATAAATTAAAAACCTAAATAAATGGGGAAATGTCCCATGTTCATGGATAGAAAGACAATATTTTTAATACTACCCAAAAGATCTACAGATTCAACACAATCCCTACAAAAATTCCACAGTATTTTTGCAGAAATGGAAAATCTGAACCTCAATTTCACGTGTAATAGCAAGGGGCCATGAATATCTAAAACAATCTTGAAAATGAAGAACAATTTGAAGGACTCACAGTTTCCAATTTCAAATCTTACTACAAATCTACGGTAATCACAATAGTGTGGTACTGGCATAAGGACAGATGTACATACAAATGGAATAGAATTTAGAGTCCAGAAATAAACCTATACACCTATGGCCAGTTGATTTTTTATGAGTGCTTAGTCCATTCTTGAGAAAATAATAGTCTCTTCAGCAGATGGTGCTGAGACAACTGGATTTCTACAAGCAAAAGAGTGAAGTTGGAGCCCTACCTCACATCATATGTAAAAATTAACTAAAATGGATCAATGACTTGAATATAAGAGCTAAAACCGGAATACTCATAGAAGAAAACATGGGAATAAATCTTCATGATCTTTGATTCAGCAATGATTTCCTAGATGTGACACCAAAAGCATGAATAACAAAAGAATAAATAGATAAATTGGACTTCAAAAAAATTAAAAACTTTGTGTATCAAAGAACGTTATCAAGAAAGTGAAAAGATGGCCTACACAATGGGAGAAAATATTGCAACTCATATATCTGATAATGGTTTAATACCCAGAACATATAAAGAACCCCTTACAACTCAACAACAAAAAGACATCTCCATTAAGTAATGGGCAAAGGACTCTTACCCAAGAAGATATTAAAATGGCCAATAAGTACATGAAAAGATGTTCAACTTTATTAGACATTAGGGAAATACAAATAAATCAAAACCACAATGTGGAAATACCACTTCACACTTACTAGGATGGCCATAAGTTTAAAAACAGAAAATTAAGTATGTATTAATTAAGTAAATGGCTTGTGGATGGTGGTGCCAGCTGTCTCACTTATGGGTGGGAGTTTATAGATAAGCAAGAAGAGGCAGCTATAACAATCCACGTTGTGATGGATTTGATTGGGAGCCATCAGTATGAACTCATGTTTAGCTAATATAGATACAGATGGCTCCATATAGAAATATTTATAGATATGTGTGTATATACAAGTTACCATAAACACATCTTTTTTTTTTTGCTCTATTAACTGAGAGGGCCTAAAAGAAATGATACACCAGTAGCAATGGGTACACCCAGCACCAAGATCTTGGTTTCTACTGCCATTCTCCAATAAGAGAAATCAGGGCTCCTTGGAGTAATCGGTGATTCTAAGTCTGGGGAGGAAATATACAAGATGTACCTGGAGCATCTTGCAGTTGCAGAAAATAAGGAAGTACTCAAAACACACACACAGAAACACATTGATGGAGGTGTTTCAAAGGTGCACAGGAACCAACTGAAAGAACTCCCAGTGACCAAAGATGGAATAATTTGAGCAACAAAATAAAGTAGTACTGGCTTATAACCCAAAGTATAAAATAAATATCCATGGGATCATACTAATATAAATAAATGACTGAACAAATTAATAAATGGGGGAGAAGATTCAAATCTCCCATGCAGAAGAATTCCAAATAACTTACGTAGATACTCCACCCTCAAGGATGGAAGCAGAACTCTCCACTCCTTAGGTGTGAGATGTATTAAGTGGCTTCCTTCAAAAGAGCATGGTACAGAAAAGGGGAAAAAGAGTAACTTTACAGCAGAGACACTTGACAAATGATACCTAAGCCAGGTGATCAAGGCCAACATTAAGTCATGTAGGCAGTGTGTACCCTTGATATGATGTGAGGAGAATGACACTTTACCGCTGAGAGGGGGAAGTGTGCCAGGCTCTAAGTCTTAGGCTTGGATCCAACACTCTGTTGGCTCCACCTTGTTCCGTTGACCAAGCAAGTGGAGAGACCAGGTCAGATTCACCAGATGGGGCGCTGACTCCACCTCTTGATGGGAGGAGCTGAATGGCACACAGTAGATGGTGTATATACAGGAAGGCCTAAAGAACGTTTTGCAATCAACCTAGCACTAGAGTCTGTATGTCTGACCCACCGCACATTTTTAGAAACAGTTTTACAGGGACACAGCCATACCCCTTTGTTTACAGTTGCATATGGCTGCTTTCAAGCTGCAAAAGTAGCGTCAAGTAGTTGTGACAGAGACTATTCACTCAAGGAAGTCTCAGATCCCCTCTGTGAAACACCTCCATGTGCAGGTGGAGAGACCAAGAAAGTCAGCTATCTAAAGCCTTACTCCTTGAGGAATTCTCTCCCACCCACCCCATCCCTATGTAGGGCCCCTCCTGCTCATCCTCTGGTTGTAGCCACCTTCACCTCCTCCAGGAAGTCCCCCACTTTCATGGCACTGTGACTGTGAGTGGCACTTGACAGAAATTTGCTGGTCCTATTCTAGCACAAGGAAAGAAGGATCTGAGGGCACAGAGGTCTAGAATGACCAAGGAAGCAGCTGACCCAGGCCAGGGTCAAGCCACTGGCAATGGGAACAGAATGCTGGTTTTGGTTAAAAGGCAGAAATCAGTGGCAACCTCAGCACTCACCACCCCTTCTTGGCTGTGTGTTTCTGGGTGGCCCACCTTGTCAGCTGAGCTCAGCATTGTGTTTGTAAAATGGTCAGAATGACAGGCCCCCTTGGGGGTCTGCAGGTTTCAGAGAGAACACCTGTAGAGTACCCTTCCCAGAGCCTGGTCAGGTGAGTGCACAGCGGAGTGGGGTTTCTAGAGCAGCTCTAGACTGTGGCAGGGTCCTTAGGGCTGTAGGCCCCTCCCGCTGCCCTCCACTCTGCTGGGAGGGTGCATTCTTGCAGCCCAGCATCTGTGGGGAGATCTCCTTCCCTATCTGTGTTCTGCTAATAAAGAGAAACACACTTGGTGAGGTTAGACAAACAGCGCTGAGTGATTGACACAGCCGCAGCCCTTGGCCGAACAGCACGGGCCATGCAGCAAGCTGCTGAGAAAACAACGTGTGGGCTATGCATCCCTTGGCGTTTGCTTTCCATTAGCCTCACATTTTGCCCTTTAGTCACACTCCGTCTATCAAGGCTGGCCTGGGACAAGCCTGCTCCCAAACACCCTGGCTCACTTCAGGGCAGCCCCTGCAGGTCGCGAAGTGCCCCCCAGCAAGCCCTGGTTCTTCCAGCCCCTGCAAGGGCAGCTCGGCCAAGGGAGAGCTTGGGGCTCTGAACCCGGTTCCTCTGTCTGGAGCCACACCTGGGCCACCCTGGGAACTGAGTTGAGCTATGTTGGGCCAGAGCCCGGGTTTAATAGCTTCCCGGATATGTCCCATGTGCCTCCGACCAGCGTTCTGCCTGGGGCTCAGGAGCTGAGGAAACAGCAGGCCAGACTGGTGATGGGCAGGTGGGGCACTTGTCTGTGGGCAGAGGGGCCACAGTCCCCACTTGTTTTCTAAAATAGGCCTACGCAGGGTGAGAGACCGGGCCCTCGTACTGGGGAGGAAATGGAGGAGACTGGGCTCAGCCTAGTCCTCCCCACACCCCCCCACCCCAAATAGTCACTACAGGGAAAGAGAGGCTATGAGTTCCAAAACCTGTGCTTCTTCCTGCCTTTCCCATGGGGCTTCCCTCCACCTGCTCCCATCTCAGGAGCTGTCTCTTCAGTCCCAGACACTGGCCTTGTTTACATCGCGCAACACCCACCAAGGGACTGCGTGCAGAGCTGTCCATTTCCTGGGCATATTTGGAGATGATGGTCACAAAGCTGTGAGTGGGATTCAGGGGTGGTGAGAGAGTGGGCAGGGAAAGATGTCCCAGAACCTAAAATCTTGGCATCCCAGAGTGACAGGAGCTTGATGGTGGTCTGATCCACTCAGGCAAGGCACAGATCCCCTCTACGAAACACCTCCATGTTCAGGTAGAGAAACGGAGGCTCGGCATGGGCAAGCCAGCTTCCCAAAGCCTCTTGAGGTGGGCCAGGATTCCTTCCCAGGGCTTCCACTCTATTCTCCCACTCACACCAACAGAATGGTTATCAGTCTCCAGGGCCGGTAGTTTGGGAATCTGACCATTTTGCACATTTTCTGGGCTCTTGATCCCTCTCTCCCGTGCCCTCTTGTTCTGTGATATTGTTGACAGCACAGAACTCAGAGGATGCCTGGCCCTGGCTACCCGCTGAGCATGAGTCGACAAACCAGAGCCCACTCAGACCTCGGCTTTCTGATCTGTCCATGGGGATCCTGGTGGCAGGAAGCCAAGAGGTGACCTGGCTACGCCCACCCGATCTGAGAGGCTCCAGGCTGGAGCGTCACATGCTGCCTTGCCTCCCCAACAGGGCTCTCTCCTCCTCCTTGCCTCCACTCGAGGGGAAATTACCCATTAATGAAAGAGAATTACAAACGCAGCGTCTGGCCCCACGCCCAAGGTCCTTGGGAGAGCAGGGAGGGAGTAAGCGTGATGGAAGGGGAATTGGAAACAAATGCACAGGGGTGTTTTCTTTGGTGGACCCACGGTCCCCTCCCCACCCCCTATTCTTACCACTGTCCCAAATTTGGACTTTTACGGAAACAGATTTCATGCCTAGGCTTCCCATGAACTCTCTTAATTCAATTGAGGAGCCATTATCGGTACCAGGTGTAATAGGCTGTTTCCGCAGCCTGGGGGAGGCCTGTGGAGGTGAGGGGTGGGTGCTTCTCTCTTATGCAGGTGGGGGCTGGGATGGAGGGGCAATGGGGGTGCTGGGCTGAAGTCCCAGCCCTGGCAGGTGCCTAGAGGGGTGGAACAGGAGGCTACAGTTCCTTGAGCGGGGGGGCAAGAGACCCAAAGGGGGCAGGAGGCAAAGGAATGGCAGGTGAATCTGGGGCTGAGAGGGCCACCTAGGGTGGGGACAGCTCAGTGTCCCAGGGGACTTGGTGGGAGGGGATGTCACAGCCATGGGTGGGAGGAGCCATCTACCAATATGCAAGGGTCCCTCTCCCAGGAAGCCCCTTTGCCCCTCCTTCTTCCTCCATGAGGAATTTTCTCCCACCTACCCCATCCCTATGCAGGGTCCCTCCTGCTCATCTTCTGGTTGGACCCACCATCATCTCCTCCAGGAAGTCTTCCAGGGGCTCACCCAGAAGCCCCAGCTTCTGCCCTCATGGTGCTGTGACTGCCAGTGGCTCTGTCTTCCACGGTTTGAGGGCTCTGAGAGAACAGAACAAGCACAGGGTCTGAAACAATACAAGATCCTGGAGGGAGGAGCCAGGAAGTGGGCCAAGTTTGGAGAGGGGGCATGGCTCCTCTTAGCAGGGGGGCTCTAGGCTGGAACTGGCCTATGGAGCTGACTGTGACCTGAGCCAACCCCTTGGCCTCTCCCCAGTCCTCATCTATCAAAGAAGTCCTCATAGCCAGTCTCGAAGGCTGGGCCTGGTGAGAACATGCACAGGGCACCTAACTAGGCCATCGGAGCACATATCAGGAAGACTTTCCTTCTGCAGAGCGAGGTCACAAGGGGCAAGAGAGACATGTGGACCCCCAACTCCAGCCCCAGCCCCATGGCAGTCCCTCAAGTAATGCAGAGCTGGTCAAAACTCTGTTGGCAGGGGGTGGGTGGTGTGGAGAGGACAAAGGGCCCTGCAGACCCACTTCCCCTCCCCCACAGAGGCTCTTGCCTCCTGTTCTAAGGCAGGACCCTCGTGAACTCGGCGGTAGGTGGGCAACCCAGGGCTTCAGAAAGCAGACCCTGTGGGGCCCTTTGGTTTTCCCCTTTGTTCTGGACTAGATCCAGAGCTGAGACTCCCAACCGCCAGGAATAATACCCAGGAGGCTGAGGTGAGCTGCAAAGGGATGGTATTACACAGGGGGCAGGTGCAGAGTGGAGGCACGCTACATCTGTGTCCCAGAGGCCTCCTGCCTCTGTATCTCTCTGATTTTGCACACAAAATGGCTTGAGTTCATCAAACGCTCCATATTCCCAGCCTTTTTGCAACTAGGCAATTCTGTGGGACTAGTTTTGGCCTGTGGTCTGTGGGCAGAGTGGCGAATGTCACTTCCAGGCTGGAGCAGAGAAATCAGTCTTCCACTTCCCAGCTCTGTCTTCTTCAATATGTGGTGCCCAAGGGGCCACAGGTGTCACTGCAAGATGGTGAAGCTGCCATCAGCCTGGAGCCCTGCGGGACTTGTGGGATGCAGGGCCCCAACTGACCTGTGTGCGAGATGGGGCAGGCATGAGAAGCAAGCCTTTGGGGTGCTAAGCCTGAAAATCGGGTCATTTGTTTTTACAGGAGAACCTAGCTTATCCTGACTCATGCCAAGTATTGGTACCAGAAATGGGTAGGTGACTGAAAGAAAACAACAGAATACGTGACACTGGTGTGGTGGTGTTAGTGCCGGGGTTGGGCAGGAGGCGGAGTGAAATCCATATCAGATGCTGGAAGGGTGGTGACCCACATGATTACAGCTGCAAGTAGAACTTTGAATGAGTGGCTTTGGGATAAGAGGTGGCAAGAGCAGATGTTAGTGGTGTGTGGGGTTGCAACTTGCTGTGCTTGTGCAGTGGTTACAGAAAAGAAAGGAGCTCAGGACAGAACTGGCCAGATTTCTATCAGAACAGAAAAGGAGTAGAGAGTGACCAGAAAGTTGAGCCTGGATGATATAGAAAACTAACTGCTTGTGAACCCAAACCTAGAAGCTGAGTTTGAGATGCCTTTGAGGAACAATGCCTAGTAAACTCTTGTAATCCATCAGATGGGCTCAAGCAAGATCAGAATAAGGGTGGATCAGATCCAGAGCAGCTTTATCCCTGCAGAAGGCTGATAGAGAATTTGTTTCCTGGGGCTGTATAACAAAGCACCACAGACTGGTGGCCTAAACAACAGGCCTGTAGGCAGGGTTGTTTACCCTTGAGGCCTTTCTCCTTGGCTTGAAGACGGCCACCTTCTCCTTGTGTCCTCACATGGTCTTCCCTTTGGGTGTTTCTGTGTTCTGATCTCCTATTCTTATAAAGACACCAGTCATATTGGATTAGAGCCCACCCTAACAGCCTCATTTTACCTTAATCACCTCCAAATACAGTCACATTCTGGGATACTGGGGTATGTTAAGATTTTAACACATGCATTCTTGAGGACACAATTCAGCCCATAACAAGGGGGAAGGCAGATGGGAGGAAGAGGAAGGAGAGGTAGGAGGGAGAAGTCTGGGGGTGGGAAAGCAAAGACACACAGATGAGAGCTGAAAATTGCATCTCAAAAAGCACTGTGGTCATGGTTGCCTGCATGGGAGCTGCCTGCACTGCCAAAGCAAGACAAGCCCTTGGCTCCTGACCTTCCCCAGGCCAGAAGGGGGCTGATGGGGTCTGCACAGCACCCAAAGAAAGCCAATGAGGCTGACGGGAGAGGAGGGTCTCCTTGGGCACAGGACCAGGGCCCAGAGCTCACGGAAGACGAGAGAGCAGAAGCAGGACCTAGTCAGGACATCTCACTCCCCACCTGACTCGGGGCCCTGACACCCCAGTCTCCAGATAGAACAGAACATGCTCACTGGGGCACTGCAGGGGAGAGCCCCTCTTAGATGGGAGGGACCTTAAACTCTAAAGGACTATGAACTTCCTGAGGCTGTAAGGGTCGGTTGTTCTAATATCCTGAGTAAGAGTCTGTGTTCCCAGGCCTGCCCTCTTTCTGTGTCTGGGGCTGGGTTTGTCAGTAGCCTGGCAGGACTGAGGGGCCTGCCAGAGGCAGGCTGGGGTCTGGGGCACACAGGGAAAGGGCGTTCTGAGGACCCAGGTCTGAAGTGGTTCCAAGCCAGCCCCCAGGGAAGGCAGCCAAGGCGGGCAGAACTTCAAATGCTTTGGGGTTATTTTATTTTATTTTACATAAGTGGAGGCAAAAATTGGTTTCTCGTGTGGTCTAATGCTTTCCAAGTCATAACATCACTTCCCCAGCTCCTGCCACTCAGGGTGGAGCCAAGATGGGAAGCGGAGGAGTGGGTTGTGGGCTCCAGCTTCCCCTCCTCACATGAAGCCACCTTGGGGCAGATTCACAACAGTCTCAACCCCCAGCCCTCAGGGACAGGCATCCTCCAATCAGAGCCCTTCCCTTCTGGGCCATCTGTTTGATATTAGGCAGGTTACCCCACCTCTCTGAACCTCAATCTCCCTGACTGTGAAATGGTCATAGGGGCTTTTGCATGTGAGCCTATTTGGGACTGTGAGTTTCCCAACAGCCCAGGGAGTGATGAGCTGTGATTCCATGTTACAGCTCTCCTGGGAGGTTCCTGGCTTGGCATGTTCAATCTGGATGCAGGGACCTCTCAGCCAGGACCCCCGAGGGAGTCCCCTCCCTCCCAGAAATCTCAGCCCAGATTGGGCAGGCGTCCCATTGGCCCAGACTGGGGACCTTGGGTGTGTCCCTTGCTTCCCAAGCCCTCCTCCCTCTTCAGTCACGGCCTCCCCTCCCTCTTCCACCCCCATCTGCCCTCAGCACTCTGCCTCAGTTTACCACTGATGTTTCCCAGGGCCCCTGGAGAGGAGGCTCTCAGGATGAGCACCCTAATTCCTTTGACTGGTCCCTCTGCTCCACTGTATCCCCTTCAACTCCAGCTTCCATGCCATCCACCGGACCCCACAGCCTTGTCCCTGCGCTGCTCAAACTGCTGCTCTCCAGACAAGTCACCCAAGGCACTCGGGGTCCTGCCGCTGTCCACCCAGTAGCCTCACCCTCCACTCCTGATCCTGAAGGCTCATGCTCTCCTCCTCTCCTCCCTGTGCTCATTCCTCTGCCAGAAATGCCCTTCCTTCCTTCCCTACTTGCTCAGCTCAGGCATGCCCCCTGAAGCTTCCTGACCCCCTACTCCACAACATTCAAAGCCCCCAGAGCAACCTATGCTGCATTTCTCAGGCCTTCCCACTTGGCTTGCAGGTGGGTGTTGACAACCATGTAAGTCAGCTCTCGCTGCATAACAAAGTACCCAGAACTTGATGGTCTAAATCAGCAAGTGTTTACTTTTGCTCATGAGTCTACTGGTCAGCCAGTTCTCCCAGTCTCAACTGACCTTGGCTGGACCTGCTGAGGCATCTGTGGTCACCCGGCAGTTTGGCCAGGAGCAGGCTTGTTTAGGATGACCTCTGTATTCACTTTCTGTGCTGCATAAAGAATCATTCCTCTCCCAGTGGGAGAGAGGCTGGCCATGTGCCTGAAGGACACTATCCCAGGCCTTCCATGGCTCCACCACTTACCCCATCTGTCTCATCAGCGGCTGAGAAGAGAGGTGGAGGGACCAGAGGTGGGCAGAGCCTCAGTGGGGAAGGAGCCAGGGTCCTGATGACCGTGCGGGGCCCAGGCTGTAGTGTGGCTCCTGGGAGGACGTGCCTGTACCCACCATGCCTGCTCCTGGGCTCCAGCTCGGCCACTCCCTCATGACTGAGCCCAGCTTGGGGTCCCTGGAGACCCACAAGAAAGGCTTACCATCGGCAGTGGTGCTCAGCCACCAAGCAGCCCTGGGAGGCTGCTCATCTTTGAGAGAGTAGAGTCATTTCAGGAGAATGGCTGTGGCGAAATGGGGTGATAGGGAAGAGAAGGAAAACGAGGAGACAAGAGGGGTGCGAGAAGAAGGACCAGTGGAGAGAAGGAAAGGAACAAGAGGATCCAGGGCGAGGTGGGCGGGTGTCACCTTGCCAAGCACCCCTTTGCCTCAGTGCCCTGTGTGCACAGCCACTGGTCGTCTCTACCCCAGCCCAGCGAGATAGGAATGGTCACCCCCTTTACAAAGGGACACAGATCCCAGGAGCTTTGGGGTCTGGGCAGGATGGGCAGGAGCGTCGCTGCTGTCACAAGTTTGAGGCCCCAAATGCAGCAGCTGGTCTCAGGGGCTGACCTCCCTTCCAGCCCACTGGAGCCAGGAAGTTTCTCTCCCTATTACAGGCAAGACTCAGATGCTGAAAGGGCCATCTGGGCTTCTGGTCTTTGCCCCCATCTCCTTGGAAGGACATAACCCCCAGAGCTGGATGGACACTCAGGGGCACCACCCGATGGGACAGCCCAAAGCCCTCCCCAGCCAGGACCTCACAGTGATGCCCCAGTCTCCAGCCTCCATTCAACAGGCATCATGAGCACCTAGCGGCAGGCTGCCTCAGTTTGCTCATCTGCAAAATGGAGACAGGCACTGCCTGCTCAGGGGACCTCCAGAAGAAATCAGGGGCAGCCGGTTGGTGCCAGGGAAGTGTGCACTTGGGGTTACAGCCCTGGCTTCAGGTCCTGTCCTTGTGGGTCCCCAGCTGGGCAGCTTTTGCACAGGTAGCAGGATGGTTGGAGGCAGCCGGGCAGAGGGTGATGTGAGGGTTCCAAGAGGCCTGGGGCCACCCTGGGAGGGAGTGATGACAGACACCCAGCTATTACTGCACCTTGGGGCCAGGTCCTTCCCACTCGCTCAGGGCAGAGGCAGCCCCAGTAAGGATTCACCCAAGGCGCTGTCGGGCCTGTCATTCAGTACTAATCCCTGCCCTTTGTCCGCCTGCCATCAGGGCTTTGGGTTGCCACCTGCCTGCGCCGGATGATGTCATGGGAAAAGAATGTGGCAGGTGGGGGCAGGCGAGGGGCCGTCCTGGAGAGTGTCTGTCTCCCCCGCCCAGGTGGGCAGGGGGCTGCGGGAGACAATGTGGAAACTCAGGACTCCCCTCCCCTACAGGCCTTGGGTATAATCCTGTCCTGCAGATGACATGTGTTCCATGAGGTCAAGAATTTTGAAAGTCCTGGAAGTTTCCAGAGCCTTGTTTAAGGGAAGTGCACTACTGGGCTCAGAGTTACAAACCCGTGAGTGAAAACAAAACAGCTGGGGCATCTGTGTCCAAGGCTCCATCGATTCCTCGAAATGGCTGCAGAACTGAGCATGGACACGTTCTCCGGGGGAGCAGCCCCGGCTTCATTGGATTACGGCAAGACTCAGCAGTGTAGGGGGCCCGCCATCCTGTGAGCTCAGAGTTGGGGCTGCCACAGGCCTCTCTGAGCCTCACTTTCCCCATCCCTGAAACAACTTTGTTGTCTCCCACTGATCTCCTACCAGCCGAGGAAATCCCAGACATGTCTCTTAACCTCCTGTGGTCACTCTCAGTCAACTCATTCCTGCAATTCCCCACCTCTTGCAGGGGCACAATTGAGCCCCAGCACAGGGAGGCAGAGGAGGCGGGGGCTGCCCTGGGGGCTGTATACACTGGCCTGGTGATGTCCCTCCTACCAGCCCTTCGACCCACGGGGCCTTGTCTCCAGTGGCTTCTGGGACCCTCCTCATGACTCTGCTGAGATTTCCTTCCCTTATTCACGTGATGACTGGGGATCCAGCCTCCTTCCACATGGTGACTCCACTATCTCAAGGGCCTCAGCATCCTTGACTGGGTGCTATGCAAGGGCCAAGAGATGATAAAAGATAAAGGGTGCAGGAGGTTTGGTAGCCAAGCCAGGAAAGGCACACATCTCCCCTGCCCAACTTGTAGCAGCTAGAACCCGTCACCCAGCACTGGGATTGCGAAGCGGGCAGGGAAAGGCACTCCCCTCATGTGATGGGGAAACAAAATGGGTTTGGTGAACACATGGAATTTTCTCACCACACCTGGGTGTGTCCCATAACTCCTGGTCTGTCTTTTAAGGATGGAGATAGATAGTTCAGAGATTAGAGTGTTCCATCCTGCAGGACGATGAAAGCTCTGAACTTGATCTGTAAGGCTCCATCTCCCTGCAGGGACCAGAGTGCGTTTCCCTCCTGCTCACCAGCTGCCCAGTCAGAGCATAACTGTGGGGAGGGACAGAGGAGGAGGGCAGTGATTTCTTTTGCAGATGGCGTCACTCTCCCGACCCTGGCCAGTGGGTGAAGTGGACTCTCAGGGCACATCTGTGGGCGTTTGAGGAGACACCCTTGTTGGCCCCCTTCTGCGACTTCTTTGGAACAGGCAACATCACCTCTTTGGCCACTCCCTCCCAGCTCCTGCACCCCTGACTATCCTCCCACTCCCACTCAGCCCTCACTGCTGAAGCTCCACCACCCCTTCCTCTTGGGCAGTATGGTGAGCAGGATCCTGAGATGGCCCAGGGCCTACCCCAGAGTCCCATCTTGTGACTGTGACAGGACACATGAATGGGTTACTGATCAGACTGACTTGGGGTGGGCCTGACCTAACTGTGGGGAGGGCTTTAAAAGAAGGTGAAGCATCAGAAAGATGCCCTTCTGATGGCCTGGGAAGGCGCAGATGGCCATGGTGTGAACTGTTGCTGGGGGCCACATGGCTACTGGGTGGCGTCCGGGAGTGAGAGCAGTTCCCAGCAGACAGCTTCATCCCACAGCTGCATAGACCTGAATTCTGCCAACCACAGGGAGCTTGGAAAGAACCCGAGCCCCAGATGAGACTGTAGCCCTGCACAACAGAAAGATGTCAGCTTGGAGACCCTGAACAGAGGCGCCAGCTAGGCCACTCCTGGGCTCCCAACCACGGAGACCATGAAATCATCAGTCTGTTGTTGTGATCGCTAAGTGTATGGCAGCTCCTTGTGCAGCTTAGAAAACGAATAGAGTACAGGCAGGGCTTGAAGGGCTCCTGCCTGGGAGGAGCATGTGTCCTTCCCTGAGGCTGCCCAAACTTTCCAAGCAGCTCCCAGATTCCCTAGTGGATGAGGCCAAGGTTCACTGCGACTCCAGGGTATACAGCATGTAAAGGTTGAATGGTGTCCCTCCAAATGTCACATCTGCCTGGTATTTCTGAGCATGACCTTACTTGAAAATAGGGTCTTGGCAGGTTAATGAGTTAAGGATCTTGAGATGATATCATCCTGGATTATCCTGGTGGGCCCTAAATCCAATGACTGGTGTCCTTATAAGAGGTGAGGACACAGACACACACACACAGGGAAAGGCCACATGACAACAGAGGCAGAGGTCGGAGTGGTGAGGCCACAATCCAAGGGATGACTGGGGCCACCAGAAACTGGAAGAGGCAAGAATGATCCTCACAAGAGCCTCCAGAGGGAACGTAGCCCTGCTGATAGCCTTATTTCAGAATTCTGGCCTCCAAAACTGGGAGAAGATACACTTCAGTTGTGGTGCTTCAGCTCCCCAGTTGTGATGCTTTCCTATGGCAGCCATGGAAAACCAGTACAGACCCTGAGGGAGTCAGCCAGGAGAGGCTGGGATAGCAAACAGCCCAGCAATGGAAAGGAGCCTCATCAGACCCTCAGATCCTGGCCACTGAGCCCTTGTGTCTGGGACGTGCTGTAACAGTGCCTCCAAGTTGGGGCAAAACACCTCCTCTCCCTTCACAGAGAAAAATGAGGGCTCATGGTGGGTTATTTCAGGGAGTCACCCTGAATATCTATGCTGAGAGAATGTAGGCATTTCCACCCTTCGCTGAAGGGAAACCAAGGCTCAGAGAGGGGAAATGGTTTGCCCAAGAGCCAGCCATTGTCCTTAGAAAAACACTCAGAGGGCACAGAAAGAACAAGACAAGAATGTTAATTGCAGCCTTGTTTTTGTAGCAAAACCCCAGACCAGCCTAAATGTGCCTTCATCAATAGAGGTGTGACTAAATAAATTAGGAAGCCCTCTGAGGTTTTCTGCAGGTTTGGACAGGATGGATCTCTGAGACGCAATGGGGAATAGAGGAAGCAACCTGCACAGTGACGTGTGGAAACATGATCCCGTGGAGGCCTTTGACAGCCCAGCAAATCCCGAGTCAAACAAACTAATTGCAGGAAGACATTTTTTGAACAATCGGGGAAATTTGAAGACTGATGGGGCATTAGATGATATTAAGGAATGACTGCTAATTTTGTTAAGTGTGCTGATGGAATGGTGTTGTTAAAGGGAAAAGGACACCTACCTCGGGGAGACAGCAACATACTGAGATGATTGCAAATGAGACGGTGGTGCCTGGGATTTGCTTAGAATAAATTGTTGGGGGAGGGGATATGGAGGCGCCAAGAGTGGCCGTGAGAGATTGCGGAGTGGTGGAGCTGCGCAATGGGTACACAGGCTCTTCATACTATTCTGTCGATTTGAAAATATCAACAAAAAGATTAAGCACCATAAAGCAGTACTAAGTGTTTTCTACATATACACATGAATATAAATAAAGGTATGTTTAAATGGCCAAAAGAACCTGCTCCAAACAGGTAAAGGTGGACACCTGTGGAGGTGGGACAGGGGATCAGAGGAGCATGGCCATTCGTTGGGCCATAAATCTAACGTGTAAGGTTTTCATTTTTTTAGAGAGAGAATGTCTAGACGTTTTACTCATGTACTTGAATGCTGCCCTCAACCAAATAATCTAAGAGAAGAGAAAAGGCTGAGTGGTACAAAGGTTCAGTTATAAGACAAATAAGTTCTGAGGATCTAATGCATGGCATAGTGACTACAGTTAACAATACTGCAGTGTATACTTGAAATTTGCCAAGAGGTTAGATTGCAAGTGTTCTCACTACTGTGGGCTTCAATGCTGGCTTGAGAGCTGGGTGTCCCCACGGCCCAGCCCGCTCTGCCGCCAAGTTCCAGGGAGATGCCCACTGGAGATGTACACTCTGCCCACTCCTTGCCTACACACCCTCTGCCCCAAAGGCCATGTCTATTGTGGCCCGGGGACAAGTATGGAAAGAGTAGCAGTGTCCTCACCGGATGTAGAGCCAGGGCAGCCACTCTCCTACTCCCACAGCGCCCCTCGGATGCCCCTATATTATTCTACTCCACAGTGTTGACAGCTCAGAGTCAAAAAGGTAACTGGGACTTCCCTGGTGGTGCAGTGGTTAAGAATCCGCCTGCCAATGCAGGAGACATGGGTTCGAGCCCTGGTCCGGGAAGATCCCACATGCCGCGGAGCAACTAAGCCCGTGTGCCACAACTACTGAGCCTGTGCTCTGGAGCCCGCGAGCCACAACTACTGAGCCTGTACCCCACAACTACTGAAACCTGCGTGCCTAGAGCCCGTGCTCCGCAACAAGAGAAGCCACCGCAATGAGAAGCCCGCGCACCGCAACGAAGAGTCGCCCCCACTCACCGCAACTAGAGAAAGCCCCCGCGCAGCAACAAAGACTGAACGCAGCCAAAAATAAATATAAAATAATAAATAAATTTTAAAAAAAAAAGGTAACTGGGGGCCAGATCCACCAAGAGCCACCTGCCGTTTGGTTTTCAGTAACCCCAAGAAGGGAAGAGGGAAGTTTCCTGTGAGGGCAGAGCAGGTGGGGCATCCACAGGCCCAGTGTGAATTCCAGATCTGCTGCCCAGTCTGTGTGGCTGGAGAGCGCCATTTCTGGGCTCAGTCTCCATCGTGGGTAAAATAGTGTCCTCCAGAAGTCATGTCCACCTGGAGCCTGGGAACACGATCTTATTAGGAAGTAGGGTCTTCGCATATGTGATTAGTTAAGATGAGGTAATACTAGAGTAAGGTGGGCCCCAAATCCAATCATTGGTATCCTTATAAGGAGAGGAGATGAGGACACAGAGGTATGTGAAGGAAGAGGTCATGAGACTATGGAGGCAGAAATTGGAGTCATGCAGCCACAAGCCCAGGGAGACCTGTAACCCCCAGCAGCTGGAAGAGGTAGGAAGAACCCTCCCCTGGAGCCATCAGAGGGAGCTCAGGGCTGTGACATCTTTTTTTTTTTTTTTTAACATCTTTATTGGAGTATAATTGCTTTACATTGTTGTGTTAGTTGCTGCTGTACAACGAAGTGAATCAGCTACACGTATACATATATCCCCATATCCCCTCCCTCTTCCGTCTCTCGCCCACCCTCCCTATCACACCCTCTAGGTGGTCACAAAGCACAGAGCTGATCTCCCTGTGCTATGCAACTGCTTCCCACTAGCTATCTATTTTACGTTTTGTAGTGTATATAGGTCCATGCCACTCTCTCACTTTGTCCCAGCTTACCCTTCCCCCTGCCCGTGTCCTCAAGTCCATTCTCTACATCTGCGTCTTTATTCCTGTCCTGCCCCTAGGTTCTTCAGAACCTTTTTTTTTTAGACTCCATATATACGTGTTAGCATATGGTATTTGTTTTTCTCTTTCTGACTTACTTCACTCTACATGACAGACTCTGGTCCATCCACCTCACTACAAATAACTAAATTTCGTTTCTTTTTATGACTGAGTAATATTCCATTGTATATATGGGCCACATCTTCTTTATCCATTCATCTGTTGATGGACACTTAAGTTGCTTCCATGTCCTGGCTATTGTAAATAGTGCTGCAATGAACAATGTGGTACATGACTGTTTTTGAATTATGGTTTTCTCAGGGTATATGCCCAGTAGTAGGATTGCTGGATTGTATGGTAGTTCTATTTTTAGTTTTTTAAGGAACCTCCATACTGTTCTCCACAGTGGCTGTATCAATTTACATTCTCACCAATGGTAAAAGAGGGTTCCCTTTTCTCCACACCCTCTCCAGCATTTATTGTTTCTAGATTTTTTGATGATGGTCATTCTGACCAGTGTGAGATGATATCTCATTGTAGTTTTGATTTGCATTTCTCTAATGATTAATGATGTTGAGCATTCTTTCATGTGTTTGTTGGCAATCTGTATATCTTCTTTGGAGAAATGTCTGTTTAGGTCTTCTGCTCATTTTTGGATTGGGTTGTTTGTTTTTCGATATTGAGCTGCATGAGCTGCTTGTATGTTTTGGAGATTAATCCTTTGTCAGTTACTTCATTTGCAAATATTTTGTCTCATTCTGAAGGTTGTCTTTTCATCTTGTTTATGGTTTCCTTTGCTGTGCAAAAGCTTTGAAGTTTCATTAGGTCCCATTTGTTTATTTTTGTTTTTATTTCCATTTCTCTAGGAGGTGGGTCAAAAAGGATCTTGCTGTGATTTATGTCATAGAGTGTTCTGCGTATGTTTTCCTCTAAGAGTTTGATAGTGTCTGGACTTACGTTTAAGTCCTTAATCAATTTTGAGTTTATTTTTGTGTATGGTGTTAGGGAGTGTTCTAATTTCATTCTTTTACATGTAGCTGTCCAGTTTTCCCAGCACCACTTATTGAAGAGGTTGTCTTTTCTCCATTGTATATTCTTGCCTCCTTTATCAAAAATAAGGTGACCATATGTGAGTGGGTTTATCTCTGGGCTTTCTATCCTGTTCCACTGATATATATATTCCTGTTTTTGTGCCAGTACCATACTGTCTTGATTACTGTAGCTTTGTAGTATAGTCTGAAGTCAGGAAGGCTGATTCCTCCAGCTCTGTTTTTCTTTCTCAAGATTGCCTTTGGTATTCGGGGTCTTTGTGTTTCCATACAAATTGTGAAATTTTTTGTTTTAGTTCTGTGAAAAATGCCATTGGTAGTTTGATAGGGATTGCACTGAACCTGTAGATTGCTTTGGATAGTATAGTCATTTTCACAATGTTGATTCTTCCAATCCAAGAACATGATATATCTCCCCATCTGTTTGTGGCATCTTTGATTTCTTTTATCAGTGCCTTATAGTTTTCTGCATACAGGTCTTTTGTCTCCTAAGATAGGTTTATTCCTAGGTATTTTATTCTTTAAGTTGCAATAGTAAATGGGAGCGTTTCCTTAATTTCTCTTTCAGATTTTTCATCTTTAGTGTATAGGAATGCAAGAGATTTCTGTGCATTAATTTTGTATCCTGCTACTTTACCAAATTCATTGATTAGCTCTAGTACTTTTCTGGTAGCATCTTTAGGATTCTCTATGTGTAGCATCCTGTCATCTGCAAACAGAGACAGTTTTACTTCTTCTTTTCTGATTTGGAGTCCTTTTATTTCTTTTTCTTCTCTGATTGCTGTGGCTAAACCTTCCAAAACTATGTTGAATAATAGTGGTGAGAGTGGGCAATCTTGTCTTGTTCCTGATCTTAGAGGAAATGGTTTCAGTTTTTCACCATTGAGGACGATGTTGGCTGTGGGTTTGTCATATGTGGCTTTTATTATGTCGAGGTAAATTCCCTCTATGACTAGTTTCTATAGGGTTTTTATCATAAATGGGTGTTGAATTTTGTCAAAAGCTTTTTCTTCATCTATTGAGATTATCATATGGTTTTTCTCCTTCAGTTTGTTAATATGGTTTATCACATTGATTGATTTTCGTATATTGAAGAATCCTTGCATTCCTGGGATAAACCACACTTGATCACGGTGTATGATCCTTTTAATGTGCTGCTGGATTCTGTTTGCTAGTATTTTGTTGAGGATTTTTGCATCTATATTCATCAGTGATATTGGCCTGTAGTTTTATTTCTTTGTGACATCTTTGTCTGGTTTTAGCATCAGGGTGATGGTGGTCTCATAGAATGAGTTTGGAAGTGTTCCTCCTTCTGCTATATTTTGGAAGAGTTTGAGAAGGATAGGTGTTAGCTCTTCTCTAAATGTTTGACAGAATTTCCCTGTGAAGCCATCTGGTCCTGGGCTTTTGTTTTTTGGAAGATTTTTAATCACAGTTTCAATTTCAGTGCTTGTGACTGGTCTGTTTATATTTTCTATTTCTTCCTGGTTCAGTCTCAGAAGGTTGTGCTTTTCTAAGAATTTGTCCATTTCTTCCAGGTTGTCCATTTTATTGGCATAGAGTTGCTTGTAGTAATCTCTCATGATCCTTTGTATTTATGCTGTGTCAGTTGTTCCTTCTCCTTTTTCATTTCTAATTCTGTAGATTTGAGTCTTCTCCCTTTTTTTCTTGATGAGTCTGGCTAATGGTTTATCAATTTTGTTTATCTTCTCAAAGAACCAGCTTTTATATAGTGTCCTTCTTTGTCTCTTGTAATAGTCTTTATTTTAAAGTCTATTTTGTCTGATATGAGAATTGCTACTCCAGCTTTCTTTTGATTTCCATTTGCATGGAATATCTTTTTCCATCCCCTCACTTTCAGTCTGTATGTGTCTCTACGTCTGAAGTGGGTCTCTTGTAGACAGCATTTATATGGGTCTTGTTTTTGTATCCATTCAGCCAGTCTGTGTCTTTTGGTGGGAGCATTTAATCCATTTACATTTAAGGTAATTATCGATATGTATGTTCCTATTCCCATTTTCTTAAATGTTTTGGGTTTGTTATTGTAGGTGTTTTCCTTCTCTTGTGTTTCTTGCCTAGAGAAATTCCTTTAGCATTTGTTGTAAAGCTAGTTTGGTGGTGCTGAACTCTCTCAGCTTTTGCTTGTCTGTAAAGGTTTTAATTTCTCCATCAAATCTGAATGAGAGTCTTGCTGGGTAGAGTAATCTTGGTTGTAGGTTTTTCTCCTTCATCACTTTAAGTATATCCTGCCACTCCCTTCTGGCTTGCAGAGTTTCTGCTGAAAGATCAGCTGTTAACCTTATGGGGATTCCCTTGTGTGTTATTTGTTGTTTTTCCCTTGCTGCTTTTAATATCTTTTCTTTATATTTAATTTTTGATAGTTTGATTAATATGTGTCTTGGCGTGTTTCTCCTTGGATTTATCCTGTATGGGACTCTCTGTGCTTCCAGGACTTGATTAACTATTTCCTTTCCCATATTAGGGAAGTTTTCAACTATAATCTCTTCAAATATTTTCTCAGTCCCCTTCTTTTTCTCCTCTTCTTCTGGGACCCCTATAATTCGAATGTTGGTGCGTTTAATGTTGTCCCAGAGGTCTCTGAGACCGTCCTCAGTTCTTTTCATTCTTTTTTCTTTATTCTGCTCTGCGGTAGTTATTTCCACTATTTTATCTTTCAGGTCACTTACCCGTTCTTCTGCCTCAGTTATTCTGCTATTGATCCCGTCGAGAGTATTTTTAATTTCATTTATTGTGTTTTTCATCGTTGCTTGGTTCCTCTTTAGTTCTTCTACGTCCTTGTTAAATGTTTCTTGCATTTTGTCAATTCTATTTCCAATATTTTGGATCATCTTTACTATCATTATTCTGAATTCTTTTCCAGGTAGACTGCCTATTTCCTCTTCATTTGTTAGGTCTGGTGTGTTTTGACCCTGCTCCTTCATCTGCTGTGTGTTTTTCTGTCTTCTCATTTTGCTTATCTTACTGTGTTTGGGGTCTCCTTTTCACAGGCTGCAGGTTCGTAGTTCCTGTTGTTTTTGGTACCTGTACCCAGTGGCTAAGGTTGGTTCAGTGGGTTGTGTAGGCTTCCTGGTAGAGGGGACTAGTGCCTGTGTTCTGGTGGATGAGGCTGGATCTTGTCTTTATGGTGGGCACGTCCATGTCTGGTGGTGTGTTTTGGGGTGTCTCTGGCCTTATTATGATTTTAGGCAGCCTCTCTGCTAATGGATGGGGCTGTACAACCAGCTTTTAGTTTTATTGATCTTTGCTATTGTTTCTTTAATTTCTTTTTCATTTATTTCTTATCTGATCTTTATGATTTCTTTCCTTCCACTAACTTTGGGATTTTTTTTGTTCTTCTTTCTCTAATTGCTTTAGGTGTAAGGTTAGGTTGTTTATTTGAGATGCGTCTTGTTTCTTGAGGTAGGATTGTATTGCTATAAACTTCCCTCTTAGAACTGCTTTTGCTGCATCCCATAGGTTTTGGGTCGTTGTGTTTTCATTGTCATTTGTTTCTTGGTATTTTTTGATTTACTCTTTGATTTCTTCAGTGATCTCTGGGTTATTTAGTACCATATTGTTTAGCCTCAATGTGTTTGTATTTTTTACAGTATTTTTCCTGTAATTGATATCTAGTCTCATAGGGTTGTGGTTGGAAAAGATACTTGATACGATTTCAATTTTCTTAACTTTACCAAGGTTTGTTTTGTGACCCAAGATATGATCTATTCTGGAGAATGTTCCATGAGCACTTGAGAAGAAAGTGTATTCTGCTGTTTTGGGATGGAACATCCTATAAATATCAATTAAGTCCATCTTGTTTAATGTGTCATTTAGAGCTTGTGTTTCCTTATTTATTTTCATTTTGGTTGATCTGTCCGTTGGTAAAAGTGGGATGTTAAAGTCCCCTACTATTTTTGTGTTACTGTCAATTTCCCCTTTTATGGCTGTTAGCAATTGCCTTATGTATTGAGATGCTCCTATGTTGGGCATATAAATGTTTACATTTGTTATATATTCTTCTTGGATTGATACCTTGAGCATTATGTAGTGTTCTTCTTTGTCTCTTATAATAGTCTTTATTTTAAAGTCTATTTTGTCTGATATGCAAATTGCTACTCCAGCTTTCCTTTGATTTCCATTTGCATGGAATATCTTTTTCCATCCCTTCACTTTCAGTCTGTATGTGTCCCTAGGTCTGAAGTGGGTCTCTTGTAGACAGCATATTTACAGGTCTTGCTTTTGTACCCATTCAGCCAGTCTATGTCTTTTGGTTGGAGCATTTAATCCATTTACATTTAAGGCAGTTATTGATATGTATGTTCCTACTACCATTTTCTTAATTGTGTTGGGTTTGTTTTTGTAGATCTTTTCCTTCTCTTGTGTTTCCTGCCTAGAGCAGTTTCTTTAGCATTTGTTGTAAAGCTGGTTTGGTGGTGCTGAATTCTCTTAACTTTTGGTTGTCTGTAAAGGTTTTAATTTCTCCATCAAATCTGAATGAAATCCTTGCTGAGTAGAGTAGTTTTGGTTTTAGGTTTTTCCCTTTCATCATTTTAAATATGTTCTGTCACTCCCTTCTGGCTTTCAGAGTTTCTGCTGAAAGATCAGCTGTTAACCTTATGGGGGTTCCCTTGTATGTTATTTGTTGTTTTTCCCTTGCTGCTTTTAATATTTTTTCTTTGTATTTAATTTTTGATAGTTTGATTAATATGTGTCTTGGTATGTTTCTCCTTGGATTTATCTTGTATGGGACTCTCTGCACTCCCTGGACTTGATTGACTGTTTCCTGTCCTATATTAGGGAAGTTTTCAACTATAATCTCTTCAAATATTTGCTCAGTCCCTTTCCTTTTCTCTTCCTCTTCTGGGACCCCTATAATTTGAATGTTGGTGCATTTCATGTTGTTCCAGAGGTCTCTGAGACTGTCCTTTATTCATTCTTTTTTCTTTATTCTGCTCTGCGGTAGTCATTTCCACTATTTTATCTTCTAGGTCACTTATCCATTCTTCTGCCTCAGTTATCCTGCTATTGATTCCTTCTAGAGAATTTTTAATTTCATTTTTTGTGTTGTTCATCATTGTTTGTTTGCTCTCCAGTTCTTCTAAGTCTTTGTTAAACATTTCTTGTGTTTTCTCCATTCTGTTTGCAAGATTTTGGATCATCTTTACTATCCTTACTCTGAATTCTTTTTCAGGTAGACTGCCTATTTCTTCTTCATTTGTTGCATCTGGTGGGTTTTTCTCTTGCTCCTTCATCTGCTGCGTGTTTCTCTGTCTTCTCATTTTGCTTAACTTACTGTGTTTGGGGTCTCCTTTTTCCAGGCTGCAGGTTCATAGTTCCCATTGTTTTGAGTACCTGCCCCCAGTGAGTAAGGTTGGTTCAGTAGGTTGTGTGTGCTTCCTGATGGAGGAGACTGGTGCCTGTGTTCTGGTGGATGAGGCTGGATCTTGTCTTTCTGGTGGGGAGGACCGTGTCTGGTGGTGTGTTTTGGGGTGTCTGCAAACTTATGATTTTAGGCAGCCTCTCTGCTAATGGGTGGGGTTGTTTTCCTGTCTTGCTAGTTGTTTGGCATGGGGTGTCCAGAACTGGAGCTTGCTGGTCGTTGGGTGGAGCTGGGTCTTAGCGTTGAGAGGGAGATCTCTGGGAGAGCTCTCGCTAATTGATATTACATGGGGCCAGGAGGTCTCTGGTGGAGCAATGTCCTGAACTCGGCTCTCCCACCTCAGATGCTCAGGCCTAACACCCGGCCAGAGCACCAAGACCCTTGTCAGCCACATGGCCAGGTATGTGGGGAGCTTCTTCCCTTTGGGAAGTCTGAGGTCTACTACCAGCATTCAGTAGGTGTTCTGTAGGAGTTGTTCCAAATGTAGAAATATTTTTGATGTATTTGTGGGGCGGAGGGTGATCTCCACAACTTACTCCTCTGCCATCTTGAAGGTCCTCCTCTCAGGCCTGTGACTTCTTGATCACCAGCCTCTAGAACAGGGAGAGGATAATTGTCTGTTGTTTAAGCTCACCAGTGTGTGTGGCACTTTGTCACATCAGCCCCCAGCTATAAATGGGGACCACAGCACTGTCTATGTTGCAGATGTGATTATTCTGAGGGTGAACTTAGATAATATTCGCTGAAAAACAGACACACTGGTGAGGACAACCAGAACAGAGAGGCTGGTGATGAGGATACAAACTGGCTCAGGCACAAAGGGCCCGAGGAAGTGGCTAGAGCCCTGGCTGGACCCAGGGCTCAAATGAATTTTTTCAGGATGCACTTTCCCTTCCCCTTGCCCCGAGGGTGGCATGCTGGTTTTCTCACTGGGCCTCTGCCCTCAGGTGCCTTCCCAGCTGCCTGGACAAGGACTCTGAGGGTCCGGCCCTGTGGCCAGACCAGGCACGTGACCACCCACCCAGCCACCGTGACCAGTATGAAGCTGCTGAGCACCATGGGCTGAGGTCACTGTCTCCACCCCTGGGGCAGGAACACTGGGGCCAAAGAGGAGGAGGGCAGGATCCCCAGATGCTGTGGGGGCCAAAAACCAACAAACATGTCCCACATGATGGTGTCAGGGATGATGCTGGCTGAGGAAGGAGCCCCCACACAAGAACACACCTTCTTGGTCCCTGTCTCAGGCAGCTTGGGCCACTGTAACAGAACACCACAGGCTAGGGGCTTAAACTACAGACATTTCTTCTTCATAGTTCTGGAGGCTGGAAGTCCAGGATGAAGGATCTGGTGAGGACTCTCTTCCTGGCTTGTGGACAGCCACCTTCTCGCTGCATCCTCACATGGCAGAGAGAGAGAGAGCTCTTCCTATAAGGACACCAGTCCTATGGAATCAGGCACCATCCTTATGACCTCATTGAACCTGAATCACCTCCTCACAGGCTCCGTCTCTAATATAGTCACACTGGAGAGTGGGCTTCAACATGTGGATTTGGGGAGCAGGATTCAGTCCATAGAAGTGCCTCTGCTTCTCCCCACTCTAGCCCACCCTCATGCTGGCCCCAAAGACCCATGTCAAACCTAGACTTGACCTTGTCCTTGCCTTCCTTCATAGGCTTTCCCCAATTGTGTCACCAACAGGACAGTTGCTTAAGTGACCTGCGGGCCACATAGACTGTCTGCAGAGACAAGCTGAGGATTCTTCCTCTCTGTCCCCACAACTACTCCTCCCTGAAGAGTGATGTCATTTCCCCTCCCCTCACACCTGGACTCGCCTCATGACTTGCTTTGACCAATGGAAGGCGGGGTGGGGCACCTCATCCCTGCAGGTTGGGTCTCTTGGGGCCTTGTTGTTCCCATGTCCACTTCCTGGAAAACGTTCCCTTTCAGAGTGCTCCTGCCTCCTAGATCACTAGGACCAGAAGCCTTCCTGGGCCCTGGCAAGACAAGAAGCTCTGTGGAGAGAGGGGCTCTGGAGAGGAGAAAGCATGGAGAGATTGGCAGACAGCCCCATCCCCCCAGCCAGGCACCAGGCTGTGAACAGGACCACCTTGGAATGATTGGGTGGGCTAGCCAATGCCACATGGAGCAGAGATGAGCTGCCCCACCCCACCCAAACTGCAGAATCTGGAGCTATTAAATTATTGTTGTTTTAAACCACTGGGTCTTGGGGTGGCTTTTTACATGGCAATATCTAACTGATATAGGTCTCCACTAATCTTTGGAGCTATGACCAGAGAGATGAGGAAGGGGAATGCAAACTGAGAAATAGCCACTGCAGTTGGTGCCTTAAAGAGAACCTTTGGGGGTGGGGGGGCACAGGTGAGTGGGAGGTTTGGTTCAACTTCCATCGCTTCTCTGGACCTCAGTTTCCCTTGTCTGCAAAGTAAGCGGCTTGAATAGGACTGCTGACTCTCAGGTATTATTTAGCCCTTTTAATGGACATGGGGGAGACTGGGCCAGCCAGAGTCCATAGCACCTGGTTCTGAAGATAACACCCGGGTTCCTTTCCAAATCCCTTGGAGATGATCATCTTGAATCACTCTCCAGTGCCTGCCTTCCTGCTATCGAGAGTTGGGCATGCAGTCAGAGGCTCATCTTCCCTGAAATCCCACCAGGAAACAGAGCTCTGAGATCCTCTTCCTAAGGTGTCCGCAGCTGAGGACTTTGTGCAGCTGACAGGAGCAGAGCCAGCCACCCATGTCCAAATTCAGGCTGTGGAATCCCAGCTTCCCCACTCACAAACTGCTCACTGGCTCTGTGCCTTGGTTTCCCCATCTGTACAATAGGCTAATCAGGGCTGATGAGATGATCCGATGGCACGGTGCCTGGCACACCGTGAGGGCTCACAAAGCCTTAGCCCAGCTAGTTGTTGCTGACGTCCTTACCATCAGTCTCCTGGAGCTGACCCAGTTACTATCTTTTCCAAACCCAACACTTGAGCCTCCCCTCACCTGATAACCTTCCAGGTCATCCCCTCCCTGCTGCGGCAGGCAGCCAAGCTCCCCGGGCTGTCATAGCCCACAACACAACTTTGAGTCACTGCATAGAGGTGCTCAATGGAAACAAACAGGCCAGCACGGTCACCCAGCTGGAGTGGGGCAGGGTGGCCACGTGGCCCAAGGCTGCCCCTCACACTCTAGGATTCCAGAGGACCTCAGGGCTCAGGCCCCAGCAGTGCAGTGCAGGACTTCTGCAGTGCGTGCACACGCCCTTCCCCTAGGGAGGCTGAGACCAGAGCATCTTACTCAGAAGGAAGACTTGTCCAGGGAACACCACTGGGTAGGGGACAGGAGCGACACCCATGGAGCACCTGCTGTGGGCTAGCCCAGTGCCTGAGGATCCTGCTGCTCACAGAACGTCACCAAACATCATCAACAACAGAAGGCATGGCCCATGGCCGTCCTCAGTACTTCATGTGTATTAACTCAGTCCAAGCCAGGCAGGAGGGATGTGTAGTGTCTCATTTCACAGATGAGCAAACTGAGGCACCAAGACTGTCCATGATGGGGCCAGCATTGGATGCAGACAGCCAGCTGGGATCTAGATCCTGATGCCCAAGGTCCAAACCAGGATTCCCAAAGGAATCACTTAGCCAGGGTGGGAGCCAGGAACTGCTGTGCTGGCCCCTCCACCCTGCCCCACCCCACCCAGCCACACTCCACCTCTGGTTACCTTGGGGTGTGACGGGCACAGTGAAGAGCTGGACAGGGTGGGGCACCCAGTGTTCAATCCCCCTACCCTAATTTGAAGAGTCAGGGAAAGCCACGGCAAAGCCCAGCGCCATGGATGCCGCCTGCCCGAGGCCTTATGGCCACATAACCTGCAGTCATGCAAATGATTAATGTCAGCTCCGTGGAGGGCCAGGGTCCACAGGAAATTGGAGTCGATGAATTTAAGAAAGAAACTCCTTGTTTAAACAGAACTACTTTAGAAAATAAATACTGCTGAAGTTGATGGTAAATACAGATATTTGTGTAGGACAGAGGTGGAAATATGAATTTAATAAAGCTGGCGGCACGTGGCCCCACTCCGTGGGCCCCTGAGCCAATGTCCCAGCAGCCTGGGCTGCTCAGAACAGGGCTGGGTGACCTCGCTTCCTGTCTCACTCCTGTGATCTTGGCAATTTACATCCCTTCCCCAACCTGAGCCTTGGAGTCGTCTTCAAACTCCCCTGCAGGCAGGTATACTGCTGTTGGCCCACCACAGCCATCCGCTCCTCCAGGAAGCCCTCCATAACTTTGCAGATAAGGCCAGCATCCTGAGAGCTACAACCACACCCACACGCTGTGGGCCCACAGCCTCTCAGATCTGCCCTGGGTGCAGCAAGCCTCTGTGTGGGCTTTACTACCCCCACTGGATAGAGGATGAGACCGGGACTCCAGAAAATGAAGCGACTTTCCCAGCAGTAAGTGGCAGAATGGGGAGGAGCTGTAGCCCTCTAGGTGTGCCGTTTCAGGAACAGGGTCCAGGGTGGGGGTAACCACTATCCAGCCCTGCAAAGTCCTTGTGGGCCTGGCAGCAGGGTGTGGGGGAACAATGCCCTTCAGGGAGGGGAGCCCCCACCCCGGCAAGGCAGCTCCATCCCACTGGAGGCAAGGGAGGTGCCCATAACTCCTACATCCACACATCTGCTCACATCGCACCTCCTGCCTCCTACCTGTCCTGTGACATTTACTGAGCCCTTTTTGTATCTGAAGGCCAGAGATCCAGACAGAGTCAGACCGAGCCCCACTCTGGTTGGGAGGCCCAGACACGGCTGGTGGAATTTGCCAAAGAAGATGTGTCCACAAGCTGTGGCCCAGGCAAGGAGGGTAGAGCAACCAGCTCGCGCTGGTGTGACTGGGGATCCCAGTGCTGCGGGGACCATCCATGCCCCCTCCTAGGATGATGAGGATGGCTGATGCTGTCCATAAAGACAGGGTCAGCCAGCGCCAGGTACCGGAGCACCCCCGCCCCACACACACACACACACACACACACACACACACACCCTCAGAGGCCACCGCACGGCCACCACAGAGGCCAGTCATACGGAGGCTACAGCCTCCCCCTGCCTCCCTCTTGGCAGAGCCCTAGCCCCACAAGAAGCACCCAGAAGCCCCTCGCAGATATCCTAGCCACTCTGGGTCTGGCTCCATGGGTGAAGTGCTTGCTCACAGCACCTCTCAGAGGCAGGTGTTGTCACCACCTCCACTTTTCAGGTGGAGAAATCGAGGAACAGAAAGGGTAAGAGACCCCCGAGGCCACACAGTATATTGCAGCCCTGGAATGTGCCCAAGGTGACCGGCCGGACTCTTCAGGACAAAACTGCCTGGAGGCCAGAGCCCCATGACTCTCCCAACAGCCTCACAAGGCTGGGCACACAAGAAGGGCTCTGCTGCTGGAGCTCAGCTGAAGCCAGGCGTCCACCACAGGCACCCCTTTCTCACTTGAGAAGACTGAGTCTCCAGGGATGTGGGGCCGGAGGTCCACCCTGCCTGGAGCGTCTCAAGGCTCCCTGAGGGAGGATGTGTTCCCTCAAGGACAGCCGCACCCTGAGGGTGGAGACAGGTCTCAGGAACAACGACGCTGCTGTGTCAACATGTGCAGGACAACGGTGATTTACACGGGCCTCCTAATCCCCCACCGGGCACCCTGACTCATGGGCCTGGCACCCCTGCCCGCGCCCGCAGGTGGACAGGCATTCACCGCAACGGCTGCGCCACTGTTATTTTTTCATAAGCCTGCCTTGAAATTTGTCAAACCACATATTGTTCTCACACACGCCCGTCAGCGGAGCCCGCGCCAGATGGGCTGGTTCCCCACATGTGCTCCAGGCAGAGAAGTTACACATCAACTTCGGTTTTATGTCAAACCCTGCAAAGGGGGGAGTAAAAAAGAAGACAGAGGAGAGATTTTTTTTAAAAGAAGAGAGAAATGAGTCGGAGTCTGAACAGGCAGGACTGTGATCGTGGGCAAATCCTGGCTCACTGGTGCCGGGTTTTGTATGGAAACTCGGCCCGCGGTAAATAGAACTTCCCGGCTGTCAGGCCCTTCATTAGTGAGGTGTGCATAATTTATGTATTTAAGAGCTGCCTTCAGCCAAGCTATCACACGGGAATCATGCTTCATAGGTGTTAGTGTTTATACGGACAGTAAATAAATGTCACACACACACAAAATCCACTCTCAGGCCAGTGCTGACGCGGCCCCATCCATCATCCGCCCAGCTGGAGGTTTCGCAGGGCTGCCAAGGCCCGAGGGCTGCCTGGCCTGGCAGCGGGGCTGGCAGGGCCGGAAAAGGCTGTGTGAAGGCTGGAGGCCTATGAGCTCTCACACCTGTCCAGAGGCCACAGGAGCCTCCAGCAGGAGTGGGGCTGGCCCATCAGGAGGCCCCCTCAATTGGCCTATCCTCTGCGTTCATCGACGTCAGGCCAAGCCAGGCCATGCTGGCTCCGAGGGCTCCCCTGGGCAAGGTTGGAAAGACCTGGTCCATCTCTGCTCAGCCAAGGCTGCCGATCCTGGAGCCACCTCAGAGGCCAGCACGGGCCGGTAGCTAATAATAGCAGCGCCGCGAGCGGAGGCCAGGCCAGTGGTGTTTCCATCCATTAGTTCACTGGCTCCTCACCCGGCCTACCTGGTAGGTCCTGTTTTTTAAGGTTTGGAGGTATTTTTAATAAAAAATTTTTGAAATCGTTTTTGCAATTCTTTTTCATGGTCCTCAATCAAAATGTACATGCTGACGTGCCATTGAGGACAGGCCCCCTCCTCTGTACCCTCCCATTCAGTACCTGCCCCAGAGACAGTATTTTCTGCAGTTCTGGGGGCCATTCCAGGGGAGCATGTGTGTAAACAACCGCTTTCCCTTCTCTGGCAAAATGGTGACACCCCACACAGCCCTGTCCCTTCCTTTCTCCCTGAAAGAAATACCCAAGGCTCAGCTCTCCGCAGACACGGATTCCTAAGGGAGATGGGTGGGTACCCCACCAAGTGGTCCCACCACTCCCCTAGTGGCCAAAACCTAGCCAGGGCTGTAGCTGCAACACCAATATCCATGCTGGGGGGCTGTTATGGGTTGAATTGTGTCCCCCCAAAATTCATATACTGAAGTCTTAACCCCTAGTACCTCAGAATGTGACTTTATTTGGAAACAGGGATATTGCAGAGGTAGTTAATCAAGATGAGGTCATACTGAAGTATGACTGGTACCCTTATAAAAAGGGAAAGTTCGAACACGGACACACACATGGGGAGAACACCATGTGAAGATGAAGGCAGAGATTGGGGTGATGCATCTGCAAGCCAAGGATCACCAAAGACTGCCAGCAAACCACGAAGGTTAGGGGAGAGCCCCGGACCAGATTCTTCCTTGCTGCTGTGGAAGGAACCAGCCCTTCCAACACCTTGATCTCAGACTTCTGACCTCCAGAAGAGTGGGAGAATAACTTTCTGTCATTTAAGCCCACATCTGTGTTGTGGCTTTATTGTGGCAGCCCTAGGAGGCTAAAAGAGGGCCACTGAGGGTTTAGAGCACCCCTACTATGCCCCAGACATTCCGGGGCGATAAGGGCAAAGACTTTGGGACTGGACAGGCATCACCTCCCTGGTTCAAGCTTTGTTGAGTCATTTAGCCCCTCTGGGCTCAGTCTTTCTATCCACACAGTGGGACCACAATGAACCTGCCTTGGGGATGTAATCCACGTGAAGTGCTGTAGCCCTGGGCACACAGAATGCCTCAGTGGAAATTGATAAACACTATTATTTGGAGACAGCTCAAGTATGGGGCCGTAATTAAACCCATCACCAAGAGCTACTACTCTCTGCTGTGTGGCTTGGGGGCACCACCCAGAGATGTCACACATAGTCAAGTGGACCAGAGGCTGCTGGATAGAGCAAGAGCAGATCCGTGTCACCTGATGTCAGAGACCGAGTCCAACCTCCACGTGGAGGATTCCAGGTGAGAAAGCTGGGCCAGAGAGGGTGAGATCCAGCTCAAAACCACCAGCAAGTCTATGACCAAGGTGGGGCTGGAGCCCAGGGGTCGCACCTCCAGCATTACCAACCACAAGGGAACATGCAGCCTTGGAGCTGCCTGCTGTGGGAGTGGCCCTGTATGTCCCTTCCTGGACCATCCCTATGCAGAGCCCCTCAGGACCTGAGGCCTGGCACTCACCCTGTATGGGTCAGCTGTGGCTGCAGTGACATGGCATAACAACCAAACCACAGGAGCTCATACAACAAAAGCATGGGCTTACCCCACACGCCTGTGGCCTGGAGGCAATGTGGCTGAGGATGGGCTGCTCAGCTCGGCGTGGCCATCTCATCTCCTGGAAGAGCAGGCATGTGCATGGCCAACGGGGCACGTTCATCTGCCACAGTGTCAGACATACAAGAGGGAATGTGCACTTTCAGGGCCTATGCCCCGAAAGGGGCCACAATCGCCTCAAGCCACTCCCACTGGCCCAAGTACCAGGCGTGGGCTCTCACCTCTTTCTAGGAGGAATTGTAAAGGAGGGTGAAGCATTGAGACCACGAAAGGAGTCAGCCCATGCCCTCCCTCCACAGGGCCCGTGCAGAGCTCCACAGCCCGCGGGCGGAGGCGGGGAAGGCAGCACACTAGGATCACAGGTTAGAGAGATGTAACCAGCACTCAGACATCACTGTGCAGTTACGGCTTCTTTGGGCACTGCACAGTACAAACAACAAGGGCGGGCCCACTGCAAGAATGATGTTAAATGCATAAGATCCTGAGGCATGTAGGCTGTGACGCCCACATGACTAGAGTTTGGG
Organism: Balaenoptera ricei; assembly: GCF_028023285.1. Classification (NCBI taxonomy): domain Eukaryota; kingdom Metazoa; phylum Chordata; class Mammalia; order Artiodactyla; family Balaenopteridae; genus Balaenoptera; species Balaenoptera ricei. The sequence goes on from NC_082644.1 coordinate 25,942,915, forward strand.
AAAAACTGACCTAATTCAGGCCATCTCCTGCTCAGAGAACATTCATGTTTTTAATAGGGACTTCCAAAGAAGAAACCAAAAGCATGGTGGCATTTCAGGCCCCTATAACAGGTAGAGAGGGGTGAAGAAAACATCTCAAATCTCTAGGGACAAAGGCAGCCTTGGAGAGCACAGATAGGGACAAGCCTTGGCTAGTGTCAGCATTAGGGGCAGAACTACCCAAGTGTGAAGAACCAGAACTCAGCGCTCAGCAACAATGGAGTTCATTCCATGATGTATCAAGAGCAAGCTGAAATGAGGAATTGATAACGAAAACGAAGACACAGTCTCAGACTGCACAAAAAGAATTGCGCTAGCTCACAAGCCGAGAGGGGGTGTCACCTATACTACAACTAGAGAGACCCCTGCCCCCATCTGAAGAAGTGATATCCATTTCTTGCTCTACATTATACAAACCATTTTGGGGCACTGGGGTCATTCAATAAACAACTGCCAGCCCCCGTGCCAGGGAGATTGGGCCAGATCCATGAGGAAACTAAGTCACCACAAGATTGGAAGGCACGGCTGGGGTCACCCACCTGTAGCTGAGCTGCTGCAGGGCCTCATCACCGTTTCTGGCCGGCCGTCCAGATCTGTGCTCCGTTAGCATGGAGACTCTGAGGGTGGTCCCAAGTTCCCTGTGTACCATGGGCCCTGCCCCACCCAGGCCCCACCCACCATAGGCCTTGCTCCTGCGCTTTCCACATCAGGCCCTCCAACTGCTCACCCTGTCTCCCCTGCTCACACCTCCTCCTTCATCCTCCACCTTGGCCCATGATGTCCTCCTGCTCAAGGCCCCCCATGGCTCACCATTGCTCTCACTGCCCAGCTCAGTGACCTTGGACAAGACACTCTGCCCCTCTAAGCCTCAGTTATCTCCTCTGTAGAATGGGTTTCACTGGCCACTCTGTAGGGTGCACAGGGACAGAGGACACTTTCCCCACAGAATGGCGTCCTGGTATTGTGTCCTCCTTTTCCCTTGGGGACCTGCGCCTTCCTCAGTCCATCTGATTCTGGAAGGCAGCCCCTATCCTGATGCAGGGGTGCAAATGCACTCCCGCCCACCAAAATGCTGAGCTGGCTCATGTCTGGCAGTCGGATCTGTCTGGGAGCCTCGGCTGGAGCAAGTAGGAAAAGTGCTGCTCCTCTGACAGCTGTGGGACTCGAAGTTTCCCTGGGTGTCCACACCAGCCTGATTCCACAAGGGGGACACCCTGAGAAGCCAGCAGAGAAGGTGAAGATGTGGTGAAGCTGCTAGACCCAGCTGTACCTGCAAGCAGACCTCCTGGGCTGGTCAGCTACACATTCCACCCTCTGATGCTGATGCTGGTCCCAGGGAGCCTGGGACATCTGCTGGCCCAATGTGAGCAGGCTTTAACCTCAGAGCGGGTGACACCAAATGCTGTCCTCCTCCACCTGACAGCCCTCCTCCTGTAAGCTCTGGAGGGCATGCATTTGTGTGTGCAAGGGGGTGTGAGCATGCGAGTGTGTGTGTAAGCATGAGTGTATATGTGTGTGTGCATGTGTGCAAGTGTATATGAGTGTGTGTAAGACGTGTGCTAGTGTGTGAGCATGCATGCATGTGAGAGAATGAATGTATGCATGTGTATGTGAGTGGCATGTGTGTGTGTGCACCTGCACTATAATTGCCCGGACCCCCAGGCAGAGGAATCCTTGACAGGAAACTCCTGAGCGCAGAGGCAGAAGCCAGAGCAGCTGTCCAGTGGGGAGGTTTGGCTTCTAGCCACCGCCCCAGCACTACACGGCTGGGCCTCTGAGTGTGCTAGGAACCAGGGGATGCTTCGTGTGGATGGGTGATTCTGGGAGGTGGTCTTGGCTGTGCCACAAAGTACCAGAAGCCTCTGCTCTTCTGGGCCCCAGAAGTCAGGCAGGCAGCCAAGGGCATCCACCCAGCTCCATGGAAAGGACCACTGAGGGCAGCACAGCCCTGCCGGAACACCGCCCGCTTCCCCACCTCTGCCTCCTGACCTGCCAGAGGAGTCAACAGCTTTCACCCTCCAGGAGACGGAGACCCCAGAGGGCTGGACTCTGGGAACAGCCTTCACACAGTAGGAGGATTCCACAGCCACGGGCCAATGATGACATCTCCATCACCCTCCTCCCCTGTGACAGGTAGCGTCAATGGAGCTACACCACAGGCTCCAGGGCCTGGGTTTCTGGCCACCACCTTACTCCCAACTTCCAGCCTCTGTGTGGACCCCATCCCCCCTCCCCACACACCGCCCCTGCCCCAACCCCTGCCCCACTGAGCTAACATCACTCTCACCTCAACTCCCACTGAACTTTAAAAAGCCCAAATCAGTTCTGCATGCCAAAGGACACCCTCACCTAGAGCACTTGGCTCCAAATTACTTTTGCTCAGCAAACCATCAGGAAATGAATTTGGAGACCACCCCCCCACCCCCAATATGTAAGCTTACTTAAGTAGGAGTGATTTGCCCATCCTGCTCCTGCCATTTTCAAGCTGCGAGTCCCTGGGCAAGTTATTGCCACCCTGTGCCTCAGTTTCTCACCTGTATGGAGGAGGATAATAGCACCCCTTCCCCCAGGGCTGCTCTGCGGGTAATGACCTAGGAGGGAGACGCTGCCCCAGGTTTGCCTGGCCTTGCGGGAACCCAACCCGGAGCACCCTCCCACCTCACAGCCTCACCACAAACCCCCTCAGGAAGCCTGCACCGTGACGCTGTGTTGTAACATCCCCAAAGCAGAGGAATGCAGCCCCTCATCCTTCAAGATGTGGAATCCCCACCCTCTGGACCTGTGTGACGGCGATGCAGAGAGGGCCCCCCAGCCTCCCTCGGGAGCCATGCTTCCTTTCTTTCTCCCATCTTTATTAGTTCTGTTTGCACCCAGCCCCTGCTGGCCCTGGACTGTACACACTCACTGTGGAGACCCCAGCCCACAGAGGGGCTGGGCTCATTCTTCTTGTCACCTCACGCTTCCCCTCACACCTCTCGCCTGGCCAGTTTCTCCCCCACCAAGTGGGAGATCACCTCCCTGCTCTGAGCTACCTGGTCCTTTGGCACATGCCACCATCCCTTGGGTCTGTGCAGGTCTGTCTCCCCTAGCCCTTCAGACCTCTGAGTCAGCTGGACGCTTTACAACATCGCGACAAGGGTAGGGGGTACTACTGGCATCTGGTGGGTGGAGGCAACCCTGCAGGGCCCCAGGCCACCCCACAGCAAAGGATGGTCCAGCCCCAGAAACCAGAGCGCTGGTGGGCTTTACTGAGTGGAGCGGCAGGCTAGGGCCCTCACAGTCCACAGCCCTGCCCACATTGCTTTTCTTTCCCCCAATCCTTTTGTCAGAAGACAGCCAAGGAAAACACGCAGGAGTCCCCACTGACCGGAGCATGCAGCCTGGAAGAATTAGGTTTCATGGTAATTAGGCTCATCCGGTGCATGTGGTGGCGAGGCCCGGCCACTGCCCGGCCATGACAAGGGACAGGGGACCAGTAATGGGGTGAGGAGCGTAGGAGGGATAGATATTTGGGGGGGCATGGGATGATGAGGGTAGCCAGGGGGGCCTTAGGAACTGCCCTAGTCCCTCTTTGTACATGAGGGGCAGAGACTAGAATCAGACGAACACCCTGGCCCCTACTGGGTCCTGGGGTCTGTGCTGGATGGATGGATGCCGTCGTGCTGTGTGGAGATGGATGGATGCTGCTGTGTCCTTACACGCAAGGTGCCCTTGAGGTCCCCATGCCCTGAGGCATCCACTGCACATGGTGGGTGCCAAACAAGAGGACCGCAGGGGCCTCTAACCCCCACCCAGCCCCCAGCAGCTCTCAGGGTAAAGAGCCAGGACAGGGGGTGTCTCTCCATCGTGGGGACACTGGGGCTAACGCCCGCCCCTAGGTGGAGGCGTCCTCTGGGCCTGGGTAGCAAGCCCTCACCTGTCATCACCACCTTCAGCCACTCTACGCTGCTGCTGTCTTTCTGGATAGAAAGTCTGCCCACATCCCCCCTGCAGGGCCACAGAAAGATCCACCCAAGCCAGCCTCAGGCCCATCGCCAACCTCATCTCCCAAACTCTGACTCTATTGTTGGCGCCTCAAGAATCCTGCTAATTAAGTGCCTGCACCTGACACGTGACCTTTGGCAAAATGCACGTGAGGGATGGATGCCAATCATGGGCTTGGATCACACTGAACAGGTCCAAGCCCTCGGCCAGCACACCAGCTCCTGAAGGGAGAGGGAAAGCAGGGAGGAGGAGAGGGAAAGCAGGGAGGAGGACAGGGACGGGGAGGAGGAGGGCAGAGAGAGGGAAGGAGGGGAGGTGGGGAGGTGCAATGGGGACCATATGCAGCCTACAAAGCCTAAAATATGACCCTTACAGAAAAGTTTGCTGCCCTTTCATTTAGACAAACTACAAGTCAATCAACTCAGCCTTGCTCTGTAACATTCACAGCTTTCCACAGCATCAGTGGCCGCATTGGGAAGGAATGTGGCCATCCTGTGGTGCTTCCCAAACAGATATATAGGCTACATGGCCTCAAGAGTATGAGTAATAGTACCAGAGTTGCTGTTCTTAACACTTAATATAAATTACTTAAATATGCATTTATACCGTTCATTTTTCAAAATGACTGTGTTAACCGCTGGCCCACAAATTCTGCAGGCTGGTAAGCCCCCAGAGTGGTGCCTGGCATGAGGTCGGTACTGGCCTGTTGCTCGGGGAGACTTCTGGCCCTCCCGCCGCTGTGGGTGGGAGTGCTGGACCAAGGTCAGTGTCACTTGAGGAGGGTCTGGGGCATCAGCCGCACTTCATCATTGAAGAAAGTTCTCCTGGTCAGCGTGGCTCCAGCCTTCAGAAAAGCTATGTTTGAATATTCTGGCCTTTTCTAAACTGGGCCACACATGATGAGAAGCTTGTATACCCACAGTGGGAATGCCAGCAGGGGAGTGCCCTGAAGCCTGGAGGGTGACATCAGCAAGGCAAAGGTGAGGCCCCAGCATGGAAAAGGGATCTCAGCAGCAGAGCTCAGCTTAGAAACCCAGGAGCTTCCACTCGTGAGGGTGTCCCAGGTTGCAAACCCTACGGGACTGGGGGCTGATTGCCTAGCACTTGTCACCATGCTCAGTAAAAACTGGTTGGAGGAACTTATGTTTGTAGAAGGAAAAGCATAAATGCTTTACCCATTCAGCCAGTGGTTTAGCTTGCTCTGCTCCAGCCCCCGAAGTCTTTGCACTGTAGGAAGAGATGGCTCCACAATCTTCCATGGGCCATGGTTGCCGCTTCCCCACCACATCCCCACCCTAGCACATGTCCTGTCTCCAGCAGTGGTGCTCAGCAAGTACCTGCTGAGTGAAACTCAAATAAATGAGCTGCAACCTCAGGACTCCAAAAAGTGTTTTGTCAGCAAAGCTCAGCTGCCACAACGTAGCCCTGCTAACCACCTTCTGATGGGATAACGACAGCGTTTCCCTGTCCAAAACCCTGCTGGGCAGACAGTGCTCGCTGATCCTACCTGAGCAGCATGAATTCCTCAGGGGACCTTTCTGGCCACTCCTCCATTCCGACCTGGCGACCCCCCCGGGGAAGGCTGGCTTCTCATTTGGTAGAGGCGGCATGGAGGGGTAGAACAGAATGGACCCTGAAATGCCCTCTCGGCAGTGACACCCCACCTGCAACTCAGGTTTGAATCCTGGTGCCCACATTATGAGAGGCGGGGTTTGGCAGCTGCACTGGGCCTGTTAGCAGCCCCTTCCCTCCTCTTTCCTTCTTTAAGCACATCCTCTGATTTTCCTTGGGAACCCCACCCTCCATGTATGTGGTCTGAGGGACTAACCAGGCCCTGGGATGCAGGATGAGGACATAGCTTGGGCCCCACCCACCACTGTGATTGTTACCTAGATGAGCACAGGACTCCAGGACAGGTGGCCCCATCTCTACTCGAGCTATTAGAAAAAGACAATTATTTCTGTAAGGTGGCTGACAGGCTAAAAAGTCAGCCTGGAGCTTGCCACCAGCTTGCCCCACCACAGCAGGGGGCCAGAGCAAAGGGGTGGGGCAGGGGACACCCAGCTGAAGGCATCTGTTCCCTTCCCTGCATCCCCTTAGTCCCCGGACTTCTCAGTGATGTGAGCTAGCAAATTCTCTTCTGTGTTCAAACCATTGAGGGTTTCTTTCTGTCACTCACGACCCAGTAGAGTCTGGGTTAATGTGGCAGCTCACTTCACTTCACCTTCCCCATCCATAAAACGGAGGCTGCCCCATCTTCTACAAGACTCACTATGAAGGGAACATTGCCACCTACAAACTTCGACCTGAGGGCAGCCCCATGCAGCGGCATGCCCCAAAATGCCAAAGACTGGACCTTGGGAGTAGAGGGGGGACAAGGCAAGTTCCAGCTGAGGAGTGGGGAGGGCTCCAGGGCAGGGTCTAGAATGTCAGATCTAGACATGCCATGTTAGTAAGAGCAGCAAGACCCCACGGCTCCTCCTGAAAGATGCCCCCAACCTCAGCTCCACCCTGACACCCCAGGCGGGTCACACTGTTGGTCCTGGCTCTGCTGGGTGACTGCCTGCTTCTCCTACAGGCCCAGATCCAGGGTCTCCTCTAGCATCAACCCTTCCTGATACCTCTTGAAGTCGGGCTCCCCGCTACAGACCTGATTCATGGCAGAACAGCCATGAATCTCCTCCCCGCTCTGTCCCCTGCAGGACAGCACAGGCTGCACCCGGCCACAGGCCCAGCCCCCAACGGCAGGATCTGGCTAATCTGACTGCCATCTGAGACCTGCAGCCAGCTCCTCCAAGGAAGGCCAACCCACAGAGGTATTTCTTTCATTAAAACACGAGAAGAAGAAAGAACGAACAAACACCGGAAAAGAGGCGTTCTGGGAAGCACTGCCGGCAAGCAGGGCGCTTCTCCCTCTCCTGACTTTCTCGTCCCCCTCCATCTTGGTCAGACATTCAATACTTCCTTTTGGAGAACACATAGATTTGTTTGACTTTGAATATTGAATTTGGAGGCTGTTCAGCAATTTCAAATTTCAGGAGTGGGGCGGTGGGGAGACACTGTAAATTAAAAAATTCTTTCCTCTTCGGTTTCTACCCAAGATTGTATATTTTTTTGATGGCAAAATTAGGGATTAACTATAAACATCTGTTTGTTCGATACTGACATGGTTTTGAGAACAATGACCAAACCATTGGCGCTGGGGGAGGGTTGGATGCTGCAAGTCCACGGTGGAAAGCTCTGGGCTTCCTACCAGGATTCTGAAAGTGTGGAGAAAGAAGAGGTGTGGAGCGGGGACGGGGGCAGGGGTGGAGGAAGGAGAGATCCAGGAGAACGCAGCAGGGCACCCCTCTGTCCCCCAGGGCCCCTGCACACGCCTTGGCCGTCACTTGTCCTCACTGGACCCGGGGCTCCCCGCCCTGCTCTGCCCACTCAGTCCTCATTGTCAAAGTCTCATCCCCTCACCAGGCTCCACAGGTCCTTCCTGTGCACCTACTGTGTGTCAGGCACTGTGTCTGAGGACACGCGGGAACTCATTTCACCTTAATCACCTCTTTAAAAGCCCCATCTTCAAATACAGTCACATTCTGAGGTGCTCCAGGTCAGGGCTTCAACATATGATTATGTGGGGGACATGATTAAAGCCATAAAAGAGACCTTACTGAGAACAACGTTGGCAGAGTGATGGGGAGAAGGTAGACATAGGGCATGGAGGTGTAGGGTGTGGAGAACTGGAGATAACTGGTGAGGACAGTTCTTTCGAGAAGTTTAGCTGTGAATGGGGGTGTTCTGGCTACCTATTGATGGGGAGCAAATCATGCCAACACTTAGTAGCTTAAAATAACAATTTATTTTTCTCATGACTCTGTGGGTTCATTAGATACTTCTCCTGCCTCACTTGGGTTTGACTGGGGTCCTGGGACAGCTGGGAGGTCTAAGATGGCCTCATCCACAGAGCAGGCCGTCTGTTTTAGCCATTGGCTAGGAGCTCCCTAGGGTTGCCATCCAGGGTTTCTTGGCTCTCATCCAGGTGTCCTCTCCACGTGGCTGCTTGGGCTTCCTCATAGCATGGCACTGGGTGTGGAGAACCAGCACTCCAAGAAGACAATCTCCATGGGGCAAGTGTGTATAAAGCCTCTGTTTGTATCATGCTTGCTAATGTCTTATGGCCCACAGTTACCCATACGGCCAAGCCCAGAGTGGGGTGGGAGGGTGAGAAATCTGGGAGGCATGGCTCATGGGAGCACTGAAATCAGTGTGCCACAGGGTCCAGATGCAGGAAGCAGTGGGGGAGGCCTACATGGTGGCAGCAGGAGGTGTTTACAGGTGGTAGTGACTTGCACATCAATAGAGAAGGGAGAGGATGGAGGTAGTAGGAGCAGAGTGACAATTTAAGACATCAGAGTTGTGCTTTATTGAGCGTTTACTGCATGCTCTTTTCTAAGGGCTGGCGACAGCCCAGCAGTGCACTTGTGTTTGCATGTCCACCACACAGAGGCCTCAGTGCTCCACATCTGAACTGGGTGCCCAGCAGAGCCAATAGACCTCTGGCTTTGTCAACCTCAAAGTCCCCGACCACTGCACTCACTGCATCCCAATGGCAGGCGTGCCCCCAAATTCCTATGTTCAAGTCCTGACATATGAACATCCTGACATCAGAATGTGACTTATTTGGAAATGGGGCATTGTAGATGTCATTAGTTAAGATGAGGTCATATTGGAGTAGGATGGGCCCTAATCCAGCATGACTGGTGTCCTTATAAAAAGGGCAAATTTGGACATAGACACACACAGAGAGGACACTATGTGCAGACGAAGGCAGAGATCAGGATGGTGCTTCTACAAGCCAAGGAGCACCAGCAAACCACTGAAAGCTTAGGAGAGAGGCCTGGAACAGATTCTACCTCACAGCCCTCAGGAGAAAACAATCCTACTGACACTTTGATCTTGGACTTCTAGCCTCCAGAACAGACAGGCAATAAATTTTTGTTCTTCGGGACCCCCAGTCATGGTGCTTTGTTTTGCCAACCCCAGGAAGCTGATACCCTGGGGGATGAGGTCAGGGAAGCTGACAGGAGTGGGACCCAGACCTCAGGGGGAGCCTGGCTCTTGCAGGAGGAGACTCCACTTCCCTCCCTAAGGAGAAGCAAGATGGGTTCAGGCATAAATAGGGGCACCAAGGAGGATGATGAGCTTGATTTTCCTACTTCAGTAGAAAGCCAGGGTTTTCACTGAGAGGATGAGGTGGGGACAGACTGGCCCCTGAGTTGTGGTGCATCAATTAGCTATTGCTGCCTAAGAAGCCCCCCCAAAATTTAATGGCTTCAAACCACAGTAGCTGCTTATGGCTCACAAGTCTATGGAGGAGCCGGGCTCCTTCACTGGGTAACTTAGGAATGCTGGTGCAGTGACCACCAGCACCATAGCACTTGAACACAGGCTCACTGGCCCGCACCATCTCAGCTTGTCCTCACGGCAAAGGCAGGAGCCAGCATAGAGCTGAGCTTGCAAGGACCCCAGGCCAAGCTCAGAACTGGCACTCCTTTAATGCCATCACATTGTACTGGACCCAAGGGGAGGTGCGGGGATAGATTCCAGAAGGGCACAGGGATAGAGGAAGGGGTGAAATCACTCTATCACAGGTGGGGAAGGCAAAATATCATTGCCATAGAAGATGAGGGACAGGACTGACCAGGACCCCCAGGAGAATTTCCAAGCAATGCCCATCATCCAGCTGAGGTGGGAGACTCTGAGTTTGCTCTGGAGTCAGCCCAAAACACTTGCACACTTGAGTCAGCTCCTCTGGCTTCAGGAAGAAGTGTCTGCAGGACACTCTGGTTTGTCCTACAATTTTTGTCCCTTGTTTGGGACAAGCCCATGACCTGGCACACAGGCAGAAAGCCACCAGAGCCATTCTATCCGGTTGGAGGCCTGGCTTCCCCACCCCCTTGCCAGGCAGGCTACTCACTTCTCTGCATCTCTATTCCCTCATCTGTGAAATGGAGGAAATAGGAAGACAGTCCCCAATTCTAAAATCTAGAAGACCCAGAAACCTGGGAGCTGTTTCTGTAAGTTTGTGAAAAAACAATTTGGCGACAGTCCTGACCTTGCACGAGGCCATCTGTGCACTGTTTACCATCTCAGAATCATCCTTCCCACATTCTGTTCAGCAGACAGAGGGCTTGAGAACATAATGCACATACATAGTACATGCATGTGCCTCCCAATACCTGAAAGCTTGAAGCCAGAAACCATCTGGCACCAAGGTTTCCTATGAGGCACTCTGGACCTGAAACACCTTTTCAGCTGCTGGAGATGTGACAAAGTTATAAAGTGTCCAGCAGGTGCCTGGGGCGTGGCAGGAGCCTCCTGATGACACAGCGAAGGTATTGGAGGGATGGAGAGTCAGCTTAGTTACCTACTCCCTGTCGGGTTTCTTAGTACCACTCTAGTGGGGAATGTTGATAATGGCAGATGAGGGCGGGAGTATATGAGAAATCTTTGGACCTTCTGCTTAATTTTGCTGTGAATGTAAAACTACTCTAAAAAATAAAGTATTTTTAAAAAGATATTGGAAAAAAGAAAATGCTTTTTTTAAAAATAAAGGCAAAGATCTAGCAACCAACCAACCAACCAACCTAAAAAAAGCGAATAGATTCAAAGAGAAGCATGAAGTGAATCATCGTGCAGCAGATCTGCAGGTAAGAAAGGCACACAGCAAGGACTCAGTCAGCTAAAGTTCAGGCTGTGATGAGAAAGCCCTGACATGAGAGTCCTCACTCAAGCCTTTGCAAGCAGGGAAAGACACAGCTCTGAGACTCACACTCATGGCTTCGTTCAGCATTCAAACATCACACACTGAGCGACTACTGCATGCGGGCATTAGGCCCTGAGTACCCAGGGATACTCTGACAATTGGACAACGATGATGCAACAGAGTGACTTGTAAGAGCACTGGGGAGGCTCCCACCTCAGCCTTGGAAGAGTGTGGAGGTCTTCCTGGAGGAGGTGCCCTCTAAAATGACTCTGAATAGAAGCAGGAGTTCGGATGACAAAAAGAGGAGGCCTTGGGAAAGCAAGTCCAATAAGGCACATTTTTATTAGTTCCCCTGGTAACCCTATGGCCCCTCCCCTGGGGGCAGTCTGAGGAATAGCATCCCAACACATCCCCAGCTCCCAGCTGTTGGGAAGGGAGGGAGTGTGGTGGGCACTAGGCATACCGTGGGAACTAGGTTCTCTTTGCGACCCATGCAATGACCAAGAGTTTTATCCAGAATAGGTACAGTGTCCTAAATTTAATAATAATAAATTAAAAACATGTAGCCCCCACAGGAAACTGACCAGAAGTATTGAATAAGCATGTCACAAGAGAACATATCTACATGGCAACAAACATAGGGAAAGGCAATAATACAAATTAAAATCCCAGTGAGCTGCCACCACCCAGCACAGATGAGGTAAAATGAAAGAGACTGACAGCATCAAGTGCAGGGAGGACTTAGAGCAACCTGAATCCCACAGAAGGAGGCTGAGACGGTGCGGCCGCTTTGGAGAGCTGCTGGCAGTTTCCACCCGAGCTGAACCTGCGTGCAGTTGTGGCCAGTGGTTCCACCCCTAACGCATACCAAATTAAAATGTGGGCAATGTATTCACCAGGGGACCAGACTCAATCAATCAACACTTCCGTCCAGTCGGTCTGCAAATATTTATCAGACACCTACCGTGTGCAGGCACCCTTCTGGAGCTGAGGAAGCAGGAGGAATGAAAGAGATCTCATTCTGGAGGGGGAAACAGACATATACAAGATAAAGCCAAAAAATGGATAATGCGATTTCTAGGGATATGTGCTAAGAGCACTGGAGCAGGGAAAGGGGAGGAAGTAGGCTGGGGGTGCTGGCATGGGTGGGGTGGTGGGGAGCTTACTGAGAAGACAGCAGAGAAGAGAGCATCTGTGAGAAGTGGACAGAGTTGGCTGTGTAAGTGTCTGGAGGAGGAGCAGTCCAGAAGAAGGAACAGCACGGGCAAAGGCCCTGGGGCAGGTGTTGGAGAGAAAACTGGGAGACCAGCATGGCTGAAGGAGAGAGAAGGTGGGGGGAGTCTCAGGGGGCCAGGGAACTTGAGGAGGGCAGGAAGGAAAGTGGGTTCCACTCACACGTCCACGTCCCCACTGATGGAGGCAGGCTGGCTCTCACCCACATTTGCATCCCCAGAGCGATAACCTGACATTTTGCGGGTTCTCAAAAGTGCAGAAGTTGGCTTCACAAGGATAGGACCTGGGGTCCACTGCCCCTCCATGCCCACCTATTGTGTGGACTAGGACCTGACAACATTTCTTACCTGACCAACGCCTTTCCTGGAGTCTTGGAGCAGGTCCTGGGGGTCCCCAGGTGGGCATCTCAAGCTGCTGTGTGCAGGAGGCTGCAGCCTGCACACCCTGGCCCTGGGGTCTGCAGCACCCCAGAGAGGACCAGTGGGCATAGGCACCCCTAGAATCCCACACGGCAGAGCTGCCCTCCACACATTCACCACTCTGAGTCCCTATAAATACCCCGGGCTCAGCAGAGAGCCTCCTGATCATATTATGACCAGCCTAAATAAGACTCCTTTAATAAGAAGAAACACACGGCCCCATTTATACACAAGTGTGTAAAATATATTAAAATAATTTTAAATGCATGAGTCACTCACAGAGAGTGTGTTTTTTAAAAAATCACAAACAGTACTTTGTGGTGAAGACAGCAGTGAACAGGGACTTGTCCTGCAGACATGGGACCCCGGCAGGGAAGGAGCACAGACACGCATGGGACACTCCCCCGTGCCCCTTGCAGGTCAGCGCTCCCTCGACGGGAACACTGAGTCCAGGCTTGCACCCAGACAGTAAACAGCACCATCAACATCGGAGCCTGCGTCCTCCTCACTTTCCACGCTTCACACACCAGCACAGACACCACAGTCAGAGCTGATGACCCTGTGGTTTGGGGGCCCAGAAATGACACTTCCCATTTCACTGGCTCATTCTTGGCTTCAGTTCCCTCATTTACAGACTGGAGACAAGAACCCTGCCTCTAAGGGCTGGAGGTGCCTTCAGAGGAAGCGCCACTTGCCGCACTGTCCTCTTACAGCCTCTCTCCCATCACACGCCTCTCGTGAGGGGACGCTCAGCCCGTCATGGGCATCCCTGGCAGCTGATGTTGGAAGAAAGCTCTTCTCTGCAGGCACCAGGCCCCCTGAGGAGAAAGGCGACCACATGGGGGCTCCGAGGACTGCTTCTCAGGGCCTCATGCAAAACGGAGCCGCAGCCTCTCCCTACTCCTTGCCCTGGGGCCAACCCATCACTTTGGGGGTTAGGATTTCAACATATAAATTTGAGAGGAACACAAACATTGAGTCCATAACACCTAGTCCCCTCCAAAAGCAACTAATGAGTTTTCTTGGGTCTTGAGTTTTTTTCAAATATTTGATATGTTTCAAATCATTGCACTTATTATTGTTGCTCAAATTATCCCATATTGGCCAGCGGGGGGCTCTTCTCCTTGGCCCCAGGTCCTTTTCACATGTACCCAGTAGCCTTAGTCACCTCCTTGCCATCTGTTATAACAAGAAACTCCAAGCTCATCTTGCCTGTTTCCTGCCCCAGACATAGACCAGCTATTTCTCTTACAGAGCCCTGGTTCCTTTTAGTGGGAAAAGAGAGTCCACAGTGAAGGCAACAGATGTGTTCATTGCTACTGGATTTATTGTTTCAAGGAACGTTCAGTGGATAGAGCTAGAACACATGACTTTTTTTAAGATTTTCTTTTATTGTGTTAAAATACGCATAATGTAAAATTTACCATTCACCATTTTTTTTTCAATCAGTCATCAATTTTATACACATCAGTGTATACATGTCAATCCCAATCGCCCAATTCAGCACACCACCATCCCCACCCCACTGCAGTTTTCCCCCCTTGGTGTCCATACGTTTGTTCTCTACATCTGTGTCTCAACTTCTGCCCTGAAACCCGGTTCATCTGTACCATTTTTCTAGGTTCCACCTACATGCGTTAATATACGGTATTTGTTTTTCTCTTTCTGACTTACTTCACTCTGTATGACAGTCTCTAGATCCATCCACGTCTCAACAAATGACTCAATTTCGTTCCTTTTTATGGCTGAGTAATATTCCATTGTATATATGTACCACAACTTCTTTATCCATTCGTCTGTTGATGGGCATTTAGGTTGCTTCCATGACCTGGCTATTATAAATAGTGCTGCAATGAACATTCGGGTGCATGTGTCTTTTTGTACCGTTCACCATTTTTAAGCATACAGTTCAGTGATATTAAACACATTCACATTATTGTTGAGCCATCACCACTGTCCATCCCCACAACTCTTTTTATCTTGTAAGACTGAAACTCTATACATATCAAACAATAACTTTCCATTCTCCCCTCTTCCCCGCCCCGGCACTCACCATTCTACTTTCTGTCTGTATGATTTTGACTACTCTAAGCACCTCACATGAATGGAATCACACAGAATTTGTCTTTTTGTAACTACCTTATTTCAGTAAGCATAATGTCCTCGAGGTTCATCCATGTTGTAACATGTGTCAGAATTTCCTTGTTTTAAGGCTGAATACTATTCCATTGTATGGATAGACCACATTTTGTTTATCCATTCCTCCATCAATGGATATGTGGGTTGTTTCCAGCTTTGGCTAATGTGACCAATGCTGCTATGAACATAGGTGTACGAATGGCATAAATAACTTTTTGTTGCAGGATCAAAGGAGGGAATGAAGACAAGAATGCATGAATGAATGAACAGTGCATGCTCAGAGCATCCAGGCCTGGGCTTTCTCCCACAGACCCCCAAGGTGTGGTTTCTGTGTCCTTTCTCCCTCCCTCCTCTTGACCTGCACATCCTCCATCAGCTGGGCCATCAGACAGGGCCATGACTACAAAGAAACACAATGCCCGTTTTTTAGAAGGGCTTCTACCAGTTTGTTTCACACAATGCCTAAGGTCTCCTTGACAAGTGGGAAGTGCAGGCAGGAATCCAGAAGCTTCTGAACAGCAGCTGCTGGCATCACACAGACTGGACATCAGGGCAACACTGATGTACTTCTCTGCTTTCTCCTCTCCCTTCTCTGTCTCCTACTTCCTCCCTCATCTTGCTCCTGCCCTTTCTCCTCCTCCCCCTCCTCCCCATCTCCTCCTCTTCACACACCAGGGTTGAAGCAAAGCCAGTGCCTGCTTGAAGGTGGGCAGACAGCATCAGAGGATTCCAGAAACTCTTGTAGGTGGACAAACAGCATCAGAGAATTCCAGAAGTTCTTGAAAGTGGATGAACAGCATCAGAGATCCAGAAGCTCTGAGCTGGAATGAGTCCTCAGAAAGCATCTATTACATCTGACTGTCTTAAACTTATTTAGCAATTATGCCCTTGTTCAAATAACATGTTACTAGAGCCTTATTAACTCAGAGCTGTCAGTGGGGCTGCTTCGATGGTAACCTTCTCTGACAGTTCCATGGAGCTCACCCCATGCACTCCTATTACAAAGGGCAAAATGCCACATGGCTGACAAAGGGTGTTTTCCAGCAAATTCCCACTGGGGGCAACTGGGGGGTAAGATTCTATGCTTACCCACCAACTCCTGGCAGCCACTTGTTGGGGTATAGTGTGTGAATTACTGTGAGGATGGGCTCTGGTGGCAGCAAAAGCCCTCAAGCAGCCTGAAACCAGCACTTGCAGGTGGAAGTGAGGCCCGGGCCATCATTCATCCATTCACTCACTTATTCATTCACTGCAGGCCTGACAGTCTGACCACAGTCTGGAGGGGATGTGTGTGAGTGTCCAGGTTCAGGGCAAGCCCAGGGGATGTGGGAACATAGCCCGGTGCCTAGCCTAAACAGAGAGGTCCCTGGAGAAGCCGTGCCTGAGAAGTATCTGCTGTTGGCCAACCGAGGAAGAGCAGAAATGATGCCACAGGCAGGGGAGGGAGCTCCGGAAGGTGAGAGGTTCTAGACATGGTGGAACCCACAGGCCAGGCAGAGGGTGGTGAGGGGAGAGGGTGGATGGGTGGGTTGGCTGGGGGGCTCTGGGCCTGGCCCCGGGCAGATGGGAGCTATTAAACAGTAAACCTGACAATGACAAGGCCCTGAGGCTCCGAGCAGCCACCTGAACGAGTAGAGCTCCCCAAGGCCAGACCCAGGGTCTTGACAATCACCCTGCCCCTGCCTCAGTGTACCACCGCAAGGCCCCGGGAGGAGAGGCCTTGCATTCTAGAGCCTGCTGGAGCGAAGACCAGGCTAACCATTGTCATATGAGATCTTCACACACATCCTCAGCACGTGTTGAGGCGGAAGTACTTGGCCCAGGATCTCCCAGCCTGTAAGTGGCATTCACTCTTCTGGCCCATAGATGTTTCTTGTGCATCTACCACATCCCAGGCACTGTCCCAGGAATGAGGGCGCAGGGATAAGCAGAACAGGCAGGGTCTCTGCCTTCCCAGTGGGACAGCTGGCCAGAAATCCATCAACTGATAACCGCTCCAAAAATTGCACACAATGATAAGTGCCACGAAGACACATGTGGGGGCTGCTTCCTTGACAACACCCGAGTCACTCCCATCAGCCCCTGAGACACCACGCAAACATCGTGTCATACTCTCAAAATAATTTTTAAAGTCCTTTGTGAGAAAATCCTGCTTGCTAAGTGATCAGGCACCTCAAGGAGGATATGAGGTTTTATTATTGGTCCCTATTTTAAAGAGAGGGAAACTGAGGCACAAAAAAGACAGATAGCTCACCCAAGGTCACACAGCTAGTGAGTGGTGTGTCGGGATTTGAACCTAAGCTAGCATGGCCCTCAACCACCAAGCCAGTCTGCCTCCATTGCTCTCAGCTAAACCTTCATAGGAATCTACTTGGGGTTGAGGATGCAGAGCTGAAACAGTAAGTTGCTCTGGCCTGAATTTATACCCCAGCTCTGCCTATGTAAGTATAGGCAAGTCATCTGTTTTCTGAGCTTCAGTTTCCTCATCTGTGAAATGGACTTGGTAGTCTCCAACTTGAAGGGCTTCAAGATTAACCTTGATGACAATTAACCAAAGCAGTGCCCAGTGTTGGTGCTCCATAAATGGCGGGGGCAGTGGTGGCACACTTACAAGCTCAGGGAGGGCACTGGGTTCCAGCTGGGCTCCAAGGCTGGGGGACGATGCTGCTATGAGCTCCCCCACCACATCCCCCCAGGAGACACCTGGAGGGTGCCCAGCTCCAGGACCAGGTCAAACCCCTCCAGAGCCCACCCTGCTTATGCCCAGCCCACCTGCCCCTGTTCACACAGGAAAGAAGTACCCTGCAGGGACCCTGGAAGGGAAAGAGCCCAGCCTGGCATCCTCCTAGCTCTGGGAGTTTTCTGAGCATCTGCAGTGCACACCCAACCCAGCAAGAACCGGGAGGTCTGAATCCAGGTCTGTCTGGCTGCAAATCCAGTGTTCCTGTTGCTCAGGAGAATGTCAGGTGGAAAGGAGCTGCTGCTGGGGGCTGTCAGTCTATGCCAGGATTGAGACAGCCACGCCCCAAGACAGACTCCAGGCAAATGCACAGGGCATCACAGCAGAGGTGAGTGCCAGCCAGCAAGGCAAGACAGAGTAAGCCACCCTGGAAATAACAAGGGAGCCCCAACCTGGAGGAAGAGAAAGGACACACAGCAGGGGAGTGCAGGGAAGAACATCAAGGCCCAGGAATAGCATGAGCAAGGGCCCTGAGGAAAGAAGGAGCTTGGCATATTTGAGAGGCTGAAATACAGCAAGTCAACCGCAGGCAAAGGCACTTTAGACGGCTTTCCATTTTCCCCACCGTCTACCAGGCAACACAGTCCTGTGCTCAAGGTCACATGGTGGTCTGGGAGAGAGCGTGCCCTAGGAAGAACCCCATTCCTGCTACCACCTTCCTTGCCCCCCTTCCCTTTTATTATCTCCTGTCTGTAACTCTCATTTCTGCCCCCTTTCCCCACCTTTCTCCTCTGTTTCTCTCCATCTCCACTGAGTCTCCTCACTCCCCTTTAGCTGTTTCTTTACCCCCTCCACCTCCTCTCTCTCTCTCTCTGCACCCTCCCCCAAACGCTTCTACATTGGTACTCCATTATTGCATCTCCTATCTCTCCGACTCTCTCTTTTTTGTCTCTCCTCTCTCCTGGTTTCTGCCTCCTGCCCCAGGCCAGTCCCCAGGGCTTGCTCCCGCCTCCACCTGCCCCTTCCCCACGCGGGTGCCGCCTCCTGTGCGCAGCGCCTCAAGCCTCGCTAATGTGTTTCGCATGGCGCGTCAGTCAAACGCCCTTCTAATGTCCTTAAAGCACGCAGAAAATTGCATCCTTATGAAAAAGAACAAAAAAGCAAATTGCCCGGTGGAGGCGGAGCGGCCGCGGGGCTCTGGTGGCCCAGAGTTCAGAGGGGCTGAACTGGCAGAGGTCTGCCGTTGGCAGGAACCAGAATGCCACCTCCTCCCCGCCGCCTTCCAGGCAGCACCGACACCTACCTTCTCACCTCCTTACGCACTACTTTTGCCCACCTCTCCACGTTTGTTCCCACCACTCTGACCTTGTTCTGTGTCTTTAAGGCCAAGCTCCAAATTGCCTCAGAACCTTTGCACTTGCTATGTCCACTGCCAGGTAGGCATTCCTTCTTGTCATTCTGGTCTCAACTGAAGAGTCAGCTCCTGAGAGAGACTCTCCCTGACCACCCTGACTAAATCTGCCATCACACTAATTGTCTATCACCTGCTTTATTTTCTACAAGGCATTTGTTACTTCCTGAAATCATCTTGTAGATTTAATTGTGGCGTCTATGCTTCCAACATGAGCTCCTTGCGTCAGAGACTGAGTGCCCCATGACTAGCACAGTGCCTGACACACAGCAGGCATTTAATAGATACTTGGTAAACAAATGGATGAGACTCATTCTGGGCAGGCAGGGGCCACTGGTGACCCTAAACCATCTAGAATATAGCAAGCTGATGGGTAAGGGGCAGTGGAGACCCACAGAGCTGAAATCAGATCCAAATTCTGCTGCTGACAGCTGTGTGTCCCTGGGCAAGTTGCCTAACATCTCTGAGCATTATCTTCATCTTCAGAATGGGAGTAGGGCACCTATCTTACCGGGCTGTAACTGGACCAATGAGGAGGGAAGGGCCTGTGTCCCAGTCCTGAGAACCCCACCACATTCAGTTACTGCTTGTTAAATGAATGAATGGCCCAAGAAAGAGCTTGATTAATATCAGACAGTCCATGATAGCGCTGATGTCAGACACCGTTATTTCCTGAAACACTTCTGGAAAAATTTTAAAACATTGCCAATGAAGACATAACCCAGTGTTTTTTTAGCACCTAAAATTTTTATCCTATACCTACTCAAGGATCTCTTTTGGGCTTAATAAGGCATAAATTTCTATCACAGATCACTACTGAGTTTACATTAAAAGGAAACAATCAAGGAAATCAATGGACTGAGTGTTCCTAAAACTTCTCCAAGGTCAGAGCCACCTATGAATTGATCCCCCGCCCCGCAACCCACAGCACTGTCCCCCTTAGCCTCTGCCTGGTGGGTGAGTGGATCCGAGTTCCCTCCATGCTGTTGCCCTGTGTCTTCCTGCACCTTGAGGAAGATCCCTTCCTCCTCCCAGGCTTTGTGGCTTTCTCCATCGAGAGTTGGTGACTGAGAGGTGAGGGGCCTCCACTGTCCAGCCAAGGACACCTCCTTAGGGACAGTCACATCCTGCAGACACACGGCCCACAGTGCCTGGAACATACACCCCCCCAACTGTCATATGAACCCAGATTTCAGAAATGGGAAGATGCCCTCTTAAAGTCAATGAGATGCAGTGTAATACAATGTGAGAACTAGGACAAAGGGAACTTTTGAAGTCACAAAAGGGAGGGGCCCCTGCAAAGGCAGGAGGACCACCTTCTGCTGCACCATGGATGTGGAGTGGCCTAGGGACCAAGGTCAATGAAGAACTTGGCCTAGAGCCAGGCTGACTCAGATGCATGACCCTGTTGCTGTTGTCACCTTTCCGCACTGCCCACCTATGAGGAGTGAGGAGTCCTGGCTTCCTTACTTCCCTAAAGTGGGGCTGGGAGGATGGTTTTGGAGATGTTTCTTTCAGCTCAGAAAGTCTGGGGCCAGACTGAACTGGAGGGGCCTATGGGGCCTCTGTGGTCATTCTTAGCCTGGCTGCAGCCCTTGAGAAACCTGGGCCTGGAGAGGCCTTGGGGGCAGAGGCTCGGGGGATCAGGTGGTCCCTTGAGTGTAGAAACGAAATCAGGCAGTGGGGCAACCAAAGACGGAGGAGATGCCTGGTTTCTCCTCGGACCCTGGAGCTCCAGGAAGGTCCCTAGGAAGTGTTGCTTACTCCAGGTTGAGCGGCGGCTGGGCGCTGCTCCAGGCCCTGGTTTCCCCTTAGGTACAGTAAGAGAGCACCCTCCGGCTCCAGGAGACGCAAACCTCGCACCTGGCCAGGTTAATGTAGCCCTGGGGTCTCTGTTTCTTTTCTTCCACGTTATGGGTTCTCACCACTGACCCTCCAGGAGAATCCAGAACAGGGAAAGTGTGTAAACCCGAGTAAACTTTAGTTTATAAAAAGAGGGGCGGCAGGGGGGGGATGGGGAGCCCCCGCCCGGTTGCGCCTGTCATATCCTGGTGGTGCCGGCTCCGCGCAAAAGCAGCGGCTAGTCGGAGGCTCTGAAACGGGGTGCGGACCCCAGGCCGGCCGCAAGAGGCCCACTTCCCCCTGAACGCTTCCTGCGATCCTGGCCTGAGCTGAGCGCCGCACAGAGCTAGGCTCCCGCTTCCGACAAGGAGAACGACTTGCTCAGGATCGGGGTCACAATCCCCCATCTCCGGCCTGCTCCCCAGCCAAACCTCCCCCAAAGTCCCCCTTCTTGCCCAGGCCCCTACCCCCACCCCATAAAGCCCAGAAGCGCAAACTTCGCTCTCGCCTCCGAGCGCTGCTGTCTGGCTAATCCCGGGTGCTGCTCACGGGGTCCTGGCCGCCACGGGCGTTCCCCGTCCACCTCCATTCCAGGTCCACTTCTCTCGCGAGACACCCGAGCCCTCTCCCAGCCCCGGCTTCGGGCCCCGGGCTCCGGGCTCCGGAGACACAGCCGCGACCTCCTTTGCTCTCTGGTGTGGTCTCCGGGTTTTGTTTCCCAGGACGCTGGGGCGGAGAAGAGATTCGTGCGGCAGAGGGGGAGGGAGCGAGAAGACCGTCCCTCCCCGAAGGCCCGGGCCTGGAGTGAGGGGAGCGGTTGCCAAGAGGCAGGGAGGGGGCTTCCGCACTGGGTGGCCCGGGTGGCCGGGGTGGGGTGTCACTCAGGCCGCGAGACTGCATCACCGTCCGTGGATAGGTTGCCGCTCTTCACCTAGAGTCCTGGTTCTGCGGGCTACGGTCCGCGGTGGAAGTCTTGGGATGGGCAGTAAAACTTCTGCCTCCGAGCCTTCGGTTTTTTCTGGAGCGGGCCTGAGATTCCATCGGGTCTCATAGGAATTACCCAAGCAAGGAACCCCGAGGTGCCAGGACACGGCCAGCGCGCGGCCCGGTCCTCTCCCGGGCCTCCGGGTCTCGATCTGCTGCAGTCACCCCGTGCCCTGTCCGCCGAGGAGCACAGCAACGCAGGCAGTGACAGAAACCCCTCCCACCCCCTCTCGCACTGGAATCTGGATCCCCTCGTTTGGGGCCCAGCTCCCCCACTGACCGGCTGGTGACCTCGTGACAGCAGTGCCCCCATCAGGTTCCCCAGCTGTGCCTGGAGGGGTTGTACTCACTGGAATACTGGGGCCCTTGCGCTGTGGCACCGGATTCGCTGTATGCCCTTCCTCTCTCCCTCCCTCTTAGAGCCCTAGTGCTTTACGGCCCTTTCCTCCAGTTCAGTGAGGGGGCTGCCTTGGGGAAACACCATAGAACCACAAGGCAATCTGCCCGAGGTTGCATTCCTCAGATTTAATAAAACCTGAGGACCCCGAACGAGGTCCCAGAATGGACTGAAGGAGTGTGGGTCACTACACCTCCTCTCTCCTCTTCCACCCTCCTTCCACAACTCTGCATAGTTAACAAAGGCTGTGCTGGAATCTCTGTTCCCCAGGCCCAGGAGGGACAGAACTCGAATTTTCACTCCCACCCCTGCCGCACTTTGAGGTGGAGAGGATTAAACTCAGTAGTGTACCTGACTTGTCTAGCCTGGTCCTGGCTCAGGAAGGTTACAGCAGGACCACTACATTGAGCAGAACTGGGGGTAACCCTAAGGGCTGGAAGGGATTAGGAGGTACACTCATACACTGATGGTCCATTCCTTCCCTCCAGACTGCAGGTTTTCTCAGGCCCTTCAGGGGACAGTGGCAAGTGAATATTCTGGGAGCTGTTTCGAGGTTAAGTTAAGAGCCTAGAAAGGGAGCTTATTTTCCAAAGACTTGGCAGGGCTGGGGCTTGCAGAGAATTGCCTGCTGCCCTCAGAAAACACCCTCTTTCTCACTCCTCCCAGCCTTAAACCAAGGCCTGAGATTCTCGGGTACCAGTAATCCAAGTGCAGGTTTCAGGAAAGTGCGATCAAGCAGCGATTTAAAAAGGAAGTCATCAGCCGCTGCAGGTGGAGGCCATAACGGTTTTCACATTCTGAAATGCAAAGTCTGCATCTCAGCATAATGTTCCTGACTCTCTTTCCCTCTTATTTGCACCTGCAAGGACCTGGTTTCAAATCTCCGTCCTGTTTGGAACTCTGCAGGACCAAGTTTCCATCTCTCCCCAAGCTTTAACCAGCAAAGTGGCCATTTTTCCATTTCCATACCCTGGTGGTAGACCTAGGAAGCACAAAAACAGGAACCAACATGGAAGCTCCCAGCCCAGACTAGACCAGAGAAGAGGCAACCGAGGCTTTCCGTGTGTGGGGGGGCAGGGGGAGGGGAGGAGGGCAAACACGTGTCACCAAGCCGTGCCCCTGGAAAGGGCACCCTGCGTGACCTTGAGCAGTTTGGAGTCCTCGGCCCTCTGCCTCGGTCAGGTACCCCCACAGGTGCCCGTACTCGGCTGCCAGATGCCTCCCTCCTGTGTATACCGTGGAAAACTTGAAAACTCAGGGAGGCAGGCGCCTCTGCAGGCTGGAGCTGCTGATGGTGGCCGGCCTCTGTGCAAATCCCGAGTCCTTGGTTTCCCGTAGGCCTCAGGAAGGGCTGGCCGGTACAATCTCAAGGACCTCGCAGTTAGTCCTTAAAGCCCCAGGAGACTGAACCAACAACAGGAGGCGGCTCTCAGCCCCGGACAACTTCCGGAGTGAGCGCCTAGGTGGCCTCGGGCTGGTGACCCCTGTGTAGCCCGGTTGCTACCGTCTGAAGTGCCCTGGGCTGAGAAGGAAGGGGAGGGAGGTTCAGAGTGGCCCTCATGCCCAGAGTGGAAGCGATTCCTAGGATCATGCAGCGACCGAGCTGCCTGCGTGCCCGGCCCGGGCCAGGTGGAGCAGGTCACGGCTCGCGTCCACGTAGCCCGGGGAAAGGATGTTTCAGAAAACACTGCGCGTGTCCCTCTTACCTCGCCGCGCCCCCCCCGCCAACGTCGCGGATTCAGAACCCCCCCCATCAAGTCCCGCTGTGTCATAAAATATTTTATTGGAAAAAAATCACCGTCTTCGTAAGAGAGGGGTAGGAGCCCCAGCGACGTAGGGTTGTCCGGGCGCCATCTCGGGCCGTGGTGGCCTGCGCTGGACCGCGGGGTCCCCCGACGCGCGGAAGCGGGTGTGTGCCTGGAGGCGTCCGGGCCCGGGGGGCCGGCCCGAGGCGAGTGGGGGGGTGCAGGATAGGATCGGGGCGTGAATGCTCGTGGAGCGCCTGGCGACGGGGAGCTCCGAGAGGAGGCGACCTTCCGCCGCGCTGGACGTGTTTCCAGGCTAGGGCCCGCGAGCGCACGGGTTTGGCTTCAGGGTCTGTCCTTCCTTGTTTGGCCCCTAAATGTCCGCATTCAAGGTAATAATAAAAAGTTTAGAAAGCAAACGGCGTGGACTCAGAAGGGCCGATTCGCGGCTTCCGGCGGGTTACGGGGGCCGCGTACTGCGCTGGGGTTCCCTGGGCCCGAACCCTCTGCCGCGCTCAGTCCTCGTGGCTCCGGTCGCCGGCCTCGCCCGGCGCCTCCGCCGGCTTCTCCGCCTCCTTGGCGCGCTCCTGCTCCGTGAGCTGTTCGCTCGTGGGGATGGAGTTCTTCTTGGGCCTCCCCTTGGGCTTGGTGGGAGACTCGAGGCCGCCGCCCTGCAGCACCTGCGCGGGAGACGGGCGGCACCGCGGTGAGCTGGGACTGGGCCGGGGACCCCCGCGCCCTGTGCCCAGGCAGGGCCTGTAGAGCCCAACGAGGCCATTCGAGGCCGCGCCTAGCCCCCGGGAAATGGCGGCCATTTGTCTGAGCGCTGCTAGGGAAAAGCGACCAGAGGGTCCGGCAGAGGGGTTCAAGGCTTCCAGGAATCCTGAGGGTTCAGGGAGCACGAAAGGAGCTGGGCTAGGGCACGCAGTGGGACAGAGAGCAGAGAGGGTCCCTCTGGGCACCAGGGACCGAGGGAATCGGGAGGGTTGGGCATAAGTCTCCATGGGGAGCAGCTCTGGAAGGCTACAGGGGCACGGCCGCAAATAGAGGGCGCAGAATGCCACAAAAACACTCACTATTTTCTTCCACTTCATCCTTCGATTCTGGTACCACGTCTTCACCTGCAACTGGCTCAGACCCAGAGACTCGGCGAGATCTATTCTGGAAAGAGCGGGGTGCACCCTCAGCAGGGCAAGCAGCCCCCCTCCCCCTACCCGCTGGGCTTAGCCTGGCCCCGCGCTACCTGTCGGGCGTGGAGAGGTACTTCTGCTTCTCGAAGCGTTTCTCTAGGCCCATCAGCTGCAGCTCGGTGAACACGGTGCGGCTCCGACGCCCCTTCTTGGCCTTGGTGCCCGGCTCCCCGGCGCCAGGCGCCTCCAGCTTCCCGCGGAGCTGCAGCTCGAGCGGCAGGTGCGGCGCGCCGGCAGCGCCGGGCAACCCAGGCCCCGCGGCAAGCAGCGCCGAGCCCAACCCGGAGCAGCCAAGCGGCGCCAGCGGGAACTTAAACACTGCCGCCTGCTCGGCCTTCAGCACGGCTGCGGGGAGAAAGTGGGGAGCCGGGTGAGCTCGGGCCTTGCTCCTCCTCCTGGAGATCCTCGCACCATGCGCTCTAGCCGAGAGCTCTCTCTCAGCCGGTGACCCCAACACAAAACCTTCGTGCTGGCGGGGAAGTGAGAGATTTGCTCTAGGCACCTAGGCTGAGCCTCCTCGACGCCAGGGTCCCCAGAGTCTGGGAAGGGGACCTCCCCTACCCGGGCTCTGCCTGGCATTCCCCAGGCCCCAGCTGCTCTGAGATTTCAGGATTCTGAATGAACAAGGTCGAAGCTCCCAAACACATAAGAGTATGTGTCACGGAAAAGGGAAACCAAGAAAAAACGGCACAGAGTTAGGAAGATACGCATTTGCCCCAACTAAATAGGCTTTGCTGCATTCGGCGGGGGTTGGGGGGAAGTTTCAGTGGAGGAAGCACATCTGCTCTTCTGTGCAGGGCAAAACAGCCAATTCAGAGGGGCAGACAGCGGGTTGTCAGCAGGGGTGAAGTTGGGCGCTTCCCGGAAATTCCAAAGCACCCCAAGAAATGGGAAATTTGTTCTTCCTGTTTTCTCTGTTTAGACTCTTCCCCACGAAGACGTTTCAGTTTTCATTAGTCCTAAACGATTTTTTTTTTGCCCGCTTCAAACGAATTATTAACAGTGCAGCTGGAGGCAAAGGGCAGCAGAGATTGGACTCAAAACGAACAAACTGGCCCTGCTGCCCCCCAGGCAGGCGGAGCACTGGCTGGAGCGTCACTGGATGTGGAGGAAGTTGGCTCCCTGGGCTGAGGTCACGCTAGAATGTAGGAGGGCTCCCTGCCCAGATAGGTATCTCACTACCAGTGAGTGCTAGCCCCGATGGAGTCGGGAAAGGCCCAGGCAAGATGTGCGGGTGAATATGAGGAGAGAGCCCAGAGGGGAGAAAGGATCCTTGGTGGAAGGTGAGAAAGGAAGGGCAGACCCACCCCACTGAGAGAGGCCGGTTGGAGAGAGATGCGGAAAGGCCAGAAGAAGGGTTGCAGTGGAGAGGGAACGGCAGGTCAAGGCAGGGCCCCGACAAGGAAAGAAGAGAACCGAAAGGGACAGAAAAAGCCTGAGTTGCTGGTTCAAGCTCTGCCAAGGCGCAGCCGACCTGGAGCAGAAGGGCCATTCGGGCAGCAGCTCACAAATAAGCCTCTTGTCCCCAGGCAAGGCCCAAGGGGCTCTGTGCTACAGCACAGGTCGTTTCATCGTCAGCCTGAGACCCTGGGCTCTGGGAGGCTCCGGGCTGGCTCGGGCCAGTGTCAGCCCCCAGCATAGCACTCGGAGACACGGGCCTCTTTCCCAAAGGTCCGGCTTTCCCGGCTTGGGCAGCCGCGGCCACTCCCAGCCAGCTCTCTGTGGGAAGGCCCAGGCGCCCGCGGCCTGAGGTCGCTTTGACCCGAAGTCTGACATTAGCAGTCTGGTCCAGCGCCCACGATGGGGATGAGGGCTCGGGTCCCCGGGCCTGGATTCCTCGGGGCTGGAAACCGCAGGGTCGCAGTGAAGAAGAGAGCGAATGCCCTCCCGGCAGGCCTGGCCCACGGGCACGAGGCCTGGCTTCTGCGCGGCCCAGCGCCTGCCCCCTTTGCTTCCCCGCCGGGAGCGCGCGGAGGGAACGGTCGGGGGCCTGCGTTCCCGGAGCTGCGTCCGGTAGACGCCGCGGCTCGCTTCCTCCCGCCGAGCCCGGCCAGCGCCCCGTGGCCCCAGGCCCCGCACGTACCCAGGTGGCTGTGGAAGGGCCGCGCCGCCAGCAGAGCCTGCACGCCGAACTTGAGCAGCTCGCCCGCGGCGGCGGCGGCGGCGGCTGGAGCGGCGCCCTTGGGCCCCGGAGGCTCAGTGAGGATTTCCTCGATCATGAAGCTGCGGTAGCGGTGCGGCCGGTGGTCGGCGCAACCCTCGGGCGGGCCGAAGCGCGCTGCACCCGGCTCCCCCGGCCGCTGCATCGCGGCGCCCCGGGGCTTGGCGGCGGCAGCAGCTGGGGCGCGGGGCCCGCGCGGGGGTCTAGGCCGGCCCGCAGATCCGGGCGGCGCGCGGGCGCCGGTTCATGCCCCCTCCCCCGCCGGCCGGCCGGGCGGAGGCACAGGGCGCGGGCGGGGCGCGCGGGGCTCGGCCGGTCGGACCCGGGACTGCGCCCCCGCCCCACTCTGCCGCGCCTCTAGCCCCGCCGGCCCCGCGTCACCGCCCCGCCCCGCCCGGCCGCCCCGCCCCGCGTCGCCGCCCCCCACCCCCCAGGCCGAGCCCGAGGGAGGGCCAGAGATGGGAGGGTGGCAGGAGGGAGGGGGCCGGGAGAGGGGCCGACCGTCACAGACAGAGGGAGACCCAGCGGAGCGCACGCCCAAGAAGGATCGAGCAGGAGAGCTCGGGAGACAAGACCCCCGGGGATGGGAGCTGAGGGATCGAGAGAGAGGTGAGAGAGGGTCTACAGCGAGACAGCGAGGGCCACACAGAAGCGAGACAGTGACGTGAGGATGCCAGGGACACCGAGACGTGCGCAGAGAGCAACCGACAGAGGCGCGGGAGTCAGCGGGCCCTGACGTGCCGGAGAGCACAGAGGCAAGCAGGACAGAAAGAGGGGGCAGTTAAGAAAGAGATGGGACAGCTATCAAGGCGAGCGGCCTGGGCAGGGTTTAGGGAGCCCCGGAAAGATCGGGAGGAGGAGAGTTAGAGACCCCGAAGCTCGGCTGGAAAGGGGGTAGCGGTGCTCAGCCTCCGTGCCAGGACGCAGGGCCGCGCCCGGGCAGGAGTGCAGCAGTGGGCCGGGTGCACCTCGCAGGGTAGTAGCCTCACCTGTGCCTCAGTTTACCAGGTACCGCCTCATTTCTCGTGAACTGCCCTGAGAGGCAAATTTCTCCAGCCAGAATTTGCTTGTATTACCAAGTGGTATGTGGACACATCTACACAACCCTAGACGCTGTGGAGTGGGTTGTGTTCCCCTAGTTCTAGCAAGAGATGGATGCCAGGACAAGGAAAGCCTGCAGCTTTGCCTTTTCGCAGTTTTGGAGCATCAGAGAAAACCAGTACTGGGTGGAGCTGGGTGAGAAGCCACAGGGTGCCCTGGGAGTCTGGGGATAAACTCTGGTGTGACTTGCCTCCTCTCTGAACTGTAAAGTCCCCAATGTGACTGAGGAAGGCCAGAGGCTTTGCTAGCTCCCTCTCTTCATCATTGGGGGAATATAAGTCCAAGTCGTGGGGTGAACAATCCCAAAGCTCAACTCTCCTCTGAGTTTATCTCTTTGGCGATGCCACTCGAGGCAAGCCACTGCCCCATTCTGGACCTCAATCTCCTTACCTGTCCCTGAGAAGATGCTGACACTTGGCTCCAGGGAGGCTGTGAGGACTTAGTGTTGGGGGGGGAGCCCTGTCCCCATGGGCTCCACAGGGTCTGTTAGGGAGGAGTATATAGTTTGTCCAGGCAAGGAGGGTGGGGTGTCAGTGGAGATGGATGGGTGTCCCCAGGAGACTGGGGAGGGTGCCTGCCCCTCTCCTCCTGCCCATCGGGAGTCCCTCAGCTGGGGTCCTGGGCCACTTCTCCTTCTCTTGTGAGCTCTGCCTGGGGCCTCAGTGGTCACCTCTGAAAAATAGGATCTACCACACCCATGGCCCTGCCCTGCCCCAAGATGGTGCATCTTCTGTAGCTCCAGCTGCTAGTGGTGAGACCCTGGCACCTGCCCCAGACCCTGTGTGGACTGGGAGATGCCCAAGACTCATTGTCCATAGGGACAAAGAGAATGTCTTACCAGAGTCTCTAAGAGCCCAGCTGCCTCTCCCCCTAGATGTTGAGTGACTTCAGCCAGGGCTGCACCTTTCTGAACCTCCCGGCCATCATCAGAACTGAAAGGTGGCCTCCAGGTCCTCCATGTGTGGGTGATCTTGTGAGTCACATAGCTCCTCAGAAGGGGACAGTGTGGGACCTACTAAGAGTGATGGTATCCCATACTAGGCAGGCCTCTATCCCAGTGGGAGGTAGACAGACAGGGGTGGGTCTGTGCCACCTCTGTTGGCCCAGCAGCCACCTGGCAAACAGAGAAAAGCCAGTGTCTCCTGGAGCCCTGGGCAGTCCAGCTGGGACCCCTCCCTAGATAGGTGCTTGGGTGTCACCCAGTCCAACCACCTACTTTCTCAGATGGTGAAACTAAGGCCCGGGAAAAAGAAAGTACTGGCCCAGGGACCACAGTGAGCAGGGTTTGTTTTCTACTGCTCCCTGTATATATGGTATGGGGCCCATTTTTCTCTCACCTCCCTCCACCCAGTAGGGCCCACTGGCCATCTCTTTCTCCTTCTCCTCCTCCCTTCCACATCTTCCTGAGGGCATAGCTTAGTCTGCTGTGAGGGTTAGGCCCAGCCACCCCCACTCCAACCCTTCACCTCCTATTTGGGCCCCTGACTGAAGCCACCTGGTTTTGAACCATCTCTGCTCCACACGATTGCCTCCCTGAAGATCTCAGGTCCTCCAGATGGGAGCTCAGGACCCACATCAGAGGACTTGGGAATCACATTGATCAGCTCTCACCAAATCCATTTTGCCCCCAGTCCTGGGTCAGGTTTAGGGGTAGGAGGTTATTTTCAGGATTGAGGCCTCACCTCTAGGTTTTTGGGAGTCAGAAGACCAGTGCAGTCCAGCCCCCACCCTATTTCACAGGTGCTGAGTGGTCAGAGTGCTTCCCCTCAGCTCCTTGGGATAGTTCCGGGTGGCTGAGGCTGAGGGCTGAGCAGTGGCATCCGCTGGGAATGAGGTCCCAGGGCCCTTTTGGGGAATGCCCTGGAGCATTGGAGGTCCGAAGGGCTAAGAGAGCCGGGTCCACCCTGTCACCCCTGAAGGCCCTCCCCTTGGTGGGTAGGCCTCTGATCTCCCCCCTCCTGGGCTGTCTGTACACCGCGTGATCCCAAAGCAGACCTACAGATAAACCCCTTTTAGGCGAAAAAATGCTCAAAACAGCAGCAGGGCCTCCTCTGCTCGGGAATTGCAGCATTGTTGGCTGGGAAAGGATTCCCAGAGAGAGGGGTCCCTCCTCCCTGCGGGAACAGAGGCCCAGAGAAGGAAAGCCCCCCTGCACCCCGGGCGACGGGGCCTCGGGGCCTGTCCCGAGGTCCCAGCCTTGCAATCCCCACCCCAGGGGCGCAGCCGCCGTGCCCAACTCCTGGGACCCAGCCTGGGCCTCCAGCCGCCGTTGCCGCCGCGAAAATCCCGGAAACCGTCCGCTCTCGGCGGGCGCAGTGGAAAAGGTGACCTCAGCGCCCGCGGCCAGCCACCCTCACCGGCGGCCAGGCGGCGAGGGGCTTCGGGCGGCAGGGGGGTCTCGGCGCCGCCCGGACGCCGGGTGAGGCCCTCTCCCCACCGCTGCTCTGCTCCTCAGACCCCACGGCCGCGTTGGAGGGGCAACGCGAGGGAGAGGGTTACCTCCCTCCTTGATCGAACCCTCTCAGGCCAGGCATGCAGGTTCCAGAACTTCTCCTCCTCCACCTAAGCCCTCCTCCTCCCCTGGCGCCTCCCGGGTCGGTTTCTGGAGCCGATTGGGCGAAGGGGTCCCCGAACCATTGTACAGATGGGGAAGCTGAGTCCGGATGTGGGCAGGCCTAGGCAAGGTTGGTAGCCAAGGTCTGGGTGCTTCTGCATTACCTGGAGTGTTCTGGGCCCAGCTCCCTCTCCAGCACCCACCCAACCCTGGCCCTTTTCCGTTCGTCCCCTCTCCCAGTTGTCGCGGGTTTGTATCCTACTTGGCAAAGCAGAGTTGGGGATGGGAACCAAGGGGCGGTTTCTTCTGGGCCGGTCAGCTCACCTCCAGGTGCAACCGCCCAGAAGCTGCCAACGGGGAGTCCTACACCTCCCCCTACCCCCAGCTGACAGACCGGGAAACCGAGCCCCGAAGAGCTTCGCTGTCCCTGCCCCCGCTCCCCACGCCCTGTGCCGGACCTCCTCTTTGAGGACGCGCACGGTCAGCGCCCGGAATGAAGGTCATCCTCCACTCGCTTCTGTCTGTAAGCTGTCGCTTCTGATTGTCCCCGGCCCAGGGCAGGCTGGCGCTGGAGGCCGTGGCTCTCAGGCGGGCGCACCGGCTCGGTCTCCGTGGGCAATGCCAGAAGGAAGCCACCTGCACTCTGCCGGGAACGCATCGTTCGGTCTGAGGCCCGTGCCCGTTCTTGCTCCCAGTGTCTGGATCCAAGACTGCCGACATCTGTCTTGCCTTCAAAACAGAAAATCTCGAGGTTACAAAATTACTCCGTCTCCACGCTCGCAAGTCACATCTCCCGGTGACCGCACAATCACTTTCTCGTTGGCGAAATGGGTCTCTAATGATGCCTTCCTTTATGAACATTTCGAAGTCATGTGTGGACTTTTCGTTTTGAATCATTTCAAACACCTGTGAGCTCGGAGCGCAAAGCGCGTTTTGGGACAGCACCTTGAGACACATTCCTCTCTCTCCCTTTCAAATTCTCCGTCTTCAAGTAATTTACAAATTTGTTCCTTTGGAAATAGTTACTTTATTTTTGTTTTGTAGCTAATTTTTAATGTGTGATTTTCTTTAGAAGTGTGAGTTTTAAAAGATAGATCCATAGGTAGGTAGTAATTGCCTTGACTTAGCTAGGACCCGGTTTTTGATGCCCCCAGAAACCCAAAGCGATCCTGCTGGTCACAGCGCAGACCCCAGGCCGTTCTGCACCACACCCCTCCCCCGACTCCCAGGCATTTCAGCCTGGCCCGGGAGGCTCTAGCAGCTACCTTGGTTCCTAGTAGAGTCGTGAGAAATAGCGGCACCCGAGGCCACACCCAGGGCCCGGAAGTAGTGGCCGCGGGTGCCTCGGCTCGCTGGGGCCACAAGGCTTGCTCAGGAGCTGCTGCGCGCGGATACCGAGGCCGTATGTGGGCAGCCCGGGGAACTCCCGCGGGCTTCTCGTGGTGGCGTGCGCGGGTCCTTCCAGAACGTGCCCTGAGACAAGGGCGCCGTGCTCCGGGGACACGGGTGCCAGGACCAGGAGGCTGGGTCCGACTCCCGCTCGGGCGCCAGTCAGGGACCCCAGTTCAGGCTCCAAGCCCTTCTGGCCTTCGGAGAGAGAGGGGGTCAGTGCTGGCCGCCCCATTACGGCAGGTGTCCGCTAGCCCGGGTCACTGCCCTCCTGAAGCCGCGGGACTGGCCTCGGCGACACTGCAGAA
The DNA here is from genome assembly GCF_028023285.1 of Balaenoptera ricei. Classification (NCBI taxonomy): domain Eukaryota; kingdom Metazoa; phylum Chordata; class Mammalia; order Artiodactyla; family Balaenopteridae; genus Balaenoptera; species Balaenoptera ricei. The sequence goes on from NC_082644.1 coordinate 25,975,248, forward strand.
AAGGAGAGGCCCCATGACGGAGACCTGTCCCTCCAGCCAGACGGGTGGGCAAGGTTCATGAAAAGGGCTCGAGCTTTTCTTTTCTTTCTTTTTCTTTCCCTTCCTTCTTTGCTCTCCTTTCTCTCTTCCCTCCCTCCATCCGTTTACCCTCTTTCTTCTTTAACTCGCCTTCCTTTGCCTGCTTCTCCGTCTTCAGTTGGGCTCTGGTTCTCTTCTTCCCTGCTGCTTTGCTCTCCCTTTCCCTGTTTCCTTTAGTCAGAAGGACGCCCACGTCCCAGTCTATCTTCCTCCTAATAAGGGGAGGGGCCTTGTACTCACCAAGGGACCTCCAGGCGCTGGTTGCAGAGCCCTCTGAGGCTTATGTGGGCTATGTACCTGGGCCACGGTCTCCTCCCAGCCAGGTGGGCAGACTGGGTGGCAAAGCTGGGTGAGACAAAAGGCCCTGGACCTGTCCCCCGAGCGAGGCGGGGGGGGGGGCACATCTTCTCCAGGGTGTCTTCCAACAGCAGGTGTGAGGCCAGATCATATTGCCCCTTTCAAGAGGGAATTCACACTTGCATCTGTCCTCCCTAACACAGAAGTCCCTTCTCCCCCTGACTACTGGGGAGAGGGGGCAAGGGGGGCTAAAGGGGACACAGAGAAGCCACAGTCACCTCATTCCTTAGATGCCAGGCCAGGCCCAGCCTCTGGTCCCTGGGCTCCAGTCCAGTCCTTCTTCTCCTGCTGGTCTGAGTGAGATAAAGGGTCCGGGAGCTTGGTGCACATCCACACACACCTGTGCTTCCTGCATCATTTTGCACATGCCCCTCAGTGCCAGGAATGGGCACAGAGGCCCTGCTTGCAAATGCCCAAATGCCATGCAGGGCACACAAGGAACCCATGATGCAAACCCATTCCCTGTCTAAGCGTCAGTTTCACAAAATGAAAAAACAAGAGGGGGTGAACTGGATGAGCTTCTTCTTGCCAGTTTTAACAGCCTGGATCAGGGGTTGAAAATTCTTTTCTGTAAGGGGCCAGGTAAGTAAATATTTTAGGCTTTGTGGTCCATATAGCTCTGGTGCAGCACCTCCACTCTGTCCTGCAGCATGAATGCCACCATAGGTAATATGTAAAGGAATAAATGTGGCTCTGTGTCCATCATGCTCTATATGCACACTAAAACTTGAATTTCATCTAATTTTCACAAAACATTATGTCACAAATATTATTCTTATCTCTATTTGTTCAACCATTTAAAAATGTGAAAACCATTCTCAGTTCATAGGCCATGCAAAAACAGGCAGTGGGCCATAGTTACCAATTCCTAGTCTAGATTCAATTCTTCTGATTGCACAAATATGTGCACTTCCATATCAGAAGTGTTACCTTATTTTTAAAAATTTTTAAATTTTTTTCCATGAAAGCACCCATTAGTTTTGCAGTATTGGGGCCTTAGAAACACAAATCATCAAGTTCATTTCCTACTCCCATGTCAGAATTCTCAACAATTTAAAATCTTCCTGATACTAATATGTTTGGACAGTGAGTTGGATGCTATAACCATCATCTCATTTATTCCCACAATAGTCTTTAGAGTAGGAATTGTTCACCCCTACTTTCCAGCTCCTTGCATAATCCTGGTGGCAGTACACTCACTCTCTTCAGTGGCAGCCCTAACAGACTCTAAAGGCTGATTCCTCTGGAGAACCCCAGCTGCTGAGAGGCCAGTGACCTGGCTGGCAGCCCTGGAAGGTCAAAGGCCATCAAGGGTGTGAGTGCTCCCTCCAGGGCCGTCCTTTCCCATCTCCTCTCAATTCCAGCTAAATCCTCTCCAGCTGTTGAAATGTGGATTGGACAAGGGGGCTGCAGCCTTGACTTTCTGGGAGTTTCCCAAGCCCTGAGCCTTTGCAGGCCTTTGCAGCTGCCAAGTGACAAATCCTGCAAGGAATAGGCAGAGGGAAAGAATATGACAGAAAAATAGCTATTATAAATGTGTTACTTGCTAAAAGAATTTCCAGGAAATCTTGTTCATGTGGAGGCTTCACCCCCTTCTTCTGCATCTTCAATGGCTCTTGCGCCCTCTGCTGGTCAGATTGAGTCCTAACCAGGCTCAATTGGACCCACCTTTCCTCTTTAAAAGGAAAAGCAACCCAGAGCTTTATCTCCCTTTTATGTACCAGACTCTTGCTGGATGCTGAGGAGGAGTGAAGAGATGTCCTCAGGGAGTGCAGTTTAGCCATAGAGAGAGATAGACAGATGTGCTTACAAGTGACAACAAGGTGGGGGGGAGGTGGATGGCTTCCTAGGGCAGGTGACATGACATAAACCCCCTTGAGGGGTGAGGAGCTTCCAGACTCAGGCACAGTAAGCTCATGCTTCTGGAGGGTGTTAGTGTTCCAATCAGTGACTGGCAGCATGTGTCAGTTTTTAAATGTTTGGCTACTTTAGCACCAGCCACAGCTGGCCTTCAGAGACATGACAGGCTGGAGCTCCACACTCCACGCTTTCTCCTAAGGGCCATGGGGACATTTTCTGGCCCCTGCTGCTGAGAAGGGGTGTCTCTCAGTCCAGTTACGGGTTCCATTGTGTACTCCCTGACATGAAATAACCCTAGGAACCACCTGAGGAGCATGTCTTCTGTGGGGGCATTGTCACACCCGCCCCCCCCCCACATTATCTCATTTAATCTCACTCTAGGAAGAGGGTATTTTTAGCCTTAATTTACAGGTAAGACAATAGATGCAGTGGAGCAACTTCATTTGCCCAAGTGGTGAGCTGGGATTTGAACCAGCACTCTATCCATAGCACCACAGTGACCTTTTGGTGCGGGGAGTGGGGGGTCCTCTACCTTCTGACTTAACCCCCATTTTCTCTCCAGCCCTGATTGCTACTAAGGTTTAAACCACTAACACCATCTGCCAAAGGTCACTTCCAGTCAGGTGTCCACAGACACACCGCGCTCACAGCGTCCAGATCTGGACCCAACATCTCTCGCCTCTCCCCAGGCTGCTGCTGCTGCTCCCTGAACCCGGGCTGGGTGGAGATCATCAACTGGAGCAGCCATCAGTGTAGACACACCTCACTGACTGCTGACCAGGGATGCCCTGAGAGGCAGGCCCCATTCCTACCAGAGTGCACACAGCAGGAAGGGCATCCCCATTCAGTGGGCATGGTAGCCAGGTACTGGGCCCCATCCACAGGCCAGCCCTGTGCTGGCCCCAACCCAGGCCACCCCAGCTGTCTACAAGGGCATATGGGCAGAGAGGACAGAGGGCGACCAACTGTGGTGGCTTTGGGAAGTACAGGCTGCTGGGAACCTGAGGAGTCAGGGAAGGCTGCGGCAGGGGCAGCTGAGTAGGTATCTGGGTGTGGCAGGCAGGTATAAGGAGGCAGAGCAGCACATTTGCCAGGGCTGGAAAGCCCTCCCAAGTGCTGAGCTTGGAGTGGGGGTTGAGCCCTTCTGGGATGTCTGGGCAGTCACCCACTCTGAGGTTGAAAGGCTTGTTCCAGAAACAAGTTTGTTCCCAAATGGTTTTGCATTTGATGGTGCTGCAGCAGCTTGTTCTCACCAGGGAGTTACACTTATAGACCATCCTGATGCCTAGGGACAGCCTGCAGACCTGGAGCAGGTCTGGGGACCTCTACTGTGACCCCATAACCAGAACTGCCATTTACAGGCTACATAACTCCTGGGGGTATCATCGACTGAGCTGGGAATGGCACTTCCTGGTTGTGCACTGCACAACCCCCCACCCCCGCCAACTGTGTCCAGCAGTCCTGCCAATTATTTGTTTCCTTCTGTTTTCATAGAACTGAATGGGGTTGAAGAGACTGTTGTCAGTAAGTTCTATCACGTTCTATATGCCCCTTTCCCAGATGATAAGCAACGTGTTGAGGCCACAGAGGAAAACATATCCTATCTGCATACTTCATGTTAAAAATATACCTTAATTTAGAAATCTACTGTCTAGCTGTTTTATGTTTCTGTTACAGATTAGAGCAAAATTTCTCCAAGTTCTGAGTAAGGGACATATGGCAGGCCAAATTCTAAGATTGCCCCCTGGTGTATGTACACACCCTATATAAGCCCTCCCTTTGAACGTGTGATAGACTGTCATTGCCCTGATTGTGTTACCTTATATGGCACAAGAGTTTTTGCTAATGTGATTAAGGTCCCTAACTGGTTGGTGTTGAACTGATCAAAAGGAAGATTATCCTGGACCTGACCTAACTAGATGGCTCCTTTTAGGCCTCCCTGAGGTCTGAGCAGTTCTCCTGCAGGCCTTGAAGACAGCTGCCACATTGTGAGGGGCCCTACAGAGGAGCCATGCGGCCAGGACCCCAGAGTGGCCTCAAGGATCTGAGAGCAAGGAAGTAGATTCTGCCAACAGCCAGAGTGAGCTTCAAAGTGGACCCATCCTCAGCTGGGCCTCCAGATGAGACCACATCCCTCATTGCCACTATGTGAGGCCCCGAGCAGAAGACCCAGCTAAGCCCAGCCTGGACTCGTGACCCACAGATACCCTGAGATAACGTGTGCATTGTTTTAAGCAACTGCATTTGCAGTAACTTGTTATGCAGCAGTAGAAACCAATCCAGTAAGCGAGTTGTGCATGGGCCAAACCTGACTGCTGCCTCAGGAGAGAGAATACATGAGGACAAGACACCACTTTTGGGAACTTTGGCCTTTACTGTGATGCAGGGGCAAAGTTGGGAGTCCCACACCTGCCAAGGGACCACGATGTGACTCTGTTCTCACATGCCTGCTGACCCCCAAGGAAGCTCCTTTGGCAGGCAACTGGCCACAGTGTGGGCAGGACCTACATGATACTTCCTCACCTGGGGTGAAGAAAAAGGGAGATCATTCTCCTCGCCAGTGTCCTGGTGTCCTGCAACTACCCACTCACTGTGATTAAGAGTGAATCCAAGGAAGACTCCACCCAGAGAGGGAAAGTTGCCCCTAAGCCTCTCTGATGCTGCAGAGCTGGCCAGCGGTGCACATAGACCCAGGGGAAGGGGAGAGCGAGGTGGGGGAAGGTGTGTGTCTAGTTCCTCTTTCTCCCATCCCCTGGGCTCTGGGAGGCAAGAAGAGGTAGCACATGGAATTTGACCCCATTCTCAAACCCCTGATCTGGTGCACTGGGGCACCACCCCCCAGTTTGGAGTTTGCTCTGCGGCCAGGTCTCAGTCCCTGACCCACCCAGTCCCACTCTCACAGTAAATGCATTGCCTTCAGGAGGCCTCCCCTCCCACCCGGTGACTTCAGTCACGGGTTCTAGCCTCTGCCTGTGGCCTGTGAGACCAGACCTTCCTACTGGCCAAGCCCTGGTCAGTATAGTCTTGATACACTGCTGAATCCTGTTCTAGTCCTCTGTGTCCTCCTCTCAATCCCCCTAAGTTAGAGGAAAGCAGGGCTGTATGTGGGCAAGTGGCAGAGCTGGCTAACTTCTAGCAGGTGAATTGCACAGACTCTGTGAACAACTGCAATGAACACAGCACTAATAACACTGTATCACATAGTGGGAAAGCTCCTCCCTTTCCTTTTCTCTTCATCTTTCTGGTTTTGTTAAGTCCCAAGTCTCACCTTGCTGCTGGTATGGCTTCACTGGGCTCACAGGCTCTGGCCACTCTCCTTTCAGTGGATGAGTCCAGCCTCAGCTCTGCAGCAACAGGCAGGCAGCAGTGTCAGCATATGCAGGGACAGTGTGGTGTTGTAATTGGATTCATCTTTACAGTTAACTACTTTTCACTTTTCCTAAGTGATGCTGGGTGGTTCTTTTGTTTTTGTTTTTAGAATCTAAGTAAATGTTAAATACATTGAGTAAGTGAGAGGAACGTCACTTAAAGGGAAAAGAATCAGATAAATAGTAGCACAAGTGATTCATGAGGAAATGACATGATCATGGAGGTGGTGTGAGCGGGGGCAGTATAGATCTGGGTTCGAATTTCGCTCAGTGACCTAGGGCACGAGCCATCTTTGTGCTTCAGTTTCTTTCACTGAGAAAGGAGGATAACATTGTGAAGACCAGCTATGTGCATATTCACAAAGCCCACAGCTGGCCCTGGCATGTGCACGTGCTAGGTGAGTGTTTGTTAAATAGAATTGACAGAGTTTAGGAATTGGAGTTTAGGAAGCCTGCACAGTGGGTCCTCCCAGGAGGGCACTCTGCACCCTTCCAGATGCTGCCGATGGCCATTCCTGCAGGGACTTTCTGACCCCAGTCTGAGTGGGGCTGCCCCAGTGCTGACACCTGCAGCCCCGGATTTCCTCTACCACTTGCTTCTCTTGTCTCGCGGACATGACAATTATAGCCCCTGGCAGGAGGAAGTGACTGTCAGCTGCGGGATCTGGCACAGGGCCTGGCCCAGACAGTGAATGTGAATGAATGAAGTGAATGAATGAAGTATCAGGAAGGTTCTGACGGCTCTGCGGCCATGCAGCTATCTGGATGCTGTGTGTGCTTGCTGCAGAAAGAGCCCTGAGCCCTCAGGCAGGAAGCACCAGCCTCCAGCAGAGTTTCACCCAAATCTATCATAGATGAACATGACCCCTTGGCAGGTGCTCTGCAACAAGGTGGAGACAGTGGCTCCTGAACCATGTGTCCTACAGTCAGGGCCCAACTCAACATCTGCGTGGTTCCCCGACGGGCACCAAAGTGAACTGGGCCTGCTGGGCAGCAGCCAGAGGAGCAACGGCCACCCGGGGCACCTGAGGTGGATGCTGCTGACGGTGGGGTGGGGGTGGGGGTGTGAGGTGTGCGGCTGGGTTGGGGTGAGGAGTGGTTGTTCTTGAAAGTTTACAGCACCGGAAAGCGAGGCCAGCCATCTCCAGGGGTTGGAGACGACAAGCCTAATCCACTTTCCAGGCCCTGCTGACCTCCCAGCGTGGGGCTGGAGCTCCTGACGCCAGGACACACTCGAGTTGGGCCAAGACTTTGTTCCAGTTAAACATTCCAGCAAAGCAGAGTCACGCCCAAATATCCTTCCTAAGGCCTTTGTCACTGGGGTGATGTTGGTTCCTGTAGAACTCCAACATCTGGTAGGATGGAGGGGTTGGGAGGGCCTGGCCTGGGATGCCACCTCTGTCCCAACGCCCAGGGACTGCTCACCCCCTTCCCAGGGTCCAGCCAGATCCCCTCCTTATAGGCTTCACCCAACCCTGCATTTGTCACAGGGAGTCCATTCACTCATCCCACCTGCTGAAGGATAAGGCAACAGGTCCAGGACCTCTCCACGCTGCTGCACACCCCACCCCCAGCCTGGCCGCCCTGTTTCCTCAGGGGCCCCTTCAATCTCAAGGGCCAGAATCCCTTGTAAATGCTGTGCAGTCCAGCGAACTGTGCCCCATGTCACTAGTGAGGAGGCTTAGTTATATCAATACTGTCACTTCACCCCTCAGGGACTCAGTTTCCCATCATAACATAAAAATCAGACCAGCTTCCTCATCGCAGGTTTTCTCAGCGCCTGGCCCATAGCAGGTGCTGAATGAAGGGGAGCTCCCACTCGCTCCATGCAAGGCTGAGGAGTGGAGGGGCTCACTCCAAGCCACACAGTTGGTGGCCAAATTGGAAGGACATGTATCAGTCATGACAGGCTCTAATAAAAGCCTCCCTCTCCTGGGAGTCTTATGCCCGCTCCTGCTGTGAGTTCATCACTTATTGGTCCATAGAGCAGCTCTGTGTGGGGACTGCTGGCCGCGGGGCAGAGGGGAAGAGAGGATTCTGGAGAGTTCCAAATTGGTGATTAAGTGGTCCAGCTTGGAGGTGTTGTTGGTTACTTTCCCTGACAACTCGGCCAGAGCTGGGACAATCCTACCACAAGCCCAGTAGAGCTGAGGTGAGAACTGCAGGCAGCCAAAGCTCAGAGCCTGGGTCCTACCTCTAGGCTGCCCCCTGCTCTAGGGCATCCCCAGGCTGTCTCTCCTTTTGTGAGGTATGGTCACAGGGGTGAAAGCAATCTCCAAGCGCCCTCTTAGTCCAACAGTCTGTGACAAACCAATTCATGTGTATTTTCATGACCAGTTATATCTCCCTGCCAGTTCTGGCTCCATCCTTCACCAGTTTGAGAGACAAGCATTGAAACCTCTCTGAGCTTTAGCTTTTCCATCTGTCCAGCAGGGACAGTAGCAATCCCACGTTCTGGGATTACCATGAGGATAAAATGAGATAATACTTTCAAGGTGTTTAGCGGAAGACCAAGAACAGAGTTAGTGCTCACAAAATTGGAATGATAAGATGCTTCTAAGTGCTCAGAAAATCCTTACCAGTGGTTCTCATTTGAGTGTCTACTACCATACACCTAAGCCCCTTGCCATTAAGCAGTGTTGTCCCCATCTTTCTGACCAGAAAACTGAGGCTTGAGGTATTATAGAAATTGTGCAAGGAAGCTAGTAAGGGCACAATCAAGTCTGAATCCTACACTAGAAAGTCTGCGGCTGCCCGGTCCTGGGTGCGGGAACTTAGTGGTCAGTTGGCAGGGATGAAACCCATATGTAACAATACCCAGAATAAGAGATGGAGAGTGAAGCTCTGAGAGGACCAGTGAGGAGGTCACGGTAGGAGATGCTGGAGCTGTGTATGTGCATTTCAGAGCAGCCTTGGAGGCCTGAATGCAAAGATGCATCTAGGTGGTCCTAGGTAAAGATGCTGGCGTGGTTTTCACCCACCCCCGAGGCCCCCTTGCATGTACACATCTTCCTGAAGAAGCTCAAGTCAAGGTCCAGAGCTGAGAGCAGGAACTGGGGCCCAGTCTGTAGGATGCCTCCTTTGCTGCCTGGAGTCCCTGGCTGCCTTCTGTCAAGTGCCCCCCAGCCCCCAGCTCTCTTGCACAGGCCCAGCCTTGGGTTTCAGAACTTGGTGTGAAGCCAGGCACCTTCCCAAGATGAGTGAGGAGAGAGGAGATGCAGACACCTCGACTGGATTGATGACTTAAGGTGAATCCTCCTTCCTTCTCTCCAGCCTCAGCTTTCTCCCCTGATGACTTTGGGCAGTTCCCCATTCCTGGGACAATGAGGGAGCCCTTGGGGGGTGAGTGGCTTCTCAGAGGGCGTGACAGACCAGGGGTGGCCCCAGGATAGCCATGTTGGCATGTGGAAATTCCGAGGAAAAGAAGAGAGGGCTGTGGAAGGTGCCCCAGGGCTCCGAGCACAGCCTCCCGTTGTGCTTCCAGAAAGCCCGAGAGGCGCCAGGCCCATGCTGAGCACAGGTGTGCAAGACCTGCCTGCGTGCAGCCCGCGCGCCCTCTGCTGGCATCTCCCAGAGCAACAACTCAGCTCCCAGCTTTCTTCAGCCGGCCCTTGGGGTGGGACAGAACTCCCAAGGAAACAGGTATTTATTTATGTATTATGTTTTTTTTTTAAATTCCTGCCACAGGCCTTTAAGATCCTTGAGAACAACGTTCACCAACCTCACCTCCAACACAGTGCGAAGAACTTTATGTTTTATAGGGAGATGGGGGAAAGTTCTGATATTTAAAAACACTTAAAGGAGGATTCTAGAACAGGGCCATCACTGCCCTTAGGAGTTTCCTGTGGCTGCCATAAGAAGGCACCACAGACTGGCTGGCTTAAAACAACAGAAATCTGTTTTTTCAGTTCTGGAGGTTGGAAGTCCAGAATCAAGGTGTTGGCAGGGCCACGCTCCCACTGAAGGTTCCAGGGGGGGATCCTTCCTCTTCTTTTCAACTTCTTGTGGCTGCTGACAATCCTTGACTTCTGGCTGCATCACTCCAGTCTTGGCCTCTGTGGTCAAATGGTCTTTTCCTCCCGTGTGTCTGTAGGTCTTTTCCTCCTGCGTCTGTGTCTCCAAATCTCCCTTATAAGGCTTCCAGTCTTTGGTTCATGTTGCACCTTAATCCAGCCTGACCTCATCATAACTAATCACACCTATGAAGACCCTATTTCAAAATAAAGTGACATTCACGGGTCCCAGTAGTTAGGACTACAACCCATCTCTTTGGGGGGCACAGTTCTCCCCACAACACTGCCCATATAGCATCTTTATACAAATTACATAAAGACACGCCTTCCTGAAGGTAGGTATGGCTGTAGCAGTCATGCTAACAAGCTGGGTTTGAGCCCTCACTCACCATTGAGCTGGGCACCCTTGTGCAGCGAACAACCTGCACAACTGTAAGCAACAGCCCTGTTCTGGAACCTTTAATTTAAAAGCTTAACATCTATCCAAGTAAAAGGTCCAGACTGAAATATCAACTTCAATCTGGGCCAAAGTTGCTACCAAGCCCAAGGGAGGGGCCTGAGTGGCTGCATCCCAAGGCTGGGGCCGAGGCAGGGTCTGCAGCGGGCAAGGCCATAAGCGATGCATTCTCTGCAGAGAATTTAAGAGCAATAACAAAGCTGACTAAAAGTTGGCCTGCTTTTTATTATCACCATGCATCCACTATTTTAAACAATGTCAGTCATGAAACTCTCCTTCCCTGCCCACATTTTCAGCAGTTTCTAAATAACTGCTGCTGATATCATTGGGTCTTCAGAACATATGGAAGCTTCAGGCTAGCACACACTTATTACCTTTTCACCAACACCGTGGTCTGCGTGGAAGTTATTCAGAGAACTGGAAGTTAGGCAGTAGGGCCTGACGTACATCTTGAGTTTGTGAGGTTTGGGGACCATTGGTGATTGCAGCCCCAGTAGGATTACACATTCCTGAGACCAGTAGTAAAGACAATGTCCATCCTGAAAGCAGGGTGACTGTGAAGACAAAGACAGATCTCAGGCTCCTTCAAATCTGCCGTTCTGCCAGAGCACTGGGAGTTTCGTTTTTTTTTTTAGTGTTTAATCCTTACAACAATGAAACAGAGAGCCAAGTGTAAGGTGTGACAGTTCTGTATCCTGAATGTGGTGGTGGTTACTACATAGGTGGTAAAATGGCGAAGAACAACACATGTGTACTGACATCAATTTCCTGCTTTTGATTTTGATTAACTATAGTTGTTAACCTAAGATGTCACTGGGGGTGAGCAAGGTGGGGGGTACACCAGGACCTTTCTCTATGAGTCTATAATAGAACTTACTATGAGTCTACTTACTATGAGTCTATAATAGAATGAGTCTTACTTACTATGAGTCTTACTTACTATGAGTCTATAATAGAATGCAAAATAAAAAGTTAAAACAATAACTGTGGAAAAGAATAATCTCAAAAGCCAAACAAAACAATGAAACAGTGCAAATTGCAAGGTATAATAGTTTTATTTGTGAACGCAAATTTATTTTGTTCATGAAATATTTTACTTAACTTGAATATCTTTTATATTTTCATATATATATATTTATTTATTTGGTTGTGCTGGGTCTTAGTTGTGGCACGTGGGCTCCTTAGTTGTGGCATGTGAACTCTTAGTTGTGGCATGCATGTGGAATCTAGTTCCCTGACCAGGGATCAAACCTGGGCCCCCTGAATTGGGAGTGCAGAGTCTTAACCACTGTGCCACCAGGGAACTCCCTTAATTTGAATATATTTTAACTGAAATATATTATTCTTTTAAAATTATGCTACTTCGAAAAATCAGAAAGAGAAATTAAGGAAACAATTCCATTTACCACTGCAACAAATAGAATAAAATACCTAGGAATAAAACTACGTAAGGAGGCAAAAGACTTGTACTCAGAAAACTATAAGATACTGATGAAAGAAATCAAGGATGACAAACAGACAGAGAGATATACCATGTTCTTGGATTGGAAGAATCAATATTGTGAAAATGACTATACTCCCCAAAGCAATCTACTGATTCAATGCAATCCCTATCAAATTACCAATGACATTTTTCATAGAATTAGAACAAAAAAATTTGCAATTTGTATGGAAACACAAAAGAGCCCAAATAGTTAAAGCAATATTGAGAAAGAAAAATGGAGCTGGAGGAATCAGGCTTCCTGACTTCAGACTATACTACAAAGCTACAGTCATCAAAACAGTGTGGTACTGGAAAAAAAAACAGAAATATAGATCAATGGAACAGGATAGAAAGTCCGGAGATAAACCCACGCACATATGGTCAACTAATCTATGACAAAGGAGGCAAAAATATACAGTGGAAGAAAGACAGCCTCGTCAGTAAGTGGTGCTGGGAAAACTGGACAGCTACATGTAAAAGAATGAAATTAGAACAATCCTTAATATAAACTCAAAATGGATTAAAGACCTAAGTGTAAGGCCAGACACTATAAAACTCTTAGAGGAAAACATAGGCAGAACACACTTTGACATAAATTGCAGCATTATCTTTTTGGATCCACCTCCTAGAGTAATGAAAATAAAAACAAAAATAAGCAAATGGGACATGATTAAATTGAAAAGTTTTGTACAGCAAAGGAAACTATAAACAAGACAAAAAGACAACCCTCAGAATGGGAGAAAATATTTGTAAATGAAGCAACTGACAGGGATTAATCTCCAAAATATACAAACAGCTCAATATCAAAAAAAATCAAATATCCCAAAATATCAAACATCAAACAACCCAATCAAAAAATGGATGGAAGACCTCATGTGCCAAGAGACACATGAAAAGATGCTCAACATCACTAATTATTGGAGAAATGCAAATCAAAACTTCGATGAGGTATCACCTCACACTGGTCAAAACGGCCATCATCAAAAAAATCTACAAACAATAAATGCTGGAGAGGGTGTGGAAAAAGGGAACCCTCCTCACTGTTGGTGGGAATGTAAATTGGTACCAACACTATGGAGAAGAGTATGGAGGTTCCTTTAAAAACTAAAAATAGGACAACCATATGACCCAGCAATCCCACTCCTGGACATATATCCAAAGAAAACCATAATTCCAAAAGATACATGCACCCCAGTGTTCATTGAAGCACTATTTACAATAGCCAGAACATGGAAGCCACCTAAATGTCCATCAACAGAGGAATGGATAAAGAAGATGTGGTACATATACACAATGGAATATTACTCAGCCATAGGAAGGAACGAAATTGTGCCATTTGCAGAGACATGGATGGACCTAGAGTCTGTCATACAGAGTGAAGTAAGTCAGAAAGAGAAAAACACCTCTTCATCAGCATTTGTTATCTCTCATCTTTTTGGTGATATCCATTTTAACAGATGTGAGGTGATATCTCATTGTGGTTTTGATTTTCATTTCCCCAATGATCAGTGATGTTAAGAATCTTTTCATGTACCTGTTGGTCATCTGTATGTCTTCTTTGGAAGAATGTCTATTCAGATTCTCTGCTCATTTTTTAATCATATTTTTTAGAGTATTGTTGTTGTTCTTGTTGTTATTGAGTTGTATGTGTTCTTTGTATATTTTGGATATTAACCCCTTAGCAGACACATGATTTGCAAATATTTTCTCACATTCATTTTGTTGATGGTTTCCTTTGCTGTGCAGAAGCTTTTTAGTTTGATGTAGTCCCACTAGTTTATTTTATGCTTTTGTTGCCTTTGCTTTTGGTGTCAAATCCAAAAAATCATCACCAAGACCAATGTCAAGGAGCTTACTGCCTGTGTTTTCTTCTACGAGTTTTATGGTTTCAGGTCTTACATTCAGTTATTTAATCCATTGAGTTAACTTTGTGTATAGTGTAAGATAGTAGTCCAGTTTCATTGTTTTGCATGTGGTTGTGCAGTTTTCCCAACACCATTGAAGAGACTGTCCTTTCCCCATAGTATGTTCTTGGTTCTTTTTTCATAAGTTAATTGACCATATTTGCATAGGTTTACTCCTGGGTTCTCTATTCTGTTCTATATATGTATGTGTCTGTTTTTTATGCCAATATCATACTATTTTGATCACTATAGCTTTGTAATACAGTTTGAAATGAGGAAGCATTTTAACATCAGCTTTATCTTCTTGGTCTTTTGTAGTTCCTTACAAGTTTTAGGATTTTTAGTTCTATTTCTCTGTAAGGCACCATTGGAATTTTCATAAGGATTGCATTGAATCTGTAGATTATTTGGGTAGCGTGGACGTTTAAAAACTATTAATTCTTTCAATCCATGAGCATGTAATATGTTTCCATTTATTTTTGTCTTCTTCAATTTCTTTCCTTAATGTCTTTTAGTTTTCAGTATACAGGTCTTTCACCTCCTTGGTTAAATTTATTACTATGTATTTTATTCTTTTTCATGCAAACTATAAATGGGATTTTTTTCTTAATTTCTCTTTCTGTTAGTTCATTATTAGTGTATAAAAAGCAACAGATTTCTGCATGTAGATTTTGTATCCTGCAACCTTACTAAATGTATTTATTAATTCTAATCATTTTTGGATGGAGTCTTTAGGGTTTACTGTATATAATATCATGTTATCTGCAAAGAGTGACAGTTTTATTTCTTCATTTCCAATTTGGATGCTTTTTTATTTAGTTTTCCTGCAGAGTTACTCTGGCTAGGAGCCTATCTGTGTTTTTATATTTAAATGAATTTCTTACAGACAACACATAATTGGGTCTTGTTTTTTTTTAACATCTTTATTGGAGTATAATTGCTTTACAATGTTGTGTTTCTGTTATATAACAAAGTGAATCAGCTATATGTATACATATATTCCCATATCCCCTCCCTCTTGCATCTCCCTCCCATCCTCCCTATCCTACCATTCTAGGTGGTGACACAGCACCGAGCTGATCTCCCTGTGTGATGCAGCTGCTTCCCACTAGCTATCTATTTTACATTTGGTAGTGTATATATGTCAGTGCTAGCCTCTCACTTCATCCCAACTTACCCTTCCCCCTCCACATGTCCTCAAGTCCATTCTCTATGTCTGCGCCTTTACTCATGTCCTGGCCCTAGGTTCATCTAACTTTTTTTTTTTTTTTTAGATTCCATATATATGTGTTAGTATTTGGTATTTGTTTTTCTCTTTCTGACTTACTTCACTCTGTATGACAGACTCTAGTTCCATCCACCTCACTACAAATAACTCAATTTTCTTTCTTTTTATGGCTGAGTAATATTCCATTCTATATATGTGCCACATCTTGTTCATCCATTCATCTGTTGATGGACACTTAGGTTGCTTCCATGTCCTGGCTATTGTAAATAGTGCTGCAGTGAACATTGTGGTACATGACTCTTTTTGAATTATGGTTTTCTCAGGGTATATGCTCAGTAGTGGCATTGCTGGGTCATATGGTAGTTCTATTTTTAGTTTTTAAGGAACCTCCATACTGTTCTCCATAGTGGCTGTATCAATTTACATTCCCACCAACACTACAAGAGGGTTCCCTTTTCTCCACACCCTCTCCAGCATTTATAGTTTGTAGTTTTTTGATGATGGCCATTCTGACCAGTGTGAGGTGATACCTCATTGTACTTTTGATTTGCATTTCTCTAATGATTAGTGATATTGAGCATCCTTTCATGTGTTTGTTGGCAATCTGTACATCTTCTTTGGAGAAATGTCTATTTGGGTCTTCTGTCCATTTTTGGATTGGGTTGTTTGTTTTTTTGACATTGAGCTACATGAGCTGCTTGTATATTTTGGATATTAATCCTTTGTTAGTTGCTTCATTTGCAAATATTTTCTCCCATGCTGAGGGTTGTCTTTTCGTCTTGTTTATGGTTTCCTTTGCTGTGCAAAAGCTTTTAAGTTTCATTAGGCCCCATTTGTTTATTTTTGTTTTTATTTCCATTTCTCTAGAAGGTAGGTCAAAAAGAATCTTGCTGTGATTTATGTCATAGAGTATTCTGCCTATGCTTTCCTCTAAGAGTTTTAAAGTGTCTGGCCTTACATTTAGATCTTCAATCCATTTTGAGTTTATTTTTGTGTATGGTGTTAGGGAGTGTTCTAATTTCATTCTTTTACATGTAGCTGTCCAGTTTTCCCAGCACCACTTATTGAAGAGGCTGTCTTTTCTCCACTGTATATGCTTGCCTCCTTTATCAAAGATAAGGTAACCATCTGTGTGTGGGTTAAACCATCTGGGCTTTCTATGCTGTTCCATTGATCTATATTTTTATTTTTGTGCCAGTACCATACTGTCCTGATTACTGTAACTTTGTAGTATAGTCTGAAGTCAGGGAGCCTGATTCCTCCAGCTCCGTTTTTCTTGCTCAAGATTGCTTTGGCTATTCGGGGTCTTTTGTGTTTCTATAAAAATTGTGAAATCTTTTGTTCTAGTTCTGTGAAAAATGCCATTGGTAGTTTGACAGAGATTGCATTGAATCTGTAGATTGCTTTGGGTACTATAGTCATTTTCACAATGTTGATTCTTCCAATCCAATAACATGATATATCTCTCCATCTGTTTGTGTCTCTTTGATTTCTTTCTTAAGTGCCTTATAGTTTTCTGCATACAGGTCTTTTGTCTCCTTAGGTAGGTTTATTACTAGGTATTTTATCCTTTTTGTTGCAATGGTAAATGAGAGTGTTTCCTTAATTTCTCTTTCAGATTTTTCATCGTTACTGTATAGGAATGCAAGAGATTTCTGTGCATTAATTTTTTATCCCTCTACTTTACCAAATTCATTGATTAGCTCTAGTAGTTTTCTGGTAGCATATTTAGGATTCTCTATGTATATGTATTCTCACGTCATGTGCAAACAGGGACAGTTTTACTTCTTCTTTTCTGATTTGGATTCCTTTTATTTCTTTTTCTTCTCTGCTGTGGCCAAAACTTCCAAAACTATGTTGAATAATAGTGGTGAAAGTGGGCAACCTTGTCTTGTTCCTAATCTTAGAGGAAATGGTTTGTTTTTCACCATTGAGAATGATGTTGGCTGTGGGTTTGTCATATATGGCCTTTATGATATTGAGGTAAGTTCCCTCTATGCCTACTTCCTGGAGAATTTTTATCATAAATGGGTGTTCAATTTTGTTGAAAGTTTTTTCTGCATCTATTGAGATGATAGGTTTTTACATCTATTGAGTGAAGGTTTTTATCCTTTTTACATCTATTGAGTGAAGGTTTTTATCCTTCACTTTGTTAATATGGTGTATCACATTGATTGATTTGTATATACTGAAGAATCCTTGCATTCCTGGGATAAACCCCACTTGATCATGGTGTATGATCATTTTAATGTGCTGTTGGATGCTGTATGCTAGTATTTTGTTGAGGATTTTTGCAACTATGTTCATCAGTGATATTGGCCTGTAGTTTTCTTTTTTGTGACATGTTTGTCTGATTTTGGTATCAGTGTGATGGTGGCCTCCTAGAATTAGTTTAGGAGTGTTCCTCCCTCTGCTATATTTTGCAAGAGTTGGAGAAGGATGGGTGTTAGCTCTTCCCTAAATGTTTTATAGAATTCACCTGGGAAGTCACCTGGTCCTGGGCTTTTGTTTGTTGGAAGATTTTTAATCACAGTTTCAATTTCAGTGCTTGTGACTGGTCTGTTTATATTTTCTATTTCTTCCTGGTCCAGTCTTGGAAGGTTATGCTTTTCTAAGAATTTGTCCATTTCTTCCAGGTTGTCCATTTTATTGCCATTTAGTTGCTTTTAGTAGTCTCTCATGATCCTTTGTATTTCTGCAGTGTCAGTTGTTCCTTCTCCTTTTTCATTTCTAGTTCTGTAGATTTGAGTCTTCTCCCTTTTTTGCTTGATGAGTCTGGCTAATGGTTTATCAGTTCTGTTTATCTTCTCAAAGAACAAGATTTTAGTTTTACTGATCTTTGCAATTGTTGCCTTCATTTCTTTTTCATTTGTTTCTGATCTGATCTTCATGATTTCTTTCCTTCTGCTAAATTTGGGGGGGTTTTTTTTTTGTTGTTGTTCTTCTTCTTTCTCTAATTGGTTTAGTTGTAAGGTTAGGCTGTTTATTTGAGATTTTTCTTGTTTCTTGAGGTAGGATTGTATTGCTATAAACTTCCCTCTCAGAACTGCTTTTGCTGCATCCCACAGGTTTTGGGTCCTCGTGTTTTCATTGTCATTTGTTTCTAGGTGTTTTTTGATTTCTTCTTTGATTTGTTCAGTGATCTCTTGATTATTTAGTAGTGTATTGTTTGGCCTCCGTGTGTTTGAATATTTTACAGTTTTTTTTCCTGTAATTGGTATCTAGTCTTATAGCGTGTGGTAGAAAAGATACTTGATATGATTTCAATTTTCTTAAATTTACCAAGGCTTGATTTGTGACCCAAGATATGATCTATCCTGGAGAATATTCCATGAGCACTTGAGAAGAAAATGTATTCTGTTGTTTTTGGATGGAATGTCCTATAAATATCAATTAAGTCCATCTTGTTTAATGTGTTATTTAAAGCTTGTGTTTCCTTATTTATTTTCATTTTGGATGATCTGTCCATTGGTAAAAGTAGGGTGTTAAAGTCCGTTACTAATATTGTGTTACTGTCGATTTCCTCTTTTATGGTTGTTAGCAATTGCCTTATGTATTGAGATGCTCCTATGTTGGGTGTGTAAATGTTTACAATTGTTATATCTTCTTCTTGGATTGATCCTTTGATCATATGCAGTGTCCTTCTTTGTCTCTTGTAATAGTCTTTACTTTAAAGTCTATTTTGTCTGATATGCAAATTGCTACTCCAGCTTTCCTTTCATTTCCATTTGCATGGAATATCTTTTTCCATCCCTTCACTTTCAGTCTGTATGTGTCCCTAGGTCTGAAGTGGGTCTCTTGTAGACAGCATATGTATGGATCTTGTTTTTGTATCCATTCATTCAGTCTATGTCTTTTGGTTGGAGCCTTTAATCCATTTACATTTAAGGTAATTATCAATATGTATGTTCCTATTACCATTTTCTTAATTGTTTTGGATTTGTTATTGTAGGTCTTTTCCTTCTCTTGTGTTTCCTGCCTAGAGAAGTTCCTTTAGCATTTGTTGTAAAGCTGGTTTGGTGGTGCTGAATTCTCTTAACTTTTTCTTGTCTGTAAAGTTTTTAATTTCCCTGTCGAATTGGAATGAGATCCTTGCTGGGTAGAGTAATCTTGGTTGTAGGTTTTTCCCTTTCATCACTTTAAATATGTCCTGCCACTCCCTTCTGGTGTGCAGAGTTTCTGCTGAAAGATCAGCTGTTAACCTTATGGGGATTCCCTTGTTATTTGTTGCCTTTCCCTTGCTGCTCTTAACATTTTTTCTTTGTATTTAATTTTCGATAGTTTTATTAATATATGTCTTGGCAGGTTTCTCCTTGGATTTATCCTGTATGGGACTCTCTGCGCTTCCTGGACTTGATTGACTGTTTACTTTCCCATGTTAGGGAAGTTTTCAACTATAATCTCCTCAAATATTTTCTCAGACCCTTCCTTTTTCTCTTCTTCTTCCGGAACTCCTATAATTCAAATGTTTGTGTGTTTAATGTTGTCCCAGAGATCTGAGACTGTCCTCAATTCTTTTCATTCTTCTTTCTTTATTCTGCTCTGCGATAGTTATTTCCCCTATTTTATCTTCCAAATCACTTATCCGTTTTTCTGCCTCAATTATTCTGCTATTGATTCCTTCTAGAGAATTTTTAATTTCATTTATTGTGTTGTTCATCATTGTTTGTTTGCTCTTTACTTCTTCTAGGTCCTGGTTATACATTTCTTGTATTTTCTCCATTCTGTTTCCAAGATTTTGGATCATCTTTGCTATCATTACTGTGAATTTTTTTCAGGTAGACTGCCTATTTCCTCTTCATTTGTTTGGTCTGTTGGGTTTTTACCTTGCTCCTTCATCTGCTGCATATTTCTCTGTCTTCTCATTTTGTTTAACTTACTGTGTTTGGGGTTTCCTTTTCACAGGCCACAGGTTCGTAGTTCCTGTTGTTTTTGGTGCCTGCCTCCAGTGCATGAGGTTGGTTCATTGGCTTGTGTAGGCTTCCTGGTGGAAGGGAGTGGTGCCTGTGTTCTGGTGGATGAGGCTGGATCTTGTCTTTATGGTGGGCAGGGCCACATCTGGTGGTGTGTTTTGGGGTGTCTGTGAACTTAGTATGGTTTTAGGCAGCCTCTCTGCTAATGTGTGGGTTTGTGTTCCTGTCTTGCTAGTTGTTTGGCATGGGGAGTCCAGTGGTGGAGTCTGCTGGCCGTTGGGTGGACCTACGTTTTAGTGTTGAGATGGAGATCTCTGGGAGAGCTCTCGCAGATTGATATTACATGGCGCCGGATGGTCTCTGGTTGTCCAATGTCCTGAACTCGCCTCTCCCACTTCAGAGGCTCAGGTCTGACACCATGCTGGAGCACCAAGACCCCGTCAGCCACACAGCTCAGAAGAAACGGGAGAAAAAAAGAAAGAAAAAATTTTTAAATAATAATAATAAAAAAGAAGAGAGCAACCAAACCAATAAACAAATCCAAATGATAACAAGTGCTAAAAACCATACTAAGATAAACGTAAAAATCAGAAACAAATCAGTTGCAGAAAGCAAACCCCCAAGTCTACAGTTGCTCCCAAAGTCCACCGCCTCAATTTTGGGATGATTCATTATCTATTCAGGTATTCCACAGATGCAGGGTACATCAAGTTGATTGTGGGGATTTAATCCGCTGTTCCTGAGGCTGCACAGAGAAATTTCCCTTTCTCTTCTTTGTTCACACAAGTTCCGGGGTTCAGCTTTGGTTTTGGCCCCACCTCTGCATGTAGGTCGCCCTCAGGCATCTGTTCTTTGCCAGACAGGATGGGGTTAAAGCAGCAGCTGATTGGGAGGCTCTGGCTCATTCAGGCCATGGGGAGGGAGGAGTATGGTGGTCATAATTGGAATGCAGAGCAAGCCTGCAGTGGCAGAGACCTACGTGATGTTGCAACAGCCTAAGGTGTGCCATGTGTTCTCCTGAGAAAGTTGTCCCTGGATCATGGGACCCTGGCAGTGGCGGGCTGCACAGGCTCCCAGAGGTTGTGGATAGTGACCTGTGCTTGCACACAGGATTCTTGGTGGCTGCAGCAGCAGCGTTAACTTTTCATGCCCATTTCTGGGGTCTGAGCTGATAGCCACAGCTCACGCCCATCTCTGGAGCTCGTTTAGGCGGTGCTCTGCCTTCTGTGGGCAGTCAAGGAAGGAATCCCCTCTCCTCACACACCCCAAAACAATGGTCTCTTGCCTCTTAGACAAGTCCAGACTTTTTCTCGGACTCCCTCCTGGCTAGCTGTGGTGCACGAGCCCCCTTCAGGCTGTGTTCATGCAGCCAACCTCAGTCCTCTCCCTGCGGTCTGGACTCCGAAGCCTGAGCCTCAACTTCCAGCCCCCACCTGCCCCGGTGGGTGAGCAGACAAACTTCTCAGGCTGGTGAGTCCTGGTCGGCGCTGATCCTCTGTGCGGGAAGCTCTCCGCTTTGCCCTCTGCACCCCTGTTGCTGCGCTCTCCTCCATGGCTCCAAAGCTTCCCCCCGCTCACCCTGTCTCCACCAGTGAAGGGTTTTCCTAGTGTATGGAAACTTTTCCTCCTTCACAGCTCCCTCCCAAAGGTGCAGGTCGCATCCTTATTCTTTTGTCTCTGTTTTTTCTTTTTTCTTTTGCCCTATCCAGGTACGTGGGGATTTTCTTGTCTTTTGGGAGACACGCATGGTGCACCTCAAGCTGTTGCAATGTCACATAGGTGACGTAGTACATTTTTTCTTTCAATACTTAAAGATGTTGCTTTATTGTCTTCTGACCTGCACAGTTTCTGAACAGAAGTTTATTGTCATTCTTACTTTGCTCTTGTAATATGCCTTTTTTTCTCTAGCTGCTATATAAGATTTTCCCTTTATCTTTGGTTTTCAACAATTTGGTAATCATGTACCTTGGTGTGTTTTTTTAAATGATTCTTCTATTTGGGCTTTGTTGAGCTTCATGGATATTTGGGTTTACACTTTTCCTCAAATTTGGAAATTTTCAAGTATCACTTCTTTAGATATTTTTCTTCCTTTTCTCTCCTTTTAGGACTCCAATTACAAGTCTATTAGACCACTCAGTATTGTAACACAACTCAGTAAAGTTCTGTTCTTTTCTTGAGTCTTGTTTTTTTCTCTGTGTACTTTATTTTGGATAGTTTCTATTGCTACAGCTACAAGTTCACTGATCTGTTATTCTGCAGAATCTAGTTTGCTTTTAATTCCATCTAGTGTATTTTTCATTTCAGTATCATATTTTTCATCTCTACAACTTCCACTTAGGTCTTTTTTTTCCTCTTCCAGTTTTATTAATGTACATCACTGTACACGTTTAAGGTGTACAGAATAATGATTTGACTTATGTGCATCTTGAAATGCACTTGGGTCTGTTTTATATCTTCTATTTCTTTCCTCATTATGTTCACATTTTTCTTCATTACCTCAAACATAGTTATAAGATTTATAGTTGTTTTAATATTTTTATCTATTAACTCCATTACCTCTGTCATTTCTCAGTCTATCTCTACTGACTGATTTTTCTCCTCATTATGGGTCATGTTTTCTTGCTTCTCTGCCTGCCTGGTAACTTGTATTTGAATATTATATATTGTGAGTTTTACAGTGCTTTTCAGTGCTGGATACTGTTACATTATTTTAAAGAGGGTTGTATTTTGTTCTGGCAGCAGTTAAGTTACTTTCAGATCAATTTGATCATTTTAAGGTTTAATTTTAAGACTTATTATGGGTGTTTCAGAGCAGCTCTTATTCTGGGGAAAATTCAGTCCTGCTACTAGGCCTGGTCCTTGTGAACATGCTACTCAATGCCCCAGGCATTAGGAGGCCTGTGGGAACACAAAATATTCCCAGATTTATCTAAACTCCAGGAATTGTTCTGTCTACTGCTTTCCGGGATTTCTTTCCTTGGTGTGAGAGAGTTTTCTCCCAAACATGCACAAGTACTCTAATACAGATTCAACAGTATCCTTCTGCAGATGCCTGGGACTCTCTCTATGACACAATCCTTCTCTGTATTCTGTCCTGAAATTTCCAACCTTTTGACTTCCTCAGAACCCAATATCTATCTCTTGAACTCAGAATACTTCTGAGTATTGTTGGGTTTTCCTGTCCCGTCCCGCATTACTCCTTGGAAGTTGGCTCCAGGCAGTAAGTTGGGGTAATTATAGGGCTCACCTCATTTGTTTCCTTTCAGCTTCTCAGTCCTGTGCTACCTGATTTCCAATGTCTGAAAACTGTTGTTTCAGATATCCTGTCCAGTTTTCTAATTCTGATGGCCAGAGGGCAATTCCCATAGCATTTAATCCTTCATGGACAGAAGTACACGTCATCCTTTAAGTTCTCAATTTCAGTTACCATAGTTTTCAATTCTAGAATTTCCATTTGATTGTTTTTAATAGTTTCCAGTTCTCTGAAAAAAATTCTCTATTTACTTATTGGATGTACTAAAGACGTGAAATATGAAACAATTATTTTAAAGTCCATGTCTGATAATCCCAGTATCTGAGCCATCTGTGGGACTGTCTTTGGTCTTATTTTGCTTCTCTTAATTTTTCTGGTTAATTATTGTCTTTTTTAATGCCTGCCTATATTTGGTTGAGTGCCAGATATTTGTGGTTTAAAAATTATGGAGATAATTTGAGACTTTGGATTCCTTCTCATGCAGAGAGGATTTACTTTTACTTCTGGCAGGCAGTTAGTAAGGGACAGACCACCTTATTTGAACAAAGGACTGAGCTGACTGAAAGCTGGCTTTTGTACTTTTGAGAGCTGATCTGCTTCCTATTTGCCCTTTCTCCTAGGCTGTAACCCTTCAGGGACCAAGCTGGGAGCCTGGGTGTTGGATAGGCCTCCCCTCCTTGGCCAACTTTGATTGACAATTGTTGCCCCCAGACCCATGGAACGACCAATAGTCTCACTGAGCTTCTCAGCCTCTGCAGCAGCAGCATTTGTTTCTGTCAAATATCTTGAGGAGAAAATGTACCAGATGTCAGGCTCCCCTAACTGGGCTTCCTATCTCTCTGCAATTCTGTCAAAAGATGTGTCTTTGGATTTTGTCCAGATTTTCTAGTTGTTCTTGGTTGTGAGGGTTAGTTTGAAACAAACTGGTTCACCATTGCAGAAAATGAAACTCAGCCCTGATTTCTTTTTAGTAACATTTTTGAGGCTAAGAGGTTATGCCCAATGATGAAATCGACTCAACTAAAATCTTCCCTCTAGTCAAATCTAACTCTAATTCCCTGAACACTGAGATCATAAAGATGAATGGAACTCTACCCAAATAGCTAGGGTAGATATAAACCTTAATGAAGCCAGACAGGAGCATCCTTAAACGAAAGCAATTTCAAGCAGAAGAGATTTACCACCATGACATGTGAAAATACCTTATTGAAAAAAGGAAGTGGTCACCTATGGTACCATATGCTTAGGAACAAAGCTTATAATATTAATATCCAGGAAAAAACATTATAATGGTAGTTTCTAGCATATCCAGTCTCCAGAAAATGAGTTTTCTGAGATTATATCATAAAAATTTTCTGTCCATATCCTTCTATTAAACTCTAGACCCCTTTTCTCCATTGCCTCTAGTATCTTCCCCCTGGATGTCCAACAGCACCTCAGACTCAAGGGTCTAGGCTAACCTTCCTCTCTTTCCCCCAAATCCTTGTCTTTCAGAGAAAAATTCCTGAAAGTACAGAGATGAAACTATTTTAATAGGGGCTACATCTGGAGAGTTAAACTGTGGAACTGGAGAGGAATGGAAGTCAGGGAGAAACTTTTGCTTCTTTTCTTTTATCTCTACAATCTTGAAAAAAAATTAACTACGAATGTCACCCTTAAAATATAACAAAACTTTCTCCCCCATTCTCTCTCTTGGCCATTAAGGCAAGAACCTTGGAACCCTCCCAAGATGACTGTTTCCACCCCTCCCTGTCCACTTGACACCAGACCCTCTTTCCAACCCCACCATCACACATATACACAGAATGACTTCTGTAGCCACTCCCCCGGCCTTCCAGCCTTCCCACCACACTCCAGTCTGCTCCACTCCAATTTGAATTCCTCTTTAAATTGTCTCAAACACACAGCCGAGCAATGGAGTAGCAATGGCACCTCATCGCTGTGCCCAGGATGAAGTCCCAAGTCCTTGGCGTGAAACAGAAACTCCTCACAACCCAGTCTTAGCCAACCAGATAGACCTGAACCCAGGCCCTCACCTTCCATGTCTGCTCATTTCTCAATATCCCTGAGCTTCTTATCCAGATCAGGGACTGACAGTGCTCACCAGTAAGATATTCATGAGCAGTGAAGATAGGACTCGTGACAGTATCCTACATGGCACTAAGGGTAGCCCATAACACTCTTACTTTTTTTCCCTTTTTCTCTTAATTCTCATATATGTATAACACATGCTTAAGGCCAACACCACTTGCCACCCAAATTCTTACCTCAATTCCATTTATCACTATGGTATTGTAAAAACAACACAAGTTTGCAAATCTTATGAGCCTGGATTCAATCCTGGAAGATGATTTACCATTTTTTAAAACATCTTTATTGGAGTATAATTGCTTTGCAATGTTGTGTTAGTTTCTGCTGTATAACAAAGTGAATCAGCTATATGTATACATATATCCCCATATCCCCTCCCTCTTGCGTCTCCCTCCCACCCCCCATATTGACTTACCATTTTTGAGGCTCAGTTTTCTCTTCCAAAAAGAGAATCTCCTTGGGATGTTTGGAGAATGAAAAGAAAAAGGGGTATAAGGCCCCAGGCACAGCTCCTGACACAGCAGTCCTGCAACAGACACCAATCTGCCCCTTGTCCTCCAGGGTCCCTGTTCTTACCCTCAGTACAGGTCCTTACTCAGCCTTCAACACCCAGCTAGGGGTCACTTGCTCTGTGGTCCTGCAGCACAGTTGGGGCAGCATTCTTCCTGGGCATGGTATGCAGAATAATTGCCTCCAAAGGTGTCCCTGTCCTAATCTCCAGAGCCTGTGACTATGTTAGCTTACATGGCAAAAGAGACTTTGCAGATGTGGTGGAGTTGAGGCTCTTGAGGTGAGACTTTCCTGGATTTTCCAAGTGGGCTCAATGTAATTCCAAAGGTCCTTACAGTATGGAGGCAAGAGAGTCAAAGAAACAATGTGACAATGGAGGCAGAAGTTGGAGTGATTCTTTCCTCTAGAAGCTGGAAGAGGCAGGGAAATAGATTTTCCCCCAGAGTCCCAGAAGGAACCAGCCCTGCTGACACCTTGATGTTAGCCCTGAGAAATTGATTTCACACTTCGGACCTTCAGAACAATAAGATGGTAAATGTGCGTCTTTTAGATCACTAAGTTTGTGTTAATTTGTTACCAGCAACAGGAGACCAGTACAGGGTAAGAGCTAGAGCTGGACTCAGCACCACCTCATCTTCCCGGTGGTTTGCTGAAGGGGCAATGGCCCATTTCTCTTAAGTCATAGCTCCATATTTGATCTATTTGAAAAAATCAATGCAATGCCTGCTGAATTCAGCCAACAGCTGATATGTCCAGAAGGTCAAAATCTGTCCCACTCCACATGGTCGTCAGATATCTCCTTTTAACACAGAAATAACTTTGATGGTTGCTTTCATATCTGTGACTGATCACACCTGAAAACAATCTTTTCTCAATGTGAAAGTGACCAAAAACCTGCAAGGCACACACTTGCCTGACCATAATGAGGGCAGGAGGAGGTGGTGCCATCTTCTCCCAACTTGTGGAAGCCTCAGGGCTGAGTCAGGTGTGTGGCAGTGTTCTTGTCTGTGGCTCCTACCTTCTCACATGTGTCTGGATGCCAGTGAAAAATGCAAGGGCCCAGACTGGCCTATTGGTTTTCAGTAAGCAGAGAGTTGCCAAGTGTCCCTATAAAATTCATTCATCTTAGAATGAATTTCTTAAGTGATATGTGGTCACTGGGGTGGGGGGGGCAGTATTTATTGCAGGATTTATCAAATCTCCAGATTATCTACCAGGGGTTCTCAAAGTGTAGAATTTGTTAGAAATGCAAATTCTCAGGCTCCACCCTAGACTGTGTGTTATGGACTGAATGTATGAATTCCTCCCCCAAATTCGTATGTTGAAACCTAACCCCCAATGTGGTGGTATGAGGAGGTGGGACCTTTAGGGAGTGATTAAGTCATGAGAGTGGAGCCTTCATGAATGGGATTAGTGACCTTATAAAAGAGATCCCAGAGAGCTCCTTCACCCCTTCTGCCATGTGAGGACACAAGAATTCTGCAACCCAGAAGAGGGCCCTCACCTGACAATGCTGGCACCCTGATCTCAGACTTCCAGCCTCAGAACTCTGAGAAATAAGCTTTTGTTGTTTAAGTCATGGTACTTTTAGCAACCTGAGCTGACCAAGATGCTACGCATCCCCAAATACCCAGCAACCTGTGTCTTACCAAGCCCCTGGTGACTTGGATGCACACTCAGGTCTGAACACTGATCTGCACTACTCTCACTGGATACACCCTTGCAGCAATAAGGTGATATGTAGCCCTTTTTGCGTACTTCCAGTGTCAAAGGCTCACTACCTTCTCTTAGGTTTGGTCATCAAATCTCTTCCTTGTATTGAGTCAAAGTCTGTCCCCGTACCCCAAGCTCACAGTCTCCATTCTGCCCCAAGGAGACAGAATAAATAAATCTAGTCTGTTGATGACCTTCCTCTGGCCCCAGCACTCTGAGGGTGCTCCCAGCTGCTGCTGCCTCTCTCAGAGTGACAGAACACTCTGGGAGGCTTGTGCAGCCCTGAGGGGGGAAAATAGCAGCACCTGGATAGTTCCAGGTCCAGGAGCTCTATCAAGGCAGCCAGATGCTGTGCAAGCTTCTTGCCTTACTGCCTAAAGACACCACCACCTCCTCTGAAGTGGGCAATGGTCAGAGCAGAGACACGGGGTCACCAGGGACAGCCAGGACAGAGCAATTCAAGGGAGCTCTGCCATTCCTTGCTCTCTCCCAGCTAGGCTGGCATGACCTGGTGGCTCACAGAACTGTATCCTCAAACATCCACCTGGGTTTTATTTTGCTTGCATGCTCACCTTGAGACTCCATCCCAGCTATCTGATGCTCTGTGACATAATTCTCTCTTGGCATTGCCTCCAGCTGCACCAGATTTCTCTCCTGATGTCAGATGGCCTTTGCTCTGAGTCAGTGGTTCATCGTGGCTCTTCCAGTCACCAGAGGTTCACACACCCTTGTCCCCACCAGAACTGTGGGGTGACCCACACCAGCGAATATCAGATGTCTGACACCTCATTGAAGCCTCACCTCCATGAAGCAGGTTTTAATAGTAATACTTTATTAGTATTATTAATAACACTTTACAGATGAGGAAACTGAGGCATAGAGAAGGGCCATAACTTGCTTGAAATCACCCGAGCAAGAAAGTGGCATTACAGAAATTTCATAGGGATACTAGTCTTTTTTAAATCCTAACTCTATCACTTATTAATGATATGACCACAGCATTGGTTTCCTGGGGCTGGTGTAACTAAGTACCACAAACTGAGTGGCTTAGAAGAGCAGAGATTTAGTCTCTTAGAGTTCTGGAGGCCAGAAGCCTAAAATCAAAGTATCCACAGGGCTGCATTGCCTCTGAAGATCTAGGGGAGAATCTGTTCCAGGCATTTCTCTTAGCTTCTAGTGGTTGCTAGCAATCCTTAGTGTTCCCTGGCTTGCAACTGTGTAACTCCAACCTCTGTTTCCCGAGTTACATGGCCTTCTCTGTGTGTGTCTGTCTCCACAAGGTATTTTTCTCTTCTTATAAGGACGTCAGTCACATTGGATGGGGTTCACTTTAATGCCTTCATCTTAACTTGATCATCTGTAAACAGCAAATAAAGTCACATTCACAGGTACCTGGGGTTAGGCGTTCAGCATATCTTTGCTGGACACAATTCAGCCCATAACCAGCACTATACAGCCTTGATCATGTGCATTCACCTCTCTAAACCTCACTTTGCTCATCTCTCCACATAGTTACTCAAAAACTACTCAGGGTGCCAGACCTGTAGGAAGGTCGGGAGGACACCCGCAGACAGCCAAGTGCAGCCCTGCCTCTGTGATGTGATGGTCAGATGGCAAATATGCACATTAGACAAGTAAAACCTAAAGACACATGCACATACAGGATGTGGTGTGTGCTGCAAAAAAGTAAACCTAGGAGGGCACTGGGGAGAGCAGCGCCTTTCCTCAGGCCCGGGGGGCAGGGACGGCTGCCCTGAGGAACGATGCTGTGGCAGATCCCTGATGGGCTACAGCTAAGTGGACTTGCAAGGAAGAAGGCCCAGCAGGGAGGGAGGCCCCAGGAAGTAAACAGCCTGCAGATTTGAGGTGCAGAAGGCGCCAGGGCTGCAGGAGGTGGAGGACATGAGGAAGACTGGAGAGGGAAGTGGGGTAGGGTCCACAGCTGGGCAGACAGCATCTGGAGTGACATGATCCAAACCAGGTTTTGGGGAGACACCGGGTAGGGTGGGGGAGTGTTGAAGGAGCCAAAGGGGGTGTCCTCAAAGGATGAGTAGGTGAAGACACAGGGAAAATCCTTTCCTGGTCCAGGGAACAGTCTGGGCAAAGTTCAGAGGCAGAAGGAAGGAGCTTGGCATATTCAGGAAACCACGACTGTGGTGAGACTCAGACTCAATTTCTTTTTTTCTTTTCATTACAAAAATTTTCAAACAGATAGAACAATGAAAAGACTAGCACAGTGGCCACTCCTATCCACCCCGGTTCAACAACTGTTGATACTTTGCTTTGTCTCTCTATCTACTTTGCAGAGCTGTTTCAAAGTAAGTTACAACTGTCAAAACATTTCATCGTTAAACAGATCCCCCATTATCACACCTAAAAGTTAACACTAAAACCTAAATAGCACACATACCTGGCTCTTTCTGTGATGGCCCTGACAGAAAACAGATGTCATGCCTGAGCTGGTGAGTGATGAGAGACAATACAGGACTCTTGACAAGACTGGGCAGTTAGGGAAACAACTGTCACCACACTCTGGAACCCAGAGAAGTAGCTTGTCTCACTCTGTTTAGGCCGCTGTAACCAAACATCACAGACTGTGTGGATTATAAACAACAGATATTTATTTCTCATGGTTCTGGAAGCCGAAAGTCCAAGATCAAGGCACTGGCAGATTCAGTGTCTGGTGTGACCTACTTCCAGGTTCATAGACAGCCTGGCTCATAGACAGTTGTCTTTTCACTGTGTCCTCACACAAAGAATGAGGGTGGTAACCAGACTCAAATTTTTACTCCTCAGTCAACTGGTTGTAAGGAACATTATGGGAGGCCAAAGGCAGGCACTAAGGGACAGAAGACAATGCAGTAGCAGTTGACATGGAAGGAATCTGAGCCATCTGCTCATGCCACTTACTTGGACCTTCCCGACCTGCCTAAGCTTGATTTTGCAAACAAAAGAGAAGCAAAGAGCATTTTGCTCACCATCCAAGTCTACAAAGGTTAACCCACTGCACTGACTGACAGTATACCCTTTGCTTCAGACAGAAAAGAATAAGGAGATAACAGGATGCACTCTACAATAGGCCCCTTAGATAGTTAGATGTATCTCAGGAAGAATTTTAATAAACCCAGTTTCTTACATCTTGCCATACATAGGAAAGCACTATAAGCATTAACTTGATACCTGCTCTTTGTGACTAACAGTAACCCTTTATCAAGATGTATGCTTGACTGCATGTATTCCCTAGCCCAAAAAATCATGTATAAACTAGCGTCCCCCACCACCTCTTCAGAGCAGTTGCTCAGAGCTTATGAGAAGCTGTATCCTGGGCTATAATCCTCAGTAAAATGCTAAATAAGACTTAACTCACAACTCTAACACTGCATTTTTCTTTCAGTTGACAGTTTTGGCGACCATGAAGGGACCAACAGCAGACTTCTCTCCTTCACCTGAACTCTACAAGGATCTGGAGCCTTGGTACCAGCAAGAGTCCCTTTGTGTCCATCCATCTCCTCAGCAAGTCCAAACAACTAGGTAAGTATCTCCTGGTCTAGGATCTCCTGCCTTGGTTAATGATCCGGAGTTTTATTCAGTTGTTGGTAAACTTGATCTAAAGAGTAGGTTTTCCTTGAACTTAAGTTCAATAAGAAGTACCTGGCTTCCCCAGTTGAAAAACACCGGGAGTTTGCTCAGTTGAAAGACACTGAGAAGGTCTGGACTGGATGATTAACTAAGGGGATGACGGGGTGACTTTCCTTGAATTGGCTATTTTAACTGGGTTTGTCAGAATAAAAATAAAGATACCATATGAGTGCTTTCATCTCCAAAGATAAGGAAACAGGTCCTCCTGGCCAGTTAAGGCTTCCTCCAGGAACTGAGAAATTTACAGGAGTGGTAGAAGCAGGCCCTCATACTATGTAGCAGTCCCATCAGGAAGCCCACTCATTAATTGAAAGAAAGTCACTCATCCGGGGACACACTATAAGAATTGGCGATCCAGTGTTCTGAGCGTCCATGGCAGTTGTAGACTGCCAGAGAGAGAAACCAAGACACATAAAAGAGCTGAAACTACTCTAGGGTGACAGCGAGAGGAGTTAAGCTCACAAACAGCACACTGGCCCCCTATACAGTTTTCAATAGTAATTTTATCCCAACAAACCAACTTTAAATTGGGAAATAAAGCAAATAAATCCTCCCAAACAGAAGAGAGGTGCCAGATAGACAACGTCTGACTAACACCCCAGCCAGGTTCATGTATAATATGTATGGAGTTTATACTTGCAATTATTTACTTAATTATAGAAACCATACTAAAGGAGATCTCACCCTAAAATGGTCAAGATGGGGTTCTTTTGACATTCAAAAATTGTATTGTTGGGTTTTTTTTCATACACAGCTAGAGAAAGCCAGCTATAAGATCAAACTGAATGGAATGCTTATTTTGATTGGTTATTTAGAAGCTTCTAAAAGAGGAAAAGATAAAGTAACTTCTTTGAAAGAAACCAACAAAAAAATTGCTGAAAGCTATATCAGAATTTTAAAAGGCTGCTAGTGCTGAGCCTGCCTCTACTTCTGCTCCTCCCTCACATCCTCTTTTATCTGAACTGCCTGGTCCAGACAGGCATCTGTTTTTCTCTGTCTCCTGCTCCCTCTCCTCCAGTAAAGGAGGACATAAAATCAGAAATAATTATAATTCCCATTAAGGAGAACCCTACGATGTAGTAAACTATCCTTAGTGCTTACATATACACCCTGGACCTATGCAGGACTTAAAGGCTTCAACTAAGGAATTTCCCAATCCTAGTCAAGACCCATTGGGATTTGCTAAGGAATTTGATTAATTATCTGAGCCTATAAGCCCAAATATTCAGATCTGTAACAATTGATACAGCTATTAGTTTCTGAAAGTAAAGGAAAAGAATGGATAGAAAAAGCAGAATGGTAACACCACTTAAAACACCACTTAAAGAATTTTGACTTGCATAGTCCAGAGGCTCAAATTGAGTGCAAGGAATTAGCTAACAGGTTGCACAGACTTAACCCAGAACTTTTTCCAAAATCTATAGACTGGACAAAGATTCAATGGTGTAAGTAAAGGGCAGATGAATCAATTCTGAATAATTATGAGAGGTTTGAAAAAACTTTTAAGCAATATTCCAACATAAAACCTGACTCATTCTCTAATCACCAAGGTGATCCTTTGCTTAACTCTGCCTTTTTAGAAGCCTTAAATGAGGAATTGACTCTAAAAAATACAATTTAGGTTGGTCCTCATTACATGGCCCTTATCATGTTGACCAAGCAACTTTTCAAAATGATTGAAAAGAAGGAAAAACTGCATCTATAAAAATTATAGACCTTCAATTGCATCAATTAAATAATCAATGTCTGTCAATGTTTAATCAACTTCCTTTCAATCCACAACTGACAGAGGGATCTGGAATTTGCTTTTACTGAAAAAGGCCAGGACATCAGAAAAGGGACTGTAGAAAAAGAAAGAGATATTTTGAGAGGAGACAAGATTTCAGACTGGAATTTCAAGCTAAACAAGAATGGGACTGAACTGCTTTGGAAAGTAGCCTTTGGAAGCCTGTGGTTGTTCCAGCCACGTCATGAAAAGACCCAATCTTTCCAGATACTTGGACAAATTCCATTTCATTGCTCATACCTTAATTGACGGTCCAGCTCAGTGTATGAAATTAGGAGAGATTTGTTCAAGATGGCAGAGTAGAAGGATGTGCTCTCACTTCTTCTTGCAAGACCACTGGAATCACAACTAACTGCTGAACAATCATTGACAGGAAGACACTGGAACTCATCACAAAAGACCTCACATCCAAAGAAAAAGGAGAAGCCACAATGAGATGGTAGGAAGGGTGCAATCACAGTAAAATCAAATCCCATAACTGCTGGGTGGGTGACACACACACTGGAGAACACTTATACCACAGAAGTCCACCCACTGGAATGAAGGTTCTGAGCCCCATGTCAGGCTTCCCAACCTGGGGGTCTGGCAACAGGAGCAGGAATTCTTAGAGAATCAGACTTTGAAGGCTAGGGGGATTTGATTGCAGGACTTCAACAGGACTGTGGGAAACAGAGACTACACACTTGGAGGGCACACACAAAGTAGTGTGCACATCAGGACCCAGGGGAGGGAGCCAGACCTACCGGCTAGTGTTGGAGGGTTTCCTGCAGAGACGGGGGATGGCTGTGTCTCACCATGAGGACAAGGACACTGGCAGCAGAAGTTCTGGGAAGTACTCCTTGGTGTGAGCCCTCCCACAGTCTGCCATTAGCCCCACCAAAGAGCCCAGGTAGGCTCCAGTGTTGGGTCTCCTCAGGCCAAACAACCAACAGGGAGGGAACCCAGACCCACCCATCATCAGAGAAGCAGATTAAAGTTTTACTGAGCTCTGCCAACCAGACCAAGAGTCAGCTCTACCCACCACCAGTCCCTCCCATCAGGAAACGTGAACAAGCCTCTTAGATAGCCTCATCCACCAGAGGGCAGACAGCAGAAGCAAGACGAACTACAATCCTGTGTCCCGTGGAACAAAAACCACATTCACAGAAAGATAGTCAAGATGAAAAGACAGAGGGCTATATACCAGATGAAGGAACAAGATAAAACCCCATAAAAACAACTAAATGAAGTGGAGATAGGCAACCTTCCAGAAAAAGAATTCAGAATAACGATAGTGAGGATGATCCAGGACCTCAGAAAAAGAATGGAGGCAAAGATCGAGATGATGCAAGAAATGTTTAACAAAGACCTAGAAGAATTAAAGAACAAACAGAGATGAACAATACAATAACTGAAATGAAAACTACACTAGAAAGAATCAATAGAAGAATAACTGGGGAAGAAGAACGGATAAGTGACCTGGAAGACAGAATGGTGTAATTCACTGCTGCAGAGCAGAATAAAGAAAAAAGAATGAAAAGAAATGAAGACAGCCTAAGAGATCTCTGGGACAACATTAAACACAACAACATTCACATTATAGGGGTCCCAGACAGAGAAGAGAGAGAGAAAGGACCCGAGAAAATATTTGAAGAGATTATAGTTGAAAACTTCCCTAATATGGGAAAGGAAATAGCCACCCAAGTCTAGGAAGTGCAGAGAGTCCCATACAGGATAAACCCAAGGAGAAACACGCCGAGACACATAGTAATCAAATTGGCAAAAAAAAAAAAAAAAAAAAAAGATAAATTATTGAAAGCAGCAAGGGAAAAACGACAAATAACATACAAGGGAACTCCCATAAGGTTAACAGCTGATTTCTCAGCAGAAACTCTACAAGCCAGAAGAGAGTGGCATGAAATACTTAAAGTGAAGAAAGGGAAGAAGCTACAACCAAGATTACTCTACCCAGCAAGGATCTCATTCAGATTCGATGGAGAAATCAAAAGCTAAGAGAATTCAGCACCACCAAACCAGCTTTACAACAAATGCTAAAGGAACTTCTCTAAGTGGGAAACACAAGAGGAGAAAAGGACCTACAAAAACAAACCCAAAACAATTAAGAAAATGGTCATAGGAACATACATATTGATAATTACCTTAAACGTGAATGGATTAAATGCTCCAACCAAAAGACACAGGCTCGCTGAATGGATACAAAAACAAGACCTATATATATGCTCTCTACAAGAGACCCACTTCAGACCTAGGGACACATAGAGACTGAAAATGATGGGATGGAAAAAGGTATTCCATGCAAATGGAAATCAAAAGAAAGCTGGAGTAGCAATACTCATATCAGACAAAATAGACTTTAAAATAAAGACTATTACAAGAGACAAGGAAGGACACTACAAAATGATCAAGGGATCAATCCAAGAAGAAGATAAAAAAATTATAAATATATATGTACCCAACATAGGAGCACCTCAATGCATAAGGCAACTACTAACAGCTATAAAAGAGGAAATCGGCAGTAACACAATAATAGTGGGGGACTTTAACACCTCACTTACACCAATGGACAGATCATCCAAACAGAAAATTAATAAGGAAACACAGACTTTAAATGACACAATAGACAAGGTAGATTTAATTGATATTTATAAGACATTCCATCCTAAAACAGCAGATTACACTTTCTTCTCAAGTGCGCACGGAACATTCTCCAGGATAGATCACATCTTGGGTCACAAATCAAGCCTCAGTAAATTTAAGCAAATTGAAATCATATCAAGCATCTTTTCTGACCACAATGCTATGAGATTAGAAATCAATTACAGGGAAAAATACATAAAAAACACAAATACATGGAGACTAAACAATATGTTACTAATAACCAAGAAATGACTGAAGAAATCAAAGAGGTAATCAAAAAATACCTAGAGACAAATTACAATGAAAACATGATGATCCAAAACCTATGGGATGCAGGAAAAGCAGTTCTAAGAGGGAAGTTTATAGCAAAACAAGCCTACCTCAAGAAACAAAAAAAATCTCAAATAAACAATCTAACCTTACACCTAAAGGAACTAGAGAAAGAACAAACAAAACCCAGAGTTAGCAGAAGGAAAGAAATCATAAAGATCAGAGTGGAAATAAATGAAATAGAAACAAAGAAAACAATAGCAAAGATCAATAAAACTAAAAGCTGGTTCTTTCAGAAGATAAACAAAATTGATAAACCATTAGCCAGACTCATCAAGAAAAAGAGGGAGAGGACTCAAATCAATAAAATTAGAAATGAAAAAGGAGAAGTTACAACAGACACCGCAGAAATACAAAGCATCCTAAGAGACAAATACAAGCAACTCTATGCCAATAAAATGGACAACCTGGAAGAAATGCACAAATTCTTAGAAAGGTATAACCTTCCAAGACTGAACCAGAAAGAAAGAGAATATATGAACATACCAATCACAAGTAATGAAATTGAAACTTTGATTAAAAATCTTCCAACAAACAAAATGCAGGAACAGATGGCTTCACAGGTGAATTCTATCAAACATTTAGAGAAGAGCTAACACCATTCCTTCTCAAACTCTTCCAAAAAATTGTGGAGGACGGAACACTCCCAAACTCATTCTATAAGGCCAACATCAGCCTGATACCAAAACCAGACAAAGACACTACATAAAAAAGAAAATTACAGACCAATATCACTGATGAATATAGATGCAAAAATCCTCAACAAACTACTAGCAAACAGAATCCAACAACACATTAAAAGGATCATACACCATGATCAAGTGGGATTTATCCCAGGGATGCAAGGATTCTTCAATATATGCAAATCAATCAATGTGATAACTTATATTAACAAACTGAAGAAGAAAAACCATATGATCATCTCCGTAGATGCAGAAAAAGCTTTTGACAAAATTCAACACCCATTTATGATAAAAACTCTCCAGAAAGTGGGCATAGAGGGAACCTACCTCAACATAATAAAGGCCATATACAACAAACCCACAGCAAACACCATTCTCAATGGTGAAAAACTGAAAGCATTTCTTCTAAGATCAGGAACAAGACAAGGATGTCCTCTCTCACCACTATTATTCAACATAGTTTTGGAAGTCCTAGCCACAGAAGTCAGAGAAGAAAAAGAAATAAAAGAAATACAAATTGGAAAAGAAGAAGTAAAACTGTCACTGTTTGCAGATGACATGATACTATACATAGAGAATCCTAAAGATGCCTAAAGATGTTTTCTATTAGAAAACTAATAGATCTAATCAATGAATCTGGTAAACTTGCAGAATACAAAATTAATGCACAGAAATCTCTTGCACTCCTGTACACTAATGATGAAAAATCTGAAAGAGAAATTAAGGAATCACTCCCATTTACCATTGCAACAAAAAGAATAAAATATCTAGGAATAAACCTACCTAGGGAGACAAAAGACCTGTATGCAGAAAACTATAAAACACTGATGAAAGAAATTAAAGATGATACAAACAGATGGAGAGATACACCATGTTCTTGGATTGGAAGAATCAACAATGTGAAAATGACTATACTACCCAAAGCAATCTACAGATTCATTGCAATCCCTATCAAATTACCAATGACATATTTTTACAGAACTAGAACAAAAAATCTTAAAATTTGTATAGCAACACAAAAGACCCCAAATAGCCAAATCAGTCTTGAGGAAAAAAAACTGGAGGAATAAGACACCCTGACTTGACTGTACTACAAACTGCAGTAATCAAGACAATATGGTACTGGCACAAAAACAGAAATATAGATCAATGGAACAAGATAGAAAGCCCAGATGGTTTAACCCACACACAGATGGTTACCTTATCTTTGATAAAGGAGGCAAGCATATACAGTGGAGAAAAGACAGCCTCTTCAATAAGTGGTGCTGGGAAAACCGGACAGCTACTTGTAAAAGAATGAAATTGGAGCACTCCCTAACACCATACACAAAAATAAACTCAGAATGGATTACAGACCTAAATGTAAGACCGGACACTATCAAACTCTTAGAGGAAAACATAGGAAGAACACTCTTTGACATAAATCACAGCAAGATCTTTTTTGATCCACCTCCTAGAGTAATCAAAATAAAAACAAAAATAAACAAACGGGACCTAATGAAACTTAAAAGCTTTTGCACAGCAAAGGAAACTACAAACAAGATGAAAAGACAACCCTCAAAATGGGAGAAAATATTTGCAAACGAATCAACAGACAAAGGATTAATCTCCAAAATATATAAACAGCTCATACAGCTCGATATTAAAAAAACAAACAATGCAATCCAAAAATGGGCAGAAGACCTAAATAGACATTTCTCCAAAGAAGACATACAGATGGCCAAGAAGCACATGAAAAGCTGCTCAACATCACTAATTATTAGAGAAATGCAAATCAAAACTACAATGAGGTATCATCTCACACCAGTTAGAATGGGCATCATCAGAAAATCTACAAACAACAAATTCTGGAGAGGGTGTGGAGAAAAGGGAATCCTCTTGCACTGTTGGTGGGAGTGTAAATTGATACAGCCACTATAGAGAACAGTATGGAGGTTCCTTAAAAAACTAAAAATAGAATTACCATATGACCCAGCAATCCCACTACTGGGCATATACCCAGAGAAAATCACAATTCAAAAAGACACATGCACCACAATGTTCATTGCAGCACTATTTACAATAGCCAGGTCATGGAAGCAACCTAAATGCCCATCAGCAGACAAATGGATAAAGAAGCTGTGGTACATATATACAATGGAATATTACTCAGCCATAAAGAGGAACGAAATTGGGTCATTTGTGGAGATGTGGATGAATCTAGAGACTGTCATACAGAGTGAAGTAAGTCAGAAAGAGAAAAACAAATATCATATATTAACGCATATATGTGGAACCTAGAAAAGTGGTACAGATGAACTGGTTTTCAGGGCAGAAATTTGAGATACAGATGTAGAGAACAAACATATGGACAGCAAGGGGGGAAAGCGGTGGGCAGTGAGGGGGGGTGGTGTGATGAATTGGGAGATGGGGATTGATATGTATACACTAATATGTAAAAAATGGATAACTAATAAGAACCTGCTGTGTAAAAAAATAAATTAAACAAAATTCAAAAGTTCAAAAAAAAAAAAAAGAAAGAAATTAGGAAAGAATGTCCTGGGTAGAATTTCTCAGTGAAGCAAACATCCATTGAGACACGGACTTGCAGCCATTCCTGTACGTGTCAAACCTAAGTACATCCTGCTCCCTATATATGAGCCCTGTGTGCCTCCAGGGATCATGGAAAAGTATGCATCTGTCACAAACACACCAATAGTCTCTTAAGATATATTAGGTAGAAAGTGATAATTGGCCTTGGTAATTAGCAACTAGGCAAATGTTTTAAAAAATAATCGCAGCTCCCAAGCCTCTTCCTGCCAGTGCTGTTCCAGGTGAAATGATAATTGCAGTTCTGAGGGGAAGTGAGGTCACAGGATCACAAACTCATATCTCAGGGTGGAGCTACCCCTTTCGCACTTGTACTGATTGCTTTGACCTTCGCGTTGAGCCCACCATCCAGGCAGCAGGAAAAGGTCGGTGGGTTTTCTCTATATTCATCAGGGAGGTGGAATCTATAAAGGAAGGATTTGTGCAGGAAATTGGGTAAGTGAACATATTGGATAAAGGAAATCTCCCGTGTATGAACCTGGTCCAGCACCAAAACCATACTGGAAGGTTGGATAAATCCTAAGGCGTGAACTGAGATAGTCAAGAGAGATGGGGTCCTAGACCTTTCACCAATCCCTGATGGCTCCTAACAATATTTCTCACTGACAGTGATTGTTGTGGTTTAATGCAAGTGATAATGAAATCTGATTTTTCATGTGCTTAAGGACTGTATTTCCCAATTCAGTCTGCTGTTCAGTCTACTTTACAAAAATCGCAGACATAAATTTCAGGTTTCAGAGGTGAGCCTGTAATACCTCCATACTTGTAACAAACACTGGGATGAATCTACAGGACTCAGCTGATC
This sequence comes from Balaenoptera ricei, assembly GCF_028023285.1. Classification (NCBI taxonomy): domain Eukaryota; kingdom Metazoa; phylum Chordata; class Mammalia; order Artiodactyla; family Balaenopteridae; genus Balaenoptera; species Balaenoptera ricei. The sequence continues at coordinate 26,014,945 of NC_082644.1, forward strand.
CTGTGCAGAAACAGTGTGTCTAGCAGCAATTGTTGGAATGTAAATGCTTTTTCTAACTCTGGCTGTATGAAATGCTTAGTAGATTTATTTATTTATGTATTTATTAAAATGTTTATTGGAGTATAATTGCTTCACAATATTGTGTTAGTTTCTGTTGTACACCAAAGTGAATCAGCCGTATGCATACATATGTCCCCATATCCCCTCCCTCTTGAGCCTCCCTCCCAGTAGATTTAATAATTGTGTCTTTATTGATTATGGAGAGACTCTTCTCACTAAAAGTTAGGGAAGTAGCATTTAAGAAAAATAGAACTTTGTAAGTTTCAGATACCATTTTTAGGCTCAAATATATCCTGTGATATTTCTGCTGCTTTTAAATATTATGATACTGATCCAAAAAATGTATGACATTTATACAGTACACAAGTTGCTCGCCTTAACATTCGATTTTGCGTGTGTCTTGTATTTTCATATCTTTTACAAACTTTGCCTTACTGCTAATATTTTTATTTGACTTGGGTTTTAATAAATAGTTATGCATATGATCTGAAATCAGTAATAATTTGTTTCTACCATGCACTATTAATCAGGCATCAGTGTTTCCTGTCCCATAGTTCCAGTGACTTGTGACATTGTACTTTTGTCCTGGAATGGAAGTAAATGAGTCTTTTTGTTTCCATCCTAAAAAACAAACAAAAAGCATAGGACTGCTCCGAGGGTACATTGGAAGCCTTTCCTCTTCTCCTAACACCCCAGGAGGAGTAGAAGTGAATATACTGGGAGAAGTTGAAGTGAATATACTAGGAGAAACAAAGCACTAGTAGATACAGGGTCATGCTTTCAGTTTTAACTCTACCAAAATTAAAGGCCCCCTCCCTCAGAGTAATATTTCAGGACAGATGGTAGGGGTTCCTAATGTACCTATTAAGACTTTTAAATCATTATCTTCAGAATTTTACTTAGGAGAACTTAAAGGAAGGCATTCTTTTTTTCCTGGTGGAAAGTGCTCCTGTTCACCTGATAGGCAGGGATCTATTAGAAACTTATGAAGACCATATTTCTTTTACTCCTAAGGGGGAACTATTTTTAGACCTGAAGAATCTACCAGGCTTCCTTCATCATATAGTGTCTGTGACCCATGATGAGGGTGATGTAGAGCAAGAAAAATTGCTAGGCTTAGTACCTAAAGAATTATGGGCACTTGATTCTACTGACATTGGAAAAATATGTTCCACATCTCCCATTAAAATTACCATAGACCAGAATAAACCCCTGCCCAGTATTCATCAATACCCAATAAGGCAAGAGGCCATAGACAGAATACAACCTTTGCTGTCAGCTTACATTGAGAAAGGGTTCATTGTGCCTTGCACCAGCCCTAGTAACACTCCCAATTTGTCAGTTAAAAAACCTAATGGCAAAGGTTGAAGATTTGTAGAAAGACTTGAGATCTACCAAAACTATTATTATTCCTTGCCATTCTGTAATGCCAAACTGTCCTATATTCCTAAAAATAGTGAGTTGTTTTCTGTGATAGATCTCTGCAGTGCATTCTTTAGTATCTTTGTACGTTCTGATGACCAATATCTTTTTGCCTTCACTTGGAATGAATGGCAATGTACATGGACTGTAATGCCACAGGGCTATACTGAAAGCCCCACTTACTCTTCTCAGATATTAAAAGCAGATCTAGATGATCTAAATTTTCCTCATAAGTCAATTCTGATACAATATGTAGACCGTTTGCTGCTGTGTTCGAGTTCTTTTTAAATAGCCAGCAAGATACGCTGTACTTACTTCAGAAGCTAGCTTCAAAGGCACGTAAAGTGTCCAGGGAAAAACTGCAATTTTGCAAGACTAGTGTAAAATATTTAGGACATATGATATCTAAAAAAGGACTTTTCATTGATCTAGATATAGTTGAAAGTCATTTTGGCCTTCCCTACTCCTAAGACAAAAAGGTGATTAAGGGGATTTCTAGGCCTTCCAAGTTATTCCAGGAACTGGATTTCAAATTTTTCCTTAATGGTTCATCCATTTAAACAAGACCAACCTGAATCTCTTTGTTGGGAAACAGAACATTCTGAAGCTATAGAAACTCTTAAAAACCTCCTGGCAGAGGCCTCAGCCTTGGGGCATTCAAATTATGATTTACCCTTCTTTCTCTTTGTACGTGAAAACAAAGGTGCTGCATTAGGAGTATTAACCCAGCAGCATGTGGTTACTACTGGCCAATCGGACATTAGAGCCAGCAACCAGATTCAGTAGCTAAGGGTCTCCCCCTGGTCTCCAGGCTGTTACAGCAATGGCTGTGCTATGTCAGACCACAGAAGACACAGTCATGAGTCACCCTCTCACCATCTTTGTTCCCCACTCCTTGGAAGCTTTACTAAACTCTTATCACACACAACATCGTTCAGCAGGTCCGCTAACCTCTAGTGAAATTTTCTTCCTCTCACTGAACACAACTCTCCACAGGTGTAACAAGGTTAATCCAGTCACCTTGCTACCAGAGGAATCAGATGTCAATAATGAAGAAACATGACTGTATTGTTTTATCTCAATCTTTTATCTCCCAGAATTGATCTTCAAGAAATCTGTATGGATAATCCTGATCTTGTATTATTCACTGATTAGTCATATTTGCAAGGACTTCATGGAAAGTACCTAACCCTAACCCTAACCCTCTTTATGATTATTTATAATGGTCTCTTGATTTCTTGGACTTTTGCTTATGAATCAAATGTCTTTCTGTCATGGGCAAGATCCTGTGCAAATTTTAAAAATCAATCAAATTGTTGGGTTTGTGGTAAATTACCTATGTCCAGTACTTCTAGTTTACCTTGGTGGGTTTCACTTCTTCAAGGACCTGATTGGATGGCCCTTAGTAAATTTATTTTAGAAGAGAGAAGTCATAGTTCTGTTCGGGACACTGTTGATATTACTAGATGGGATCCCCTCACTTGGTTAATCAATACTCAACTTACTCTGACCCTGGCCATAAATATGAATTTTCTTTAACTGTTACTTGAGTACAATCAGAGCAAAGAGCTAAATTTTAGTCAAAAACCACAACCTACTGCTTATTAGGAGGGATCCTGTCTCAGTTATGGGACTGATTTATATGGGTAATACCAGCCTATAGTCATTTAAGTTTAAAGGCCCCCTTATGCTGGGAATGATGAAACCATACTAAAGATAATCAGCATATTAACACTTGGAAATTTGGCTGGGTGCCTTATGAACAGTATCCCAATATATCATTACCCTTAAAGGTAGTGATTGACACAGAACAGACTGGGTCAGTCAACCAGAAATATAACAGTTAACAACTAATGGAACTCAGTGGTTTTGTGGCACCAATTTATGGTCCTGGCTTCTGCCAGGATAAACAGGAAGATGCACCCTAAGATTCCCTTGGTCTCAAGGCCACTTGCATGCCAATTTTGGTATGACTCCAGGAAATCTGCCACTGGTGCTAGCCCAATGGATCAAGAGATCTGTGTTTCATTGGTATGACCATTTAGCAGCTATTTTTGTGCCTTCAGTAGGATTGGAAGATGTAATAACACACATCAAAGCCTTAACAAATTCATTCAACAGGCCTTAAATGATAGTAATCAGGCTATTAGCCGACTGAATTCTGAAGTCTCTCTGATGAGAAAAGTGGTATTACAAAATCTCATGGCCCTCAATATCCTTACAGCATCTCAAAGAGTCACCTGCACCCTAATTCAAACTGAATGTGCGTCTTCATACCAGATGAATTCTTTAATATGACACACTTAATGACCCACATTAAAAAATCAGATTTCTGCCTTAAACAATCCACTCTCTAGTCTTGGTGATCTCTTAAAGAACTGGTTTGGTGCTGGAAGTTATTGGCTTAAATATTTACTTATGACTATATCAATGCTACTGGTTATTTGTATTCTGCCTATTTTACAAGTTGTTGTTTCTTATATTTCCTAATATAAAACTGAGCCTTCGAAAAAATAATGGTGACTAAGTGACTTGAAACAATTGACCAGCTATTTACCTCTACACAAGATTAAAATTGAATGTAATAGCGTAACTTTATATATGGGAAGAAGCAACAAGGGAGAATCATTTCCTGGACCATAACAGACTACTAAGACAGGTAGTCCAGAGACCTTTATGACTACCATTAACAGGGTCCAGTTTAGTTATAGTACAATGAGTGCCCTATCAATGAAATCCTCGCCTGACCTAGGAATGAGCCTTCCTAGCACTGCGGGACAAATTGGACATGGAATGCCTTCCAAACTTTGGTCAAATTTATGACCAAAAGGGGAGAACTGCAAACAAAAGAAGAGCAATGAGAGCATTTTGCTCACCATCCAAGTCTACAAATATTAACCCACTGCAGTTGTTGACCGACAGTAAACCCTGTGCTTTAGACAGAAAAGAATAAGGAAATAATAGGATGCTCTGTCTTTTTGGATAAACAGCCCCCTTAGTTAGATGTATCTCAGGAAGAATTTTAATGAACCCAGCTTCTTGAATCTTCCCATACATAGCTTAACTTTAGATATCTAGTCTTTGTGACTAGCAGTCATCTTTTACCAAGATGGCATGCTTGACTGCATGTATTCCCTAGCCAAAAAATCATATATAAACTAATCCCCTCCCTACCTCTTCAGAGCAGTTTCTCAGAGCTTCTGAAAGTCTGTCTCCTGGGCTATAGTCCTCAGTAAGACCATAAATAAAATTTAAATCACAACTCTCATGCTGTGTGTTTTTCTTTCAGTTGACAGTTTCTTATCTACCATTTCCATTTAATGATAGATTGCTACTGTGCACACTAAGTTCCATGACTAAGTGGGTCAGACAACACCCAGTTTATGAAAGAAGGCTCAGGCCACATGGTCACCAATGTTCCATGGTTAGACATTCAGCCTCTATGAAGGTCCAGTAGCAAGTCAGAAGCTATTTCCCCAAAAAAGAATAGTTTTCTGCAGAAGTGGGCACAGATTTACTCCAAAATTCTAAAGGACAACACTTTGATTCTCCTACTGGTGCTTGCCAGAGGCCCCATACAGCAACTGCATTTGCCACAGACACTTCAGCTATCGTGGGATCTGCTGGATCATAAGGAGCAAGTGGAAAGTAGCTTTCCTTGCAACTTGAACTTGATGCAGAGCCCTCTGCTATTCTGGTCCCCATGTAAAACTGGCAGTCTATTGTGTGGCTGTGTACATGGGTCAAAGTAGCATACTCAAATATGATATACATTGCCTCTAAAATTCCCAAAGACCTACGAAACATGATGCCTCATTTTTTTTCTTTTTTTCTTTCTTTTTTTTTTTGTGGCAGCTGGTGCAACAGCTTGTCTTTTACCAGAGAGGGGATGTCTCAACAAGCATCAGACTATTGAATTCCCAGAAATTTCACTGAGGTGGTGGGCCCCTGTCACCACCTGAATTTTTGTGGAGTTTATTGCTTACCCTCTAGTTTGCATAGGGCTAAAGCGTCTGAAGTACTTGTGACTTCTTACATATCAGACCCAATCAGCATACTGTCATCACAGAGTGAACCAGTGTGATGTGTTGTGGAATGTTGAGACAATCAAGATGACTTTGGACTATACTCTGACAAAAAGCAGAGGAATTAATGGGGCCCTGTGGAAAACACTGTTAAGGCATACTATTGGCCCTACCAAGTAACAGCAAACAGCTTCTGGTGCTCTTGGAAATTGGTATAGAGGGAAATGCAACCAAGTGCCAGAGGCCGTGTTGATTTGCTCCAGTGAAGACACTTCATCTGAGACAGCAGCTGAAATTGGAGTCACAACCTGAGTAAGTTTATGACAGCCCACAGTCATTCTTCAAGATTCATCTGCCTTCTGCACAGGCTAACCTGGTGAGTTAAATGGGATGTAGTAGGATCACCACCCCTGCTTCTTTCAAGACTTTGATGCTGGCAGTAATTTCTCCATTTCCCCCAGGAATGCAGTACTGCTTCTAGTTTACTATCCTTCTACTATCCTGGTAGGGAGGGGAAGTTCCAGGAGCCACCAGTTAGCCTTTCCTACCATAATGGCCTTCACTCCATGGGTCAAGAAGCCAATACGGAGAATGTGTCACTTGCCTATGCACCAACCAGGCTCACTGTGAGACTTATGACTCCATCGATGGCCTTACCACTCTGACTCATTGGCCACAGTGGCATTTTGAGTCCCTAGGAATTAGTGTCAATTCAGAGCCAGATTCCATTCATCCATAAAAGGTCTGCACATTTCTTTTTCTCCAATGCACAGCCACTTTAGTAAATAGCCACAGATCCCTTGCAAAGGCTCCGAGGAATATGTGTGTGTGAACCTGCAGTAATAGCACAGGGTCTTTTCTCAAGGGAACTCAGCCTGCCCTTGACTCAACGGATTTAGGGTCTGTGAACTGACTTATATCTGGAAACAGGGTGATGGACCATGGCTTTTCACTGTGACACCTCGAGCTAGGCTTTGGTCTACCAGACAAAGAGCTTTTCTTTTTATACAGATCAGGCCTCACTCCAGTAGGTTGCCCACCTATTTTATTCCCAGGCATACCATATTTCTTAATGTATTAGTGAAGGAAGTGTCTTCTGGATCCTCTTGTGGAGCATAGTTGGGGGTAGGTACGCACATGATAAACCCAGTCTTGCATTTCTATCTCCCTAAGCCTTTGGATTCCCTCCTTCACGTTGTACCAGAAAGCACTAGCATCTCAACCTCATTAAGTGTAGGCCACTGCTGAGTCAACATTCAGCCAACCAACTAGATAAGTTGTTAAAGCAACCTCCAGTTAATATGTTAAATCCAGACTCTCTGGTAAGAACATCCACATTGACAAATTCAGCCTGATCTGGTGTTCTAGTCTATTCTCCTTGGTCTAGCAGCTTAGAATCTATCTCCACGTGTTCCCCAGGTTTCCAATATATATTAGTGAAATCTTGGGAATCTTTCGATGTTTGAACTATATCCTCCTGGGTCAGAGTGTGTATCTGTTCCTAGAAATCATGCTGAGATCTGACCTTACTTATGGGTCTAGTGGCAACAGGGAGAGGTTGTGGTGGGTCCTGAAAAGAATGAGTACTCCTTTTTGAGGCATTTGTCCAGGTGAAGTTATCACAACGTTTAACTCAGAAGCTCTCCCTGGCCACTAAAAGGCAAGCCACTTCCACTGGTGAGAGAGGCTCAGAATGATTTGGGGGTTCAATATTGTTGTTTTCTTCTGGGTCCAACCAAATTTCTCTATTCCAAGTTTCAAGATCTCATTCTTGCCTGATCAATACCCTAACTTTCAAATGCGAAACTTGGCAAGACTGTGAATTCAACAATCGTCATCCACCAACCTGCACAACTAAATTTTGTGCTTGATTTCCATCAGTATCAGTCCTATGGCTACAAGGAGTGAGACTCTTCAGGGGCTGCCATAGACTCTTCTGGTTCTCAGAGATGGCTTGAGCTGAGAGTTAACACATCTGAGCTTCTCATTTTCTCTCTGTAAGAGCTCAAGTACATCTGAAAGGATACATCCCACCCCAGAGTCCTTGCAGGAATCATTACTGCCCTAATGGTCAAGAGCAGCAGCCACCTGGGTCACCATCATCAGCTGTGATGCTGCCATGTCATGGTTACCAGCCTCCTGCTTCCCATTGGCAAGGAACCTGAGGGCACAATTACGTCAATCCCCAAATTCCATTTTTACATATCTATTTCCTGGGACCAATCCCAGAACCAATTCTATATTAGTTTGGATCCAAGCAAAAGACAGAAACCACATAGTTTAAAGAGGGAAAGTTTAGTATAAAGAATTATTAATCTGCGATTAGGGGAGTAACTATAAAGATGTAGAGAGAACTCTAAAGGGAACCCTAAGGCTGGATAAACAAACTGTGGTACACTGCAGGAAAAACACACATGACACACATGTTCTTGTATGTAGCAAGAACACGTAAGGAAGAACAAACTTGGAAGGGGCCCTGCTTCCCCAAGCATGAGGTTCAGGCACTGTTGTTAGAGGTATTGGTTGTAGCTCACTAGATGGCATAGGATTTTGCTGGTTGCCTGGCCAGAGCTGATCCAAAGTCCCTGGGCAGCAGGAAGTGACCCTCTGAGGTTGCCTGCTCACTGACAGGACAGTACATGGTCTCTGGTGCATGGGGTCCATGTTGGAAGGGCTATAGCAAAGTGGCTACTGGGCCTGTTCTAGGCAGAGAAGCTTCGAGGGACACACACTCTGGGCATATGACAGGGCAGAGCGCCTCTGGGTGTTCCCCAAGGGTGCGGCAGAAGCAAGAAAAAGCAGGATGCAGCGCATGGGTGACAAGAGGAGGGGCCCCTCCCTCCTACACTGGCCTCTAGTGCCATCTGCTGACAATGTTGGCATTATGCTCCCTGCAAAGGAGAAATGCTGATAGAACCCAGGCCATTATCACAAGAAAAAGTGCTCTTGCGGTGAATCTGGAGTTCAGAGGCAATAAATTGATCTGGCACATGCCCCAACATAGACATGACACCAGTGTTTATCAATAGGTTGACGGATGAACAAACTGTGGTGAATCTATACAATGGAAAACACCACTCAGCAATAAAAATTAATGAAGAACTGACACACACACAACTCAGATGCATCACAAAGACATTTTGCTGAGAAAAAGCCGCCAGACACAAAAGGGCACCTACTATGTGACTCTATTTATAGGAAATACACTAACAGGCAAACCGGCAGTGTCTGGGGCTCCAGCAAGGAAGAATCACTGCCAAGGAGCATGTGGAACTTTCTGGGCTGATGAGAATTGTTCTCTATTTTGATAGTCATGGTGATTACATGGATGTGTACATTTTTCAAAATTCATAGAGCTCCACACTAAAATAAGTGCTATTTATTCATGTGAATTATGCCACAATAAGGCTAGTTTTTAAAAGTGAATGGAAGGACTTCCTTGGTGGCCCAGTGGTTGAGAATCGGCCTTCCAATGCAGGGGACGTGGGTTTGATCCCTGGTAAGATCCCACATGCCACGGGGCAACTAAGCCTGCACACTGCAACTGGAGAGAAGCTCGCACGCCTCAACGAAAGATCCTGCATGCCTCAATGAAGATCCCGCATGCCACAACTATATATATATATATATATTAGTGAATGGAAAACTATGGCCTCTCAATAAAAGCAGGACCATTAAGAATTCAAAGTGTCAAATACTGAAGGTTTGGATCACCACTGGGGCTAGATCCCAATCAGCTGAGGGGTTGGTTGGCTGAGAGTGAAGAGAACATGGACGGGGTAGTGAAGGAAGAAAATTCAAATATTGACTATGGCTTCAAGACCAGTTGTACAAATGAAAATTGTAAAAGCTACACACATTTTCTTGTTTTTTCCTGGTGTGTGTGTGTGTAAACCAAGTTTTGCCTTCTCTTCTTCCCTATTGTTTACTCAGCAGTTTTGATAATGATTAAGTTCTATTACTTTTTGGGTCACAGAATTTCTAGGTGGGATTTTAATTAAGTCAGAAAAGAAATGACCATCCAGACATTGTTATGGGGAGTAATGGGACTTTGTGTGTCCCCTTTTGGGGGAAGGAATGAGAGAGTGCAAAATGGCTGGGTGGGATAGTTGAGTTGAGAAAAGGTATCAATGTGGTATGCCAGTACCTGAGATCCTAGATTAAATGTGGAGTTGCTCTAACAGTTTGTTTGTCTGATTGACTAACAAACACCTGGTCCAACAACAAACTACATTCAATAACAGTAAGATGCTCAAACTTCCCTGGTATAATGCAGAAGACAGGATCTGAGAGTGTTAGGAGGTAGGAATTATGGGGTGCCTTTTGTGTGGTCCACCCACTGATAACCTGGACAGTGGCTTTCTCTCCTATTTCCTTCAAGGACAGATTTCTACCCACATTTAATTTGCAGTCAACATATTAAACTCTCTCACATGTTGATATTTCTTCCCAGTGTTCTCTTTGTTGTTTGGGTCAATAAGTTTTTGTAAATATCTCCACTTCTATTTTGGTTGGGTTCTGGGAAATAAGGAAATTAAACATATATCTTTTCAATCCACCATCTTGACCAGACCAGTTTTTTTTTTTTTTTTACTTTTACAAATAGGTCACATACAGTTCCTGTTTAAGTGTGCTAATTCTTTATGATACTATCGGTCTCAGAAATACTTTTCTTAAAAGTTGTATATAATACACACACACACACACACACATCACACTCCGTATTCTCAACTAATGCAAGCTGAGGAAGGAGGCGCCCCATCCATTTCGGTGCCTTGAGCATTCCATGCTGCACTATAAGTCCTCTTGGCTAATGAGTACTTTCCATGCTATTCAAAGTTGAGTGTGTTCTGCGAAACACACTGTTTACTCTGCTTTGTCCTTTCTTTCTACCACTTATGTTCTAGGGAATAATTTTGACCCATAGTTGTGGGTGGAAGGTATTCAAGTGATCATTCTGGACTCGCCTCAAAGAGAAAAAGGAAGACTATTACATTTAATGTCAAAAAGTCAATTTCCAGGCAGCTCAAGTTGTCTTCATGGAAATGGTGGAGGAAGCAGAGGGTAAAGTTCAGTGAGCCATGCCCTTTGCAGGAGGAAGCCCTTTGCAATAGTAACAGCATCATAAGCTGCACTCCAAGGCTGGGAGAGGCGACCAAGGGGGTCATGTGAAGGGGGTACCAAGCTAGAAGCCAGAATTAAACTTATAAAGACCCAAAGAGCAATCCTTTCTAATTTCTGTGCACATCCTATGTCATGGCCCTACTGACAGATACATTGGGGGGCCCGGTGGAACTAGGAGTGGTGGGCAGGGGGTATGAAGGCACAAGCCACCCCTTATAGAAACACCAGAGTGCTCAGCCCTCCCAGTTCACTTGGAAAAAAAAAATGTTTCCTTTTAGCTGGGGTGGGCCAGCTGAATATCACTGAAAACAGTACTAAGATAGAGACATAATAGTCTTTTCCAGATTTGCCCTCAAGAGAAATAACAGGGCAAGGAAAGGAATATGTGATTAGGGCCTGGAAAGAAGGTTCTGAGGGGCCTGCACCAGGACATTGACTCCTAAGATAACAGGTGCCCTTAATTGTGGGGCTTTTGTTTTGCTGAGAGGGAACTATAAATTTGGGGCCAGAAATGAATTTCTTGGAGGTGGCAGAAAGGCTGGGGCTAACACTTCAGGGACATTCCTCCTATGGGCCCTTCCTTTATTTGTTAAGAGCACTGAGCCTTTCCTCTAAGTAAACGTTGAACAAATGTTTTAAAACCACCCATTTAAACATTGTTAAATTACTACCCTCTCCCCACCTGGCCCTGGGCTGGGCTGTTGTGTTTATTGTGTTATGTCAGACCAGTATTTCTGGTACTCTAGATTACTATATTAGTCATAGCCTAGCTCAGTGCTTTGTGACCACCTAGAGGGGTGAGATAGGGAGGGTGGGAGAGAGGGAGACGCAAGAGAGGAGAGATATGGGGATATATATATATATGTATAGCTGATTCACTTTGTTATAAAGCAGAAACTAACACACCATTGTAAAACAATTATACTCCAATAAAGATGTTAAAAAAAAAAGGAAGAAAGAAAACAGAAACCAAACTAGGTATTTAAACAGAAAAGAATTTATATAGGGAATTGGTTACAAATGAGTTAGAAGGGCTAGAAGAGTGAAAAAGAAAGAGTGATAACCAGGAACCAAGGGGCCACCATCACTCCTGCTCTGAAACCACCACTCACTCCTATGCTGCCTGTGCTGGGATGTGAGAGCACAGTGACGCCCCCTAGGAAGTGGCCTTGGCATTGCCTGGACTGCAAGAGCACAGTCATGCCCTTCCCACCTGCAGAGCAACTGTGTGCTGTCACAGCAGGAACAGGAAGCTTCTCTCTCCCCCAATTTCAATCTCCTGCTAGTTCCTCCATTGTCAGAACCAGAAGCCAGTTGTCAAGTGAATCTAGGAAATGCAGATTTCATTCAGCTCCAGTAGTTGAAAGTGAAGGACAAAAAGCAGGTGGGGACCTCAGCTACAATAGAAATAATCCATGCAGCCTTCCCCATAGCATTCAGCATTATGACCCACTTCACTATCCATATTTAAGATTGTGTTCAGCAAAGGTGACAAGAATTTCATGCTTTTCCAACATGATGCAACTGTCCTCCCCATTAATACCTATTTAAGGTAACAGGAACATAGCCTCTAAGATCCACTTCAAAAGTAAAAAAAAAAAAAAAAAAGGGCTTTTGGTTCCACACAAGATACAAGATGGAGTAGACTCACTTATCCCTGTTCCTCCCACTAAGTACACCTAAAAATCCTGGACATTACATATAAAATGAACATGAGAATAATCTGAAAGATGTAGAAAGGAAGGGGTATCAACTAGCGATCTTGAGACCTGAGAAATGGCACTGTGGAGTATTCCCTGGGTGGTCTTCTTTTCCCTAGGTTCCCTCCTACATTCAAGACTTGGAGCTACAGAAGCTGACAACTTGCAAATGCCAATGAGTACAGACAACAGAAGCCCTCCAAAAAGCCAATTCTCTCTAGCCAAAGGAATTGGAACACAGCAGCCTAGCAAGACAGAAAACTTTTAGACCATAACTTTAAGGCCATAAAGAAGAACCAAATAGAAATCTTAGAACTAGAAAATGCAAATTAAAAACTCCAGTCAAACACCACAGAAAACACTGCAGCTCTATTGCCATCCCCATCCTCAAAGAACTAGTGGGGAACCCTCACCTACCTGGCTGTAACAAGACAGCCCCTCCCAACCACCAGCATGGTGTCAGAGAAGGCTGAATGGGGAGCTGGGACTTTCATCCCTATCTGATGGCAATGAAACCCTCCTCCACCATATCAGTGGAGGCCAAGTGGGGAATCTGAATTTCCACCCCAACTTGGCAGTACCAAGGTGGTACCCTCCTTTCTCTACCAGTGCAGTGACAGAGAAGCCTGCTGAAATAGAGGATTTAAATATGAACCAGGGTCTTATAGCGTAATACTCAATATGTCCAGAATATAATAGAAAATCACCAGTTAAACCAAGAACCAGGAAAATCTCAACTTGACTGAGAAAAGACAACAGGAGCCAACACCAAGAGGACACATGTTGGAATTATATGGCAAGAATTTTAAAACAGCCGTAATAAAAATGCTTCAATGAGCAAATATAAACATGCTTGAAACAAATGAAAAAAATAGAAAGTCTCAGCAAAGAAACAGGAGATGTAAAGAAAAGTCAGATGAAAATTTTAGAACTGAAAAATACAAATGAAAAACTCCATGAATGGGTACCATGGAAAATGGAGAGGAAAGGACAGAGTGAAGAATCAATAAAGTTGAAGGTAGAATAAAGGAAATTACCCAAACTGAACAACAGAAAGAAAATAGATTTTTAAAAAATGAATGAGTCCCCAGTTCCTGTGGAGCTGTAACATATCTTACATGTGTCATTGGAGTCTCAGAAGAAGAGGAGAAAGAAGATAAGGCTGAAAAGTTTTCAAAGAAATAATGGCTGAACATTTCCCAAACTTAGCAGACGACATAACCCTGCAGATTCAAGAAACTGAACTAACTCCAAATAGGATAAACATAATGAAACCCATGCCAAATATCACAGTCAAACTCCTGAACATGAAAGACCAAGAAATCTTGAAAGCAGCCAGATAAATGACACTTTATCTGTGGAGAAAACCATTCAAATGACCATATTTCTCATTAGAAACCATGGCGGCCAGAAGTGGCACAGCACGCTTCAAATACAGAAAGAAAAGAACTGTGAACCCAGAATTCTACATCCAGTGAAAATATCCCTCGGGAAAAAATGGGAAATCAAAATACTCTTAAAGGAAGGAAAACTAAAATTTGTCACCAGCAGACATACACTAAAAGGTGTTGTTGAGACCAAAATGATAAAAGAAGGAATTTGGGAATTCCAGGAAGGAAGAAAGAAAAACAGTAGGAGTAAAAGTATGGGTAAACCCAATAGACTTTCCTCCTCTTCTTACGTATTCTAAATCATGTTGATGGGTAAGTAAATCAATGTTACCTAGAGTCGTCTACCACGTGCCAAGGTGCATAAGGGAGAGGAATTCCCTGTCCTTGACAAAGTTACAAGCTAAATGGAATAATTTATGCTTGTAAGATCCTTAGAACAGCACCTGATACCTTATTGAGCATAGAACAGCACCTGATACCTTATTGAGTAATATATACTTGTTTGTTAACTAAATACAATAAACGTAAGAAGACAAAGCAAAAGTCAATGGGACACCCACTAGCAAAGAAGACCTTAAATTCTCCTTTCTTCCCCCATAAATGTGACAGCAAAGTACAGGGAGGCAGAAATCCATCAGCCCTTCCATTTGAGTCCTCGGCTGAACTATCTGTCCTAGTGTGCCAGAGTCAAGGTGGTCATAGATACCGTGGGGGGGAGATGCAAATTCTCCTTGGTCTTCATTACCCCATAGGCATAGGCTTCCAAATTATTTTCTCTTGTGTCATAGTTGTTTTTCTTTTTTTGGCTGCACTGGGTCTCCGTTGTTGCACACGGGCTCTCTCCAGTAGCGGCAAGCGGGGGCTACTCTTTGTTGTGGTGCACAGGCTTCTCATTGTGGTGGCTTCTCTTGTTGCAGAGCATGGGCTCTAGGGGAGCGGGCTTCAGTAGTTGTGGCATGTGGGCTCAGTAGTTCTGGCTTGCGGGCTCTAGAGCACAGGCTCAGTAGTTGTGGCACACAGGCTTAGTTACTCCACGGCATGTGGGATCTTCCCGGACCAGGGATCGAACCCGTGTCCCCTGCATTGACAGGCGGATTCTTAACCACTGTGCCACCAGGGAAGTCCATCATAGTTTCTTCATCTGTAAAATAAGAAGGTTGAACTTGATTGGAGTTAGACGCCAAGAATTGGACCCCTGGATTCCCAGGGGGCCTTCAGTGATATGAACAGGAATCAGTAAGCTAATAAAATGGAATTTTTGCCCACGAAGAGGCTACAAAAGTAATAAACATTTACTAAGTACCCATGTCCTAGGCTCCTGTTTCCTTGAAGTTACCTAATGAAGTAGGTATTGTTATATCTATTTTACCATTTCCATTTTCAGATGATGAAATAGTCCACAGAGTGGAGATAACTTTCCTAAGGCAGAACTGGGGTTTTACAAGGCTAAATAAAATGAAAAACTAAGTTTCTTTGCTTTTAAATGGAATTATATCAACTTAATAATGTAACTAGTATTATCCAGTTAACAGAGGGGAAAAAAAGAAAAAGAAGTGTATCTTTGTTTGACAGATATCGTTCAAAACATGATCCATGAGGAGAAGCAGATAATCATGTGTAACCTTCTTGATAAAGTTAGGAACCTATGTAATAGTTGTTTTCTAAAGCAAAGACCTTCCAGCTCAAAAAAATTCTAGGATTCCAGGAAAACTTGTTGACACACAGTATGTGCATTCATAATTAGCTGCCACAAGGTGGCACAATTCTCAGTAAATGCAATGAGGTTGGTCTAAGATCTCACATTTGCCTTCTCCACTTATAGCATCCTTTCTCTTTAAGAAATTCAGTCTTGAGTTTTCTATTTCATAAGGACTAGTTTACAAGAATGTGGTTATTCCTTTAATCTGGAATCCCTCCCACCCTCTCTTATCTCCCTCCCCTCACTAACTCACATTCATCTTTACTTATCACTTGAAATATTATTTCCTTAGAGAATCTCATCTCCCTGAACTAGGTTAGTTCCCTGAGAACACACTCCTGGAGCATCTTGCCCTTGGCCATCATAATACTTTACACTCTTGAAATGTCTTACTTCTAGATTTGAAGCTTCATATAAGGACAAGGAAACACATTGATCTCATTTGCAGCTCCAACCTAGAGGCCAGCCCAGTGTCTGAGTCACAGTAAGCACTCAATAATTAGCATTTTTCAATGAATAAGTTAATGGTAGACTAAATGATAGAGAAATAGATAACCTCTAAGGTTTCCTCCAGATTGAAAATTAAAAGATTTCAGGGGAAATTTTTTTCCCACCAAAAAGAAACAAAAGATTGACCAACCAAGTTTCCATCATGTCTGGTCTTTAATTCTGTATAATGGTGGGAGGAGATTAGCAATGCTTTGATTAGAACTACTTTGATAGTTCCTCAGTTAATGTCACACTATCATCCATAATTGTTGTGTAATTTAACTATCAACTCATGAAGCTGTCATATAGAGTAGTAATAAGTGAGTCTCCTGTGACTGATGAGAACAACTTGGATCTAGTGTGGAGATAGGATTTCCTCCAAACTCGCCTCTGGCAACTGAATGACTTTCTCCCAGGAACAAGGGCCTGAAATGTGGTATTCTCACAGAGAAGCATGCTCTAACCAATTGGCTCTGTACTTTGAAGCCACTCTGGTTTGGTGTGTGCAAAAAGCCTGAGCACTATCTATCAGGGAGGTTTTGTTATGATCTCTGCTCCTTTTTTATCTGCATGCTAATACAGCTTATCTCAAACTAAATTTAATTCAACACAGAATTTGCTGTGTGCAAGAAACTGTGCTGAGTGCTATGGAGATGTGCAAAGCAAGACTCCTGTCCTCAAGGAGTTTACAGTCCAGCAATTCTCATGTCAGCACTATTAGTCATAATTCACATTAAGTTCATATTTTGGACAAATGATTCTTAATCTTCAGGAGACCCTAATGGGATCTTGAGCTGGGTGGCAGAAAGGGGTGATGGTGAGGTCATTGGAAAGGGTAGATTCAATATGTGCTTACTGATTTGATAATTCTAACTACAGAAAGTAAAACACAATAAAACTATCCTTCAGAAGGGATGTGCACAAGGTTGAAGGATGAATAAGTATCAGTTATGTGAATTTAAAATTAGAGAGGTGATATCAGACTCGGATATTAGCACTGAGTTACCCTAATCCCCCTCCAGCATGCCCACTCCAAATTCTCCAGCAATAATTAACTAACAGTTCCCATCAACTGAATACCCACCTGGACTTTAGGATCAGCAACTGTTATCCACACTTTCCCATGTGCCGCCGCCTCTGTTTGGGTTGCTCCAACACAGTGTGGCTGGGAAACCCCTTCCTTTCAAAACCCAGCCCAATCTCATAAATGCCCCTGACAATGCCTCTTCCTCCTCTGTAGCTTCCAATCACTTTGTTGTCTCGGCTTATTCATGTGGACACCACCTTCCCACACTGCAAGGCAGGAGCTGCACCTCACTCCTACAGCACCTCCGACCCCATAGCTCGAGTGTTTCAAGATGCTGGAGGGTGTCTTTCCCTCTATGTGCTCGCTGATGTCTGCCACAGTGGAAAGAAAGTCCTCAGGAGTCAGGAATTCTCTCTTCCATATATGTTCACAACTGTAGCCCTAAAATACAGATTACTTTTCATGGGAAACTGTCCTAGAAGATCCCAAGAGGGCATCAGATGACTTGTAACATTATTAGATTGATTACTATTCTCAATTTGTATATTTTCTCAAGATTAAAGTGCTTTCATGTACACTATTTTCTATCTTTATAAAAACACAGTTTTAAGAATCTTAGAATCATCTGAGCTGTAAAGACCTTAAAGATCACATAAATTCTATTTTAAATGGAAATGAAGACCAGAAAATTTAAAAGACTTGCTCCAAGTCCTAAGATTTAGCAAGAAAAGCAAGCTGCAAAACAAATTACCACAAATTTAGTGGCATAAGACAACACCAATTTATTAACTCACAGTTCTGTGGGTCAGAGGCCCTGCCCAGCCCAGCATGACTGGTTCCCTGCTCAGGGTCTCATGAGGTTGAAATTAAGGCATCATTGGGCTGAGTTCCCATCTGGAGGCTCTGGGGAAGGACCCACTCCCAAGCTTATCCTTATTGGCAGGACTCGGTCCCTCTCAGCTGCAGGACTGAAGGCCCAGTTTCCTTGCTGGCCATTGGCTCTCACTCCTAGAGACCTCTCTCAAGTCCTTTCCACCTGGCACCTCCATCATTAAGCCAAAAACAGTGCATCAAATCCTTCTCATACTTCAAATCTCTGACTTCTGCTGTGGTTACCAGCTACAGAAAATCCTCTCCTTTCAGTGGTCTCATGCAATTAGGTTAGGCCCACCAAGATCCTCTCTCTTTTTCTTAACACCAACTGTGCTGGGTAACATAACTTAATTATGGCAGGAAAACCCATCAGATTCAATCCCAAGGATTATTCAGGATGTGTATATGGAAGGTGGGCAAGAACTCTTGGAAAACAAGTGATAATCCTGCCTACACACAAGGGCATGGGAATCACAGACATGGTTTTGACAGCGTCACCACTCACCATCTCTGAAGTTGGACATATCATTACATTTGATTGAGCCCATGTTTCTTCATTGGTAGGATGAAAATAATAAATACCCCACAAGGTTTTTGTAAGGGTTAATGAGAAGATTAATATGAGAGTGGCTTTAAGGTATAAGGCACAACCTGGCAGGGTCTAGTCGAAGTTAATACGTACAAGTGTGTGGCATCCCTAGACACAAAGTTCCTAAAAGTTAGAGGAAAGTTTGTCTCTTCAGACCTGCCAAAAATAGGGGCTTCCTCCTCTGTAGTGTGAGCCTTACTCTTAGTCACAATGACGTGTTAGTTGAGGGCACCAAGAAATGGAGAGAAGCTACAGGGTTTAAATGGCCATTGCTTCCTACCCAGGACAATGCTAAACTGTATTTGGATGTATCTGGACGGCTCTAGCCCTCGGCTGAAGCTGGGATTTCTTCAAGTAACCAAACTGGGCTGCCAAGCTGACATGGTTCATCTGGTAAAGTAGGGGCCTAACTCAGAAGGAGGTAGGCACAGCAGAGATGACCAGGCAAATGTTTCAACAGGGAAGACAGCTTGTCTATACCTCCCCGCTCTCCAATGTTCCTTAGGGCAGAAATTATGAGTTATGATAACATCTAATTATAACTCTCTTATAGAACACCAAGGGGCAAGGTTGTCTATTATCTGAAAGAAACAGTGAAAGTAAGTCAACACACTCATCTGTAGGAGCCCCATTTTCTCTTCCTTCAGTGTGGCTTCCTTTCTGAGAAAGGAGCACATAGACCAGGATGTAACTTGCTTAAGAATGATGGTTACATATATGTTTTCCCCTTCAGCAGAAGAAATCATTATGTGATGGTCTCCCTCAACCTTTTCTTGCTAAATTCATAGACTAGAGCACAGAGTCTGGCATATAACAGACATTTCAAAAAGCATTTGCTGAATGAACAAATTTATAATAAAAGTAATAATAATGATAATAAACAGTGAGCTGGACCCAGATCTCCTATTTCCTTCTCACCACTCTTTCTAGTAAACTGTTTCCCACTATATTGGCCTGGTGGCTGCCTTTTGAACAGATTTAATAAGCAGGTGTAAAGGCTCAAGCTAAACTTGAATGCTCCAACTCCCACAGCCACTAGAAAGTCCAACCAGCCTGTCAAGTTAAATGTCTCTAGAAATAGTTGTGCAGCTGAGGAAGTGAACAGCACGTTGACCATTTGTTTTCTTTCTTCCCTGGGGAGCTGAGTTGAAGGAATTTGGAAGGTTAATGAGCTCTCTCTGGCTAGTGTGGTCTTGCACAATCTTTGGGTGTGGGTCTTGTCCATTTTGGAAGATAAACACCCCCATGACATGCCTTGGGAATGTACATGCCTATACAATGATTAGAGTTTTCTCACCATAGTGATTTGTGAACATTTTAGAGGCTATAAGGGAATACTGCGAAAATATTTGGGCTTTGTAATGTAGACAGCTCAGGGTTTTAGACCTTGATTCCTCCACTTAGTTGGATAACTTTGGTTCCTTTCTGATCTTCTGTTTCTTCACATTAAAAGTGGAATTATAATAATATTTATATCATGGGGCTATCATGAAGATTAAATGAACTAAGTGTGCAAAGCACTTAGTTTAGAAATTGGCACTTCATAAATTGGCTACTATGATTGTTGGTATGTGACTAAACTTCCTCTTGGATACCTACACATTTATTTCTTCAAACTGTGCAATCATTTATTCCATAAACATTCACTAAGTGCTTAATAATATGCCAGTCACTGTGCTAAGTGATAGATGTTGAGACAAGCAAGAGGATGGCTCAGAGGAAATTAACATTGATTGAGAACCCACATTGAGCCAGGCTCTGTGCTAAGTGTTGGGAATCGCAGGCAAACAAGTCACAGCATTTCAATCTCATATCTGCTTTTGCTTCTTCATTTCACACATTCATTCATTTAAGAGACATCAAAGCTCACAAAAGCTACTTTGGCTTTCTGGTCACCAGAATTCTTTTTGAATCAGTCTTCTTTGAATTTCACTGGGGCAGGAGAATGTACCTAAGAGACTTGCTTTACACTCCAGCCAGGCCTAAGCTCAGTCTTGGTCTCCCACTGCTCCCCTACTATCTTTGGTTTCCCACTTGTAGTGATGAATAACTCCACTTTCTCAACAGAAGCCTCAGTGCCCTTGGCCTCAACATTATTACTTTTGAAAGTAATTGTGTTGTGGCAAGATCATCCTGACCTCTTAATTAAGGGCTTCTGTGGTTTGGTCCTTGTCCTAGGTCCTCTTAATTTATTCCCTGTTGTCAATTTCATCACTAAGTACATCCTCTTATACAATGTTATTACAGCACAAGTGACATAGTTCCATAAAATTTCAGGAAAAAGTGGATATTACTGGAAATAAAAGTACTCAGAGAAGCACATGATGAAGAAAACATTCCACAGTGCTGATTTGTTCTCTATTTCCTGCAAATCTATAGTAAAAAGTGACTCGTTTTTAAAATAGCTCTAGAGTTGCCCATCTAGAATAACTCAAGAAAAAAACCCCACACACTTGTCATGGTTGTCACAATTAATCAATCTTACAACACAATAATTCCAGAACAATTAAAAGTTGAATGAGATATAAAACTGTAAGAATTTTAGAACCACAAATGTGTGAAAATTTTTACACTTCTCAAATGGGAAAGTTATTTCTAAGTATGACATCAAAGGCAAAAGCATTAAGAAAATGATCAATAGAACTGATTTCTGAAAAAAGTTTAAAACTTTCATATGGCCAACAATTCCCCCAAGTATTAACAAACATGAATTAGGAGAAGTATTTGCAGTCCACAAAGAGCACTTAACATACAGTGTTTCACAATTGCAAAATGGGCGAAAGTCATGAAAAGACAATTCATAAAACACAATGTCCAGTAAACATATAAACATGTTTGATCTTACCAATCAAATAAATACAAATTAAAACAATGAAATATAACTTTTCACCATTAGATTGACAAAGCTTAAATTTATGGATAAGGCCAGTGTTGGCAAGTATGTGCACGAACCAGCACTCTCATACATTCTTACTGGAAGTATGATGGGATTAGTTTTCTGGATGGCTATTTTGTAATATGTAAATAGTTTTAAAAGTGCATACCATTTGACTCAGCAATTCCACTTCTGGGCATTATTCTAAGGAAATAACCAGAGAAGTAACAAAGATGTATTGTAGCATTGTTTATAATAAAGAAAAATTTGAAACAACCTTATATCTGTAGAGGGTAGTTAAATTATGTGACATTTGTACAGTAGAATATTATGCTACCATTAAAATGATAATGATTCTCTCTCTTTTGCTGGCTTTGAAGAAGATTCCAGGTTGTGAGAGGGTCAATGGAGAGAACCACATGGCAAGGAACTGAAAGTGGATATTTGATATAACTCTAGGAGCTGAGAGCAGCCCACTGCTGACAGTCAGCAAGAAAATAGAGCCACAGTCTAGAGCTGTAAAGAGATGAATCCTGCCAATAACCTGAGGGAGCTTGGAAGCAAATCTTTGCCTGGTCAAGCCTCTGATGAGACTGCAGTCCTAGCCAACACCTGATTGTAGCCTGGCAACAAAAAACTGTGAGATAATACATAAGTGTTGTTCTAGGTCACTAAGTTTGTGGTTTTGCTATTCAAACCTGTCTATGTTATGTTAAATAAAAAATAGGTTATGAAACAGTATGTTATATGATCTTATTTAAAATTAAGCTTATGTTTGAAAAAATATTTGTAGAAAAATGTCTTGGACAATATAAACCACTTTAATATATTTTAAGATTTATATATTTTATATATATATATAATGTATATATTTTAAAAGTATTCCTCATACTTTTCTGCCTTTCTTGAAATTTATTTTTTCAATGAACATTTATTTTATAATTAAAGATAGATGTATTCCCATTTTCAAAGAAAAAAATATATTCAAAACCTTGGGAGGAGAGTTTATCTGTGATGGTGTCATATTTGTGTCATAATGATACAACATTTTGGGGGTAACCTTGGAACATACTGAAATTCATTGATTTAAAGATAATGTGGGGCAGAGTCAAGATGGCACACTAGGAGGACATGGAATTCACATCTCCTCACAACTAGGGCAACTACCAGGCACCAGTGGGGGACCACGGACACCTAAGGGGACGGGAGAAACCCACAGCAAGCTGGTAGGACATGGGGCATGGGGGGAGTGAAAGGGGTGGAGAAGTGGAGGTGCGATGGGACTGGCTCCCCTGAGGGGTGGCTGGGGGAGGGGAAGGGATCCTATGCCAAAGCGGGAAATTGGGGAACCACTGGGAGGACAGAGGATCAAAAGGGAGTGTGGCCAGGTTTTCCCTGTCCAATTGGTCCCCCAGGAACCTGTTGAGAGCCCGGGCCTGATCCCCTGCCCACCTAGGCCCCCTCCAGCAGCAGGGGTCCTGAGGGAATGGAAGGGAGGGAAGCGGGAGCAAAAATAAAGGTGGACCTCTGGGACCAGCAGCACTGTGGGGTCGCTGGGGGAGGGGAGGAGTTCCTACAGCCAGTGGGACCCATCCACGGTTAGGGGTCCAGTGGCCACGGGAGACCTTGGAGAAGACAGTGGGGGAGGGGTGTGAGGGAATGGAAGGGAACTCGGCCAGTGCTTTCCCTGTCCACTTAGGCACTGGGAAGCCTGTTGGGTTCCTGGGCCTAATCCTCTGCCTTTGGAGCCACCCTCCTGTTGTGCAGAACCCGAGCCCCGCCCCTACACCCCCACCCAGGGCCCTACCTCCAAACTCTGGAACTCCACACTCCAGAGGCCCTCCTTTCTATATGCTGCCTCTCCCCTTCTGCACAGGTCCTAAGCAGAGGCCCTGCCACACACTTGAATGTTGCCCTGCCTAGGCCCCACCCCACGATCAAACGTCACTCCCCCACCTGCCTAGATCCCACCCAACCCTAAACCCCACCTCTGCCTAAGTTCCACACCCAGCTAAACTCTTTCCCCATAGCCAAGGCTTTTTTTTTTTTCTTCTTCTTCTTTTTTCTCCTTTTAGATTGAGGTTCTGCTTTACTTGTTGGTTCACTGTTGTAGACTCTTTTATATTTTTATTTTTCCTAATAAAACTTCTATTTTTCTAATTTTATTTTATTCTTTATACTTTGTTATTGTTCTCTCCTTTTGGCTTGTTCCCACCCCCTCCCCCGTCCCCCGCCCCCTTTTCCTTTTCTTTCTTTTTTCTGTTGTGGTTTTATTTTACCTTGTTGCACTTGTTTCAATTATACTTTCATTTTTCTGAATATATTTTTATCTTTCTAATATTATTTTGTTTTTTATTCTTTGATATTGCACTTCTCCATTTTTTCTTTCTTACTTTCTTTTATTTTTTATTATTATTATTTTTTAACCATGCCACGAAGCTTGTGGGATCTTGCTTCCCAGCCCAGAGGTCGGCCCCGAGCTCCTGTGGTGGGAGCTCCGAGTCCAAACTGCTGGACTAACAGAGAACCTCAGACCCAGGGGAATACCAATCGGAGTGAGAAGTCCCAGAGATCCTCATCTCAGCACCAAGACCTGGTTCTATCCAACTGTCTGCAAACTCCAGTGCTGGATGTCTCAGGCCAAACACCCAGTAAGACAGGAATATAGCACCACCCATCAAAAATTTAAAAATGAAATGACAAAAAAATATGTTACAAATGAAGTATCAAGGTAAAAACCTACAAGACCAAATAAATGAAGATGAAGTAGGCAACCTACCTGAAAAAGAATTCAGAGTAATGATAGTAAAGAAGATCCCAAATCTCCAAAACAGAATGGAGAAAATACAAGAAACATTGAACAAGGATCTAGAAGAACTAAAGAGCAAACAAACAGTGATGAACAACACAATTGCTGAAATTAAAAATACTCTAGAGAGGACAGACAGCAGAAGCAAGGAGAACTACAATCCTTCAGCCTGTGGAACAAAAACCACATTCACAGAAAGATAGACAAGATGAAAAGGCAGAGTGCAATGTACCAGATGAAGGAACAAGATAAAACCCCAGAAAAACAACTAAATGAAGTGGAGATAGGCAACCTTCCAGAAAAAGAATTTAGAATAATGATAGTGAAGATGATCCAGGACCTCGGAAAAACAATGGAGGCAAGGATCGAGAAGATGCAAGAAATGTTTAACAAAGACCTAGAAGAATTAACGAACAAACAAACAGAGATGAACAATAAAAAAACTGAAATGAAAACTACACTAGAAGGAATCAATAGCAGAATAACTGAGGCAGAAGAACGGATAAGTGACCTGGAAGACAGAATGGTGGAATTCACTGCTGCAGAACAGAATAAAGAAAAAAGAATGAAAAGAAATGAAGACAGCCTAAGAGACCTCTGGGGCAACATTAAACACAACAACATTCACATTATAGGGGTCCCAGAAGGAGAAGAGAGAGAGAAAGGACCCGAGAAAATATTTTAAGACATTATAGTCGAAAACTTCTGTAACATGTGAAAGGAAATAGCCACCCAAGTCCAGGAAGTACAGGGAGTCCCATACAGGATAAACCCAAGGAGAAACACACTGAGACACATAGTAATCAAATAGGCAAAAATTAAAGACAAAGAAAAATTATTGAAAGCAGCAAGGGAAAAACGACCAATAACATACAAGGGAACTCCCATAAGGTTAACAGCTGATTTCTCAGCAGAAACTCTACAAGCCACAAGGGAGTGGCATGATATATTTAAAGGGATGAAAGGGAAGAACCTACAACCAAGATTACTCTACCAGGCAAGGATCTCATTTAGATTCGACGGAAAAATCAAAAGATTTATAGACAAGCAAAAGCTAAGAGAATTCAGCACCACAAAACCAGCTCTACAACAAATGCTAAAGGAACTTCTCTAAGTGGGAAGCATAAGAGAAGGAAAGGACCTACAAAAACAAACCCACAACAATTAAGAAAATGGTCATAGCAACATACATATCGATAATTACCTTAAACGTGAAAGGATTAAATGCTCCAACCAAAAGACACAGGTTGGCTGAATGGATACAAAAACAAGACCTATATATATGCTGCTTACAAGAGACCCACTTCAGACCTGGGGACACATACAGACTGAAAGTGGGGGGATGCAAAAAGATATTCCATGCAAATGGAAATCAAAAGAAAGCTGGAGTAACAATACTCATATCAGATAAAATAGACTTTAAAATAAAGAATGTTACAAGAGACAAGGAAGGACACTACATAATGATCAAGGGATCAATCCAAGAAGAAGATATAACAATTATAAATATATATGCACCCAACATAGGAGCACCTCAATACATAAGGCAACTGCTAACAGCTGTAAAAGAGGAAATCAACAGTAACACAATAATACTGGGGGACTTTAACACCTCACTTACACCAATGGACAGATCATCCAGACAGAAAATTAATAAGGAAAACTACTAGAGCTAATCAATGAATTTGGTAAAGTTGCAGGATACAAAATTAATGCAAAGAAATCACTTGCATTCCTATACACTAATGATGAAATATCTGAAAGAGAAATTAAGGAATCACTTCCATTTACCATTGCAACAAAAAGAATAAAATACTTAGGAATAAACCTACCTAGGGAGACAAAAGACCTGTATGCAGAAAACTATAAGACACTGATGAAAGAAATTAAAGATGATACCAACAGATGGAGAGATATACCATGGTCTTGGATTGGAAGAATCAACATTGTGAAAATTACCCTAATACCCAAAGCAATCTACAGATTCAATGCAATCCCTATCAAATTACCAATGGCATTTTTTACAGAACTAGAACAAAAAATCTTAAAATTTGTATGGAGACAAAGAAGACCCCGAATAGCCAAAGCAGTCTTGAAGGAAAATAATGGAGCTGGAGGAATCAGACTCCCTGACTTCAGACTATAATACAAAGCTACAGTCATCAAGACAATATGGTACTTGCACAAAAACAGAAACATAGATCAATGGAACAAGATAGAAAGCCCAGAGGTAAACCCACGCATCTATGGTCAACTAATCTATGACAAAGGAGGGAAGGATATACAATGGAGAAAAGACAGTCTCTTCAATACGTGGTGCTGGGAAAACAGGACAGCTACATGTGAAAGAATGAAATTAGAACAGTTCTTAACACCATACACAAAAATAAACTCAAAATGGATTAGAGACCTAAATGTAAGACCGGAGACTATAAAACTCTTAGAGGAAAACATAGGAAGAACACTCTTTGACATAAATCACAGCAAGATCTTTTTTGATCCACCTCCTAGAGTAATGGAAATAAAAACAAAAATAAACAAATGGGACCTAATGAAACTTAAAAGCTTTTGCACAGCAAAGGAGACTGTAAACAAGACGAAAGGACAACCCTCAGAATGGGAGAAAATGTTTGCAAACGAATCAACAGACAAAGGATTAATCTCCAAAATATATAAACAGCTTATGCAGCTCGATATTAAAAAAACAAACAACCCAATCCAAAAATGGGCAGAAGACCTAAATAGACATTTCTCCCAAGAAGACATACAGCTGGACAAGAAGCACATGAAAAGCTGCTCAACATCACTAATTATTAGAGAAATGCAAATCAAGACTACAATGAGGTATCATCTCACACCAGTTAGAATGGGCATCATCAGAAAATCTACAAAGAACAAATGCTGTAGAAGGTGTGGAGAAAAGGGCACCCTCTTGCACTGTTGGTGGAAATGTAAACTGATACAGCCACTATGGAAAACAGTATGGAGGTTCCTTAGGAAACTAAAAATAGAATTACCATATGATCCAGCAATCCCACTATTGGGCATATACCCAGAG
This sequence comes from Balaenoptera ricei, assembly GCF_028023285.1. Lineage (NCBI taxonomy): Eukaryota > Metazoa > Chordata > Mammalia > Artiodactyla > Balaenopteridae > Balaenoptera > Balaenoptera ricei. The sequence continues at coordinate 26,042,086 of NC_082644.1, forward strand.
AAAACCACAATTCAAAAAGACACATGCACCCCAATGTTCATTGCAGCACTATTTACAATAGCCAGGTCATGGAGGCAACCTAAATGCCCATCAACAGATGAATGGATAAAGAAGATATGGTACATATATACAATGGAATATTACTCAGCCATAAAAAGGAACAAAATTGGGTCATTTGTTGAGATGTGGATGGATCTAGAGACTGTCATACAGAGTGAAGTAAGTCAGAAAGAGAAAAACAAATATCATATATTAATGCATATATGTGGAACCTAGAAAAATGATACAGAAGAACCGGTTTTCAGGGCAGAAATTGAGGCACAGATATAGAGGACAAACGTATGTACAGCAAGGGGGGAAAGCCGTGGGGTGGTGGGGGTGGTGATGTGATGAACTGGACGATTGGGATTGACATGTATACAGTGATGTGTATAAAATTTGTGCCTAATAAGAACCTGCTATATATATAAAAAATAAATACTCTAGAAGGAATCAATAGCTGAATAACTGAGGCAGAAGAACTGATAAGTGGCCTGAAAGATAAAATGGTGGAAATAACTGCCAGGGAGCAGAATAAAGAAAAAAGAATGAAAAGAATTGAGGACAGGCTCAGAAACCTCTGGGACAACATTAAATGCACCAACATTTGAATTATAGGGGTCCCAGAAGAAGAAGAGAAAAAGAAAGGGTCTGAGAAAATATTTGAAGAGATTATAGACAAAAACTTCCCTAACATGGGAAAGTAAACAGTCAATCAAGTCCAGGAAGCGCAGAGAGTCCCATACAGGATAAACCCAAAGAGAAACACACCAAGACACTTATTAATATAACTATCAAAAATTAAATACAAAGAAAAAATATTAAAAGCAGCAAGGGAAAAGCAAAAATAATGTACAGGGACTTCCCATAATGTTAATAGCTGATTTTTCAGCATAAACTCTGCAAGCCAGAAGGGAGTGGCAGGACATATTTAAAGTGATGAAAGGGAAAAACTTACAAGCAAGATTACTCTACCCAGCAAGGATCTCATTCAGATTCAATGGAGAAATTAAAAACTTTACAGATAAGTAAAAGTTAAAATAATTCAGCACCACCAAACCAGCTTTACAACAAATCCTACAGGAACTTCTCTAGGCAGGAAACACAAGAGAAGGAAAAGACCTACAATAACAAACCCAAAACAATTAAGAAAATGGTAATAGGAACATACATATTGATAATTACCTTAAATGTAAATGGATTAAATGCTCCAACCAAAAGACATAGACTGGCTGAATGGATACAAAAACAAAACCCATACATATACTGTCTAGAAGAGACCCACTTCAGACCTAGGGAAACATATAGACTGAAAGTGAGGGGATGGAAAAAGATATTCCATGCAGATGGAAATCAAAAGAAAGCTGGAGTAGCAATTCTCATATCAGACAAAATAGACTTTAAAATAAAGACTATTACAAGAGACAAAGAAGGACACTACATATGATCAAGGGATCAATCCAAGAAGAAGATATAACAATTGTAAATATTTATATATCCAACAGAGGAACACCTCATTACATAAGGCAAATGCTAACAGCCATAAAAGGGGAAATCGACAGTAACACAATAATAGTAGGGGACTATATCAACGCACCTCAACAACGGACAGATCATCCAAAATGAAAATGAATAAGGAAACACAAGCTTTAAATGACACAGTAAACAAGATGGACTTAATTGATATTTATAGGACATTCCATCCAAAAACAACAGAATACACTTTCTTCTCAAGTGCTCATGGAACATTCTCCAGGATAGACCATACCTTGGGTCACAAATAAAGCCTTGGTAAATTTAAGAAAATTGAAATCGTATCAAGTATCTTTTCTGACCACAACGCTATAAGACTAGATGAAGAACCTAGGGGTAAGATGGGAATAAAGACACAGACCTACTAGAGAATGGACTTGAGGATATGGGGAGGGGGAAGGGTAAGCTGTGACAAAGGGAGAGAGTGGCATAGACATATATACACTACCAAACGTAAAATAGATAGCTAGTGGGAAGCAGCCGCATAGCACAGGCAGATCAGCTCGGTGGTTTGTGACCACCTAGAGGGGTGGGATAGGGAGGGTGGGAGGGAGGGAGACGCAAGAGGGAAGAGATATGGGAACATATGTATATGTATAACTGATTTACTTTGTTATAAAGCAGAAACTAACACACCATTGTAAAGCAATTATACTCCAATAAAGATGTTAAAAAAAAAAGAATAGATATCAATTACAGGAAAAAAACTGTAAAAAATACAAACACATGGAGGCTAAACAGTACGATACTAAATAACCAAGAGTTCTCTGAAGAAAACAAAGAGGAAATAAAAAAATACCTAGAAACAAATCACAATGAAAACATGAGGACTCAAAACCTATGGGATGCAGCAAAAGAGTTCTAAGAGGGAAGTTTATAGCAATACAATCTTACCTCAATAAACAAGAAAAATCTCAAATAAATAGCCTAACATTACACCTAAACAAATTAGAGAAAGAAGAACAACAGAAAAACAAAAAAAAAACCCAAACTTAGCAGAAGGAAAGAAATCATAAAGATCAGATCAGAAACAAATGAAAAAGAAGTGAAGGAAACAATAGCAAAGATCAATAAAACTAAAAGCTGGTTCTTTGAAAAGATAAACAAAATGGATAAACCATTAGCCAGACTCATCAAGAAAAATAGGGAGAAGACTCAAATCAACAGAATTAGAAATGAAAAAGGAGAAGAAACAACTGACACTGCAGAAATACAAAGGATCATGAGAGACTACTACATGCAACTAAATGCCAGTAAAATGGACAACCTGGAAGAAATGGACAAATTCTTAGAAAAGCACAAACTTCTGACACTGGACCAGGAAGAAATAGAAAATATAAACAGACCCATCACAAGCAATGAAATTGAAACTGTGATTAAAAATCTTCCAAGAAACAAAAGCCCAGGACCAGATGGCTTCCCAGGAGAATTCTATCAAACATTTAGAGAAGAGCTAGCACCCATTCTTCTCCAACTCTTGCAAAATATAGCAGACGGAGGAACACCCCCAAACTCATTCTACGAGGCCACCATCACCCTGACACCAAAACCAGACAAAGATGTCAGAAAAAGAGAAAACTGCAGGCCAAGATCTCTGGTGAACACAAATGCAAAAATCCCCAGCAGAATACTATCAAACAGAATCCAAAAGCACATTAAAAGGATCATCCACCCTGATCAAGTGGGGTTTATCCCAGGAATGCAAGGATTCTTCAATATAAGCAAATCAATCAATGTGACACACCATATTAACACACTGAAAGATAAAAACCATATGACAATCTCAATAGATGCAGAAAAAGCTTTTGACAAAATTCAACACCCATTTATGATAAAACACTCCTCAGAAAGTAAGCATAGAGGGAACTTACCTCAACATAATAAAGGCTGTATATGGCAAACTTGCAGCCAATATCGTTCTCAATGGTGAAAAACTGAAAGCATTTCCTCTAGGATCAGGAAAAAGACAAGGTTGACCACTCTCACCACTATTATTCAATATAGTTTTGGAAGTTTTAGCCACAGCAATCAGAGAAGAAAAAGAATTAAAAGGAATCAAAATCAGAAAAGAAGAAGTGAAACTGTCACTGTTTGCAGATGACATGATACTATACATAGAGAATCCTAAAGATGCTACCAGAAAACTACTAGAACCAATCAATGAATTTGGTAGAGTAGCAGTATACAAAATTAATGCACAGAAATCTTTTGCATTCCTATACACTAATGATGAAAAATCTAAAGAAAAATTAAGGAAACATTCCCCTTTACCATTGCAACAAAAAGAGTAAAATACCTAGGAATAAACTTACCTAAGGAGATAAAAGACCTGTATGCAGAAAACTATAAGACGCTGATGAAAGAAATTAAAGATGATACAAATAGATGGAGAGATATACCATGTTCTTGGATTGGAAGAATCAACATTGTGAAAATGACTATACTACCCAAAGCAAGCTACAGATTCAATGCAATCCCTATCAAACTACCAATGGCATTTCTCACAGAACTAGAACAAAAAATTTCACAATTTGTATGGAAACACAAAAGACCCCAAATAGCCAAAGCAATCTTGAGAAAGAAAAATGGAGCTGGAGGAATCAGGTTCCTGGACTTCAGACTATACTACAAAGCTACAGTAATCAAGACAGTATAGTACTGGCACAAAAACAGAAATATAGATGAATGGAACCAGATATAAAGCCCAGAGATTAATCCACGTGCATCTGGTCACCTTATCTTTGATAAAGGAGGCAAGGGAATGGAGAAAAGACAGGCTCTTCAATAAGTGATGCTGGGAAAACTGGACAGCTACATGTAAAAGAATGAAATTAAAACACTTCTTAACACCATACACAAAAATAAACTCAAAATGGATTAAAGACCTAAATGTAACCAGACAGTATAAAACTCTTAGAGGAAAACATAGGCAGAACACTCTATGACATAAATCACAGCAAGATCCTTTTTGACATACCTCTTAGAAAAATGGAAATAAAAACAAAAATAAACAAATGGGACCTAATGAAACTTAAAAGGTTTTGCACAGCAAAGGAAACCATAAACAAGACGAAAAGTCAACCATCAGAATGGGAGAAAATATTTGCAAACAATGCAACAAAGGATTAATCTCCAAAATATACAAGCAGCTCATGCAGCTCAATATCAAAGAAACGAATTCCCCAATCCAAAAATGGGCAGAAGACCTAAATAGACATTTCTCCAAAGAAGATATACAGATTACCAACAAACACATGAAAAGATGCTCAACATCACTAATCATTAGAGAAATGCAAATCAAAACCACAATGACGTATCACCTCACACTGGTCAGAATGGCCATCATCAAAAAATCTACAAACAATGAATGCTGGAAAGGGTGTGGAGAAACGGAAACCCTCTTGCATTGTTCGTGGGAATGTAAATTGATACAGCCACTGTGGAGGACAGTATGGAGGTTCCTTTAAGAACTAAAAGTAAAACTACCATATGACCCAGCATTCCCACTACTGGGCATATACCCTGATAAAACCATAATTCTAAAGGACACTTGTACCCCAATATTCATTGAAACACTATTTACAATAGCCAGGACATGGAAGCAACCTACTTGTCCATCGACAGATGAATGAATAAAGAAGATATGGCACATATATACAATGGAATATTACTCAGCCATAAAAATAAATGAAATTGAGGGGCTTCCCTGGTGGCGCAGTGGTTAAGAATCCGCCTGCCAATGCAGGGGGCATGGGTTCGAGCCCTGGTCTGGGAAGATCTGCTGAACAACTAAGCCTGTGCACCACAACTACTGAGCCTGCACTCTAGAGCCTGTGCTCCACAACAAGAGAAGCCATCATCGCAACGAGAGAAGCCCACACATCACAACAAAGAGTAGCCCCCACTAGCCACAACTAGAGAAAGCCTGCACGCAGCAATGAAGACCCAACACAGCCAAAAGTAAATGGATAGATAGATAGGTAGATAGATAGATAGATAGATAGATAGATAGATAGATAGATAGATAGATAGATGATAGATAGATAGATAAAATCTATTAAAAAAATAGAAATGAAATTGAGTTATATGTAGTGAGGTGGATGGACCTAGAGTCTGTCATACAGAGTGAAGTAAGTCAGAAAGGGAAAAACAAATACCGTATGCTAACACATATGTATGGAATCTAAAAAAAAAAAAAAAAAAGGTTCTGATGAACCTAGGGGCAGGACAGGAATAAAAACACAGATGTTGAGAATGGACTTGAGGACATGGGGAGGGGGAAGAGTAAGCTGGGGCAAAGTGAGAGTAACACTGACATATATACACTACCAAATGTAAAACAGATAGCTAGTGGAAAGCAGCTGCATAGCACAGGGAGATCAGCTTGGTGCTTTGCGACCACCTAGAGGGATGAGATGAGGGTGGGAGGGAGACGCAAGAGGGAGGGGATATGGGGATATATGTATGCAGATAGCTGATTCATTTTGTTATAAAGCAGAAACTAACACAACATTGTAAAGCAATTATACTCCAATAAAGATGTTTAAAACAAATAAAGATAATGTAATACATTTTTGTCCATTAAGGTAATCTGTGGATATGACTAAACATGGATTCCCATCTTATACTAAGGGATAAAATGAAAAAACGCAATCAGATCTTTTGCATTGCTAAAAACAGCTCACATTAAATTGAGACAATTGCATTATGGCTTACTTCAAGCACAACTGCAAATGATTATAAGGAAACAAAATCACAACTTGAATAACTGCTATGCCAGAACATTCATTCTACCCAATAATGGAATATTTGAGCTAAACTAACAGGGCAAGTTCTTCAGTAAGAGCAGCAACTTACTGTTCAAGAATGATTGTCCATTTATCTCCCTTACAGTAGGTGGATTCAGAGACGGTCAAGGAGTGGCTAAGGTATATTATTGAGGAGAACATAATTGGAGATGGTGCCATGGAATAAACTGTTTTAATATTAACTAGAGAATGCATTTGATGAAAGTTTGGAAATATGGCTTAAAGATTTATGTTTATATCAGGATTTTCTTTTTAATGCTCTAATTCATAAAGCAATCTACTTAGTTAGGTCTAATCAATCATTAATTTTCAGAGATTCAAATCTGGGAAGCAAAAAAAAAAGAGCAACAAAAAAAGAGTAAGGATTAAAATACACAGAAATGCTTTTAAAACTACCATTTTAATGTAATCTAACTTGTAACCTTTTTATTCCTTAAGAAAAAACATTATTTTGAAAGTGTCACCAGAAACATTATCACTTACCAAAAATAAGTTAGAGTTTGCTTGCAAGTGGCTCTAACTAGTGGTCCTTCAGGAACTTAAGAACAAAACTCTGGTTTTATTCCACACCCCCCACAAAGTTGTCTTTTCTCAACACTATTGTTCTTTATCATGAGGACAATGAAACTTTTACTCTAGGGTGGCAGTGAAAGGGGAGAAATTATATGTTAGCATATGAATTCTATTTGACTTTCACCATCAGAAAACCTTCTGCTTTAAAATTCACAACTTTATTCACTAAGAGAAAATGACTCAGACTCACAGGAATAAATTTAATTCTAATTCTCCAATCATTTTTTCTTCCTTCATCAGTATTTTGATGACAGCCAGTATTATTTGGTGAGAGATGTAAAACTGCTTAAAATTAGGGTTTATATGTAGTAACTTATTCTTTCATTTTTTAAAAATCATGCACCTTTGATTTCAAGAGATCAAAAATGAAGTGCACCAACTCCAGTCTAGCTTCCTCATACACATCAGAGTATCCCTGGGGAGGATGGAGGACAAAAGTAAGATCTAATTATCCCTCTTTGAACAGGCAATTTAATGACATCTCTACATGGTGGATAATGTGAATTGGTAGTCACTATTTCCATTCCATATGCCTTTTGGCTGGAGATGTGACAGCTATACTTCCCACATTCTCTTGAAGCTATGTTCTTGTGTAAATTAGGATTTTGAGATTTGGAGGTGGAAGTGAGACATAGGTTCTCTGCCTCCGCCTTCAGCTCTTTCTGCTAAGAAGCAAAGTCTTGGATATGTTAAGGTTTTCCTGTCCAGTTCACCAGTATCCCTTCTCCATCCTAGGGGACTAGAGGTTATTACAGCAGCTGCAACAGCAGCACCTACTATTAATTCTGGCTTCCTATCTCTGGATCACAGCTACTGGCTGTGTCTTGAAATCATAATACTGGTAGAGGTCTTGAAAGTAGAAGTTTTCCTAGGCAGTCAGTTCTGTCTCGTTTCGGGCAAGAGGATGCAATGGTTTTAAGCTCTTAGAAATTTCGAAATCTAAAGAATTCATGTATAATGCCAGAGTAATCATTTTTCCATTGGGGAACCTTGTTATTATTGAGTTGAAACTCCAGGAAGGTTGTTAGGTGAACACGGAATGAGAGTAAAATTGGGTAGGGTTTTTGCACACATTACTGAAAAAAATTTTGTGTGGAACACCCCACACAAGTTGCCATAGTAAAATGATTTCCACATAGTCCAGATTTTCCATAACAGTGCTGATTAAATATGAAGTATTTAATTTTTGGTTAGAAAGTATGATCACAATATATATATATAAAAGTATATCTTTTCAGTAACTAAAATACAGTATTTTTTTTTATTGGAGTATAACTGCTTTACATGGTTGTGTTGGTTTCTGCTGTACAATGAAGTGAATCAGCTATATGTATACTTATATTCCCCTCTCTCTTGGACATCCCTCCCACCAGCCCCCCATCCCACGCATCTAGGTTGTCGCAGAGCACCGAGCTGAGCTTCCTGCACTTTATAGCATGTTCCCGCTAGCTATCTATTTTACACATGGTAGTGTATATATGTCAATCCTAATCTCGCAATTCCTCCCACCCTCCCTTTCTCCCCCTGTGTCCACATGTCCATTCTCTACGTCTATGTCTATATTCCTGCCCTGCAAATATGTTCATCTGTACCATTTTTCTAGGTTCCACATATATGCGTTAATATACGATATTTGTTTTTCTCTTTCTGGCTTACTTCACTCTGTATGACAGGCTCTAGGTCCATCCACATCTCTACAAATGACCCAACTTTGTTCCTTTTTATGGCTGAGTAATATTCCATTGTATATATGTACCACAGCTTCTTTATTTATTCATCTGACGTTGGACATTTAGGTTGTTTCCATGTCCTGGCTGTTGTAAATAGTGCTGCAATGAACATTGGGGTACATGTGTCCTTTTGAATTATGGTTTTCTCAGGGTATATGCCCAGTAGTGGGATTGCTGGGTCATATGGTAGTTCTGTTTTTAGTTTTTTAAGGAACCTCCATACTGTTCTCCATAGTGGCTGTATCAATTTACATTCCCACCAACAATGCAAGGGGTTTCCTTTTTCTCCACACCCTCTCCAGCATTTATTGTTTGTAGATTTTTTGATGATGGCCATTCTGACTGGTGTGTGGTTATACCTCATTGTAGCTTTGATTTGCATTTCTCTAATAATTAGTGATGTTGAGCATCTTTTCATATGCCTCTTGCCCATCTGTATGTCTTCTTTGGTGAAATGTCTATTTAGGTCTTCTGCCCATTTTTTAATTGCTTTATTTGTTATTTTGATATTGAGCTCCATGAGCTGTTTGTATATTTTGGAGATTAATCTTTTGTCTGTTGATTCATTTGGAAATATAACATACAGTATTTATATCCAGTTGTGAGATGTGAAAATGAAGTAATGAGACTCTAGGTTATTGGGTTTGCTAAAGAAAATATCATACATATAACCTCTATGATCAGTTGTGCTCTCCATCCAATCTTGGAATCTTTTCATGGATCCAAGAGCAACCTCCTCACCCCCTCTCTAGTGGGGATGTGTAAACACTCAACTCCCCATCCCACAACTTTCCCTCTCACTCTTGGTAGATGATCTGATTGGCTTTGCTTAAGTCAACTGCCCATCCATTGGCTGGGGAAGCAGAGGGTGTCTAAATTAAGAATGTAACTCCCCCAAAGCAAGGAGGGAATGGATGCTAGTGGCCATAGGATACAAACTCCTTGGCATGCATACATGATCCATCATAATAAGGCACTGCCTAACTCTTCAGTATGCTCTCCTATCCCCTCTCTCTTCATACCCAGTAGTCACATATAACTCACACTCTTTGCCATCTGCATACTTTTGTACTACCATTCCCTACACTTAGCTGGTGGTCTCCAGTTCAATTTTCAAGACCCTGTTCAGTCATTAGCTCTTTATTTTGTATTTTTATTTTTTTAGGTATCCGTTCTTTAGAAATTCTTCTCTGACAACTCCCTTTTTCTTCCTCGCCTCCGCTCCAGGTTGGATGCCCTTCTCAAGTGTTCCCATACCACCCATAGCATCATGATGTGTTCAAACTGTCTGTTCTCTTGTCTTTTTCCCGTTTGTCTGATGCACAGTGAGGCCAAACAATACCAAAACGTCACAGTTTGGAACAGAGAAAGGTTTATTGCAAGGCCATGCAAGGAAATGGGTGGCTCACGCCTTAAAAGCCCCAAACTCCCCGAAAGTTTTTAGCAAAGCCCTTTTACAGGAAAGGTGGGGGAGGGACATGATTAGTTGTTGCAAACTTCTTGGTGTCAGATCCTTTGTTCTTGAGGTCAGGTCATGGTCAGGTAACTACGTTTCTGTAAATCTCCACCAAACAAATGTTAGTATCTGTTCTGACAAGAAAAGGGCAAGGTCCCTAGGCAAAACTTTCACCCTCCGAGGTCCAGGTCCTGGCTAGGAGGAGGGGGTGCCTGCAGGGGCCGGTTACCCTGCCCCAGAGCGTTTGTCCAGCGTCCAGTCTGGGTCCTCCCACCAGTGCCCAGGCCTGGCTGAAGAGGCAGCTCCCTCAGGGCCAGGTCCCCAGACCCTACCCAGCTGTCATCGCTGAGGAAGCCTGGCGCCCAGGACCCAACTGGCCCTTAGGTCGCTCAAATGGCGGGGGCCAGGTCCCGCAGACTGCGACCCAGACAGACTGCAGATGCAGAGGTTGCAGAAGGGGCCATAGAGGCGGGGATGGGGAAGAGGTTCACCGCTGCCTTAAGGCCTGGGTGCAGCCAGTGGGCGGCCTTGGTGAGGGCTCTAGAGTCCTGCAGGACACAGCCCCCAGCCTGTTCCCTGGGCCCCCCAGCTCACCCGAGGCCAAGTGAGCTGGAGGGCCCTGGGGAGAAGGCCGGTATCTGCCTCTTACCCCAGTCTCCGCCTAACTACCACCACTCGGCCGACCATTGGCTGAGCAGGACCTCTAGCTGCTGCTCTAACCTTCCCGAGTTAGTGGTCTTGCAGTAACCATTGCCTGGTAATGGGTTGCCCAATAACGGCGCCCAGCAACTGGCCGAGTGCTAATGGCTGCACGTTGCCCTGCTCTATTACAAGCTCACAACTCAAACAGTATTTGATTAGAACAAATGGCAATGTCATATCATTCAACCTAATAGACCAAATGCCTTTTCAGACAATCATCATAGAATGTTAAAGATATGTATATTTCAAGTGTCAAGCTTTAATATAGTTAATAATTGTTACTGTTTCATCTATGACTTTCTTAAATGAAACTGGCTTTTTTTTTTCTTTTTCTGCAAAGAGTAGTGGTGAAGAATACAATGACTACAGTTTAAAACAAAATAAAGTAAAATAAAATAAAAGACGTGATGTCTGGAGCTCCAACAACAATTTTGGCCCAAATTTGGGGATAGAAGCCAAGCAGTAAGTATAGAGCAGAGTTTGGATCCCTGGGGTACCTACTTAACATTTTCTGAGAGAGGGGAAAAAAGTCATATGTGTTTAAGATGTTGGAATTTGGGGATGCAGGTGAACCCGTCAGTCCATCTGTTAACAGCTAGTGTGAGATTGACTGCTGGGCTTTGCTCTAATCCCAGTATTCCCATCCCTTGCAGTGTCCTTGGGAACATCCTGGGACTAACTGGAGGCCAGGTGGCCAGTAAGGGTGGGGCTGGACCAGGATGATAATAGAGGGAGAAAAGGCGAGAAATAGACACCAGGTCCAGGGCGGAGAGGCTAGCCAAGCCCCATACTCTGTCAGCCCTCGTCCGTACTCCTTTCCCTTCCTTCTCCCACCGAACTCCGGTGTCCTCCAGGGAGAGCAGCGGGAGTCAGAGCCGGACTTCGGCTACCCGCAGCCGTGCAGAACCGAGCCCGAGTCCACCCACGTTATCAGGCCCCCTCTCGCGGCCCTGCAGCCAGCTAGAGCCACGCCGCCACCTCAGCCCGCCGCCCGCTTTCAAAGCGCCCGGAGCTTCCACTCGCGTCATGGGCTGTGTCGAGTTGCCATTCGCCAGCGCGCGTCACGTGCAGCAGCGCGCGGCGGCGATTGGTGCGGTACGAGGAGGCGGGGGCGGACCGGGGACCACAGAGGCAGAGTTGCCTCAGACCCGAGCGCCCAGCGGTGGTGAGCGGTCTGCGAGGTGGTAGGCCTGGTAGAGCAAGGCCGTGAGGGGCGGTAGTGTTGCTTATCCTGCTGCGGTGGGCGGCGGGGCCTCTGGGACACCCCGGCGAAGCGCGGCCTGTTGGGTTCGGTTGAGGCTGGGGCCGGCGGGAGGGGAGCGAGTGGGGCGGGGCCGGCGGGGGAAGCTGCGAAGCTGACCCGCCCGCCGCTGCTAGGACTCTGGATGAGAAGCCGGGGAAGAGGTGCGCGACTTGCAGCTAACGTAGCTGCGCCTGCGACTCCAACACCGTCTTAAACGTCTGGATCAGCACGTGGTGAGTGCTGGAGGGCACCTCAGTGAGGGGGACTGGTCTGCGTCTCGGGGCTGCAGGGCCGGGGCGCGAGGGGCCGCCCTCAGCCCCCACCCAGGACCCGACCTGGTTCTCGAGAAGCTGAATGTCGCCATTCTCCTGTAGAAGCTCCTGATTTTTAAATGTTAGTAACTAATTAAAAGTAAATAAGTAAACACGGGGGGAACCAAACAAGTTGACGGGCCGATTCCAGACCATCAGTTTGTGACCTATGTAGACCAGATTCTCTTCCTAATTTGTGGTGTGACCTTGACCAAGTCACGTCTCTCTGGGATAGGCATTCTCAACATGGGTAATAGTGCTCATATACCTGGGGGTCAGAAAGGTCTTAGAAAATACAATGGCTTGTGGCTTTGCAAAGGGCCACAGAATATAAGCAGATGTACATGTGGCGTTAAAATGTTAATAGGGGCTGGGGGATTAGAAGAGAAAATGCCTAGAAAGGCTCCTGGGGGAGAGAGTGGGGAAATGAGAAAAAGGTGAGAAACACTGCTTTAAGGGAAGAGGTAAACAGACGTTCCTGTGATAGTTGTATATATTAAAGGATTAAAACAAACTAGCATTTATAGACTGAGAGTTGGAAGAACCTGAGAGGTCATGTAACTATTAGAAAAGTTTTGTGACACCATACACGTACACACACATAATTTTACTTGGTCTCCAAAACAAACTGTCATTCCACTTTCTATAATGAGAAAATTGAGGGTCAAAGGGTTTGGGTGATGTGCTGCAGTCAGAGCTATTAAATGGAAGAACTGGGATTTAAACCCAAGTCTCTATGGCTCCAAACCCACCTACTCATCACGTTGCCTCTCAGCCTGTGGTCCAATTATGTCCCAACCAAGAATTCTACTTCGTGACTTTTTAAAAATGAAGATTCCCAGCACCCCCTACTCCAGAAATGTGAATTCAGTATCTGGGACTGGGACCGGGAATCTGCATTTTAACAGCTTTACTAGGTGATTCCATTTTGGTGATCCAGGGGCCATTTGGAGAACAACTACTCTAGTAGTTGTTCTAATTTCCGACCCAGTCCCCAGTCCCCATGTCCTCATGGGATTGTACCCTAGGGATTCAAAATTCTCCTTCCAGAGCAGAGATTCCATCTCCTCTTCCAGATAGGTGACCAGCCAAGCTTTAGGAGGAAGTCCTTTGTTGGGAGAAGCCAAAGTTTATGAGATAGCACCTTGCACAGCTCTGTTTGAGAAAGTGCTGACAATTTTGCTTTTCTTTCTTTCTCTCCCTTCCTCCCCCCCTTCTTTCCTTCCTTCCTTCCTTCCTTCCTTCTTTCCCTTCCTTTCTTTCTTCCTTTCTTTCCTCCTCCCTCCCTTCCTTCCTTACCTCCCTCCCTCTCTCCCTTCCTTCCTTCCCTCCCACCCTCCCTCCCTTCCTTCTTTCCCTTCCTTCCTCCCTTCCTTCCTCCCTCCCTTGCTTCCTTCCTTTTTTTGTAGAGCTTCCTTCACTGCTATTCTGACCCTCCTGAAAAACCAGGCTCAGGCATTTCTTTTAAAGTTAATATGAAACTTTAAAACACCATGAAAAAAAGTTTAAAAGCCACAATTCACTCATAATGCTACCAGTCTAACAATGTTCATGTTCCGTTTTATTGTTCTACTGTTAATTAATGATCTCCCTCTTGTTAATCATTGAACAATCATAGATTGTGCAAGTTCACAAAATTTAGAAAGTTCTTCCAAGAGATAGGCTTGAACTTCACAATTCCAATTGGAAATCAGAAAATTATGCTGAAGATAAACCTTAAATCACAGTTCTCTTGAAAGCATGTCTCATTCTTCTTCCAAATTCCTCAAAATCTGAAGGTTTTTCTTTAGTTCTAAAATAAATGGTATAGTGGGAATGAAAATGTATACACTGAAATATTTCTTCTCCAGTAACTTTATCTGTTCTTTGCCATATCACTTCAACCTCACCAAAATATATGTTTAATTACTTAATTTGCTTATATATTTCCTGTTCTAAAAAATGTAAGTTGAATAATCAAAACATTCCTTTGCAATTATTAACTATCATTTAATGCACTTTGTTGCTGAAAAGGTTTTAGTTTTCTGGCTCTTGTGGAGGCAATATGGGATAGAGAAAATAAAGTGGGTTTTGGTTTAAGGAAAACTTCATGTTCCAATCCCAATTCCAACACTTTAACCTTGGGCCATTGACTTCCTCTCTTTTTCTCACTTTGCTCATCTTTAAGATGGGGACAGTGCCACCAGGGTTTTATCTGAGACAGCATTTATAAAGCCACCAGAGTACTAAGCACAACTCTTTTTCTACTATTAGTTCTCTTTCTCCTTCACTCTTTTTAGAGCAAATTTGTGAGTTCCAATCCTGCTGTATAATATTTGAGGTCATTTTCATTTCCAAAAGAGATGCAGAGGTTTTTTCTGAGGATCTTCTATGTGTGAGGCATAAACAAAAATCCATAAAAATAATAGTGAACCACCTTTTAAATTTTTCTTTGGGAAATCTAAGGGCATAGACTATCTAGCTCTTTATCACATTTTGCTATGACCAAAATCATCCATTTGTTAATTCGGTAAACATTTATGAACACTTATTAGTGCCAGGCATCTAAATGTAGGGGATGTACCAGTGAAGAAGACAAACAACGTCCCTTATCTTACAAAAATTATATAAGAAAAGGACAATAAATGAATAAAACAAGGTAATTACAGATTGTGATAAATGCCAGGACAATAAGACTATAAAGTGTCTCAGTGTTAACATGATAAGGAACTGTGTTCCTCACTGAGTTTAATTTGTAACAGATATTGGTTAGAAAATTCTCTAAAAAGTCTCAGTTAAGATTGTGAAAGTAGATTGTGTGTCAGAAAATGGAGAACTTAAGGAAAATAAATGATCACAGTTAAAGATTACCGAGATCTGAAATACTGTACTTTTTGCAATTGATGCAAGAGATGTGATTTACATTGGTTCCATAGAACCGTCAATGTTGATAGTTCTTCACATTGACTTTAAAGAAGTTATAATGTTTTTCTTGGAAATTATTCCCTTTAATAGAAATTAACATGGGTACCTAGTTTGGTAGAAAATTGTGTCCAAAAAACATCTTCCTCTATGGTTTCTGTAAAATTTATTGATTCTTAAGCCCATGGGAATTTTAACACACACAGTGAGTATGGACTGACCATTATAAAACAGGTGTCTAAGAAACTTTAGATATAAGTCCAGTAATTTTAGATATAATTTAGAAGTTACATATCTTTATTTTTCTAGTTAATCAAACAGTGATCAATCTGATCACAGTAAATTGAGCAAATTGGATTTTTTAAAAAACTGTGAATTTTGCAAGTGGCTAGTTACAATGATGAAAATTTTAAACTCCCTATCTACATACACTTGCATGAAAAAAATAACTTCAAAATATTAATAGGGATTCTGCTTTAGCATTTTCTCAGTTTGTTATTGATCATGTTTTCTGGGCTATGTAGTTAAGTATTTGGACATGCTTTTTTTGTCTTGGTTTAAAACCTAACATTTGTTCTCTTGGGTAATAAAGCTTTATGATTTTAATCCATAACTTTTTGAGTAGCAGGTTCTACCACAAGACCATCACCCAGCCTCATTCTAGCTGCTATGAAAGAATACTTCCTCTCTTTGTTCTTTCTCTTGGGTGTGAATAAGTATCAGTCTTTGGATCATACTTTCCTGTCTGGATGCTGCTGTGTTTATAGCACAAGGAGTTGACCATTGCAGGTGGAGAATGGTTTGGAGAAAACCCACAAATAGTACTTGAGGGAAACAAAGGCATGCCTTTTTGATCCTGAGTCATTTCTGTTCACTACAGTTCAAGCAGCACCGTTTCTTCTGCACACTTGATCTAATAATTTGTGGCACTCTACCCTTCAAAAGGAAGGTTATCTGGCTATATAAATGAACTGAGGACTTTATTTCATCAAAAATTTTTGAATACTTGCTCTGTGCTA